>NW_028136385.1:600000-1105164 GCF_964662115.1 Mustela nivalis
TGCGAAGCCCAAGTCATGTGCTCAGTCTTCTGTCCTCAAAGGCCTGGTTCCCAAACTCTCCCCATGGGGGAACCCTGAGCTGCCCCGCACAAATGACCTAGATTCCAATAGGAAATCATGCCCTCTCTTTTATATATTTATTATTTATGTATTTATTTATTTATTGCTTCAAGATTTTACTTTTTCACTTTGCAGAGAGCCAAAAGATGTAGGCAGTGTGCACGCCCAGAGAAGGGAAAGAAGGCTCCCTGCTGAGGAGACAGCCCGATGTGGGGCTCCATCCCAGGACTCTGGGATCATGTCCTGAGCTGAAGGCAATGGCCTAACCCACTGACTCACCCAGGTGTTACCAACAGCATTCACTTGTGAAATAACCTTCACGGGAATCCTGATGCAAAGCCCCTGTCCCATGCTCAGGCTTCTGTCCTCAGTAGCCTGGTCCATGAACTCTGCAGATGCGGGAACCCTGAGGTGCACCGCTCAATGTCCATAGATCCCAATGGGAACGTTTGCCCTTTAGAAATGAGCTGAATCCGTAGAACAGGTGAAATCTGCATGCACCCCTTGGGACACAGCTCCAAGGAGCGCCCACCTGAAGCGGGAACCAGGAGTTTGATGATCCCTCAGCAAGGGCCGGTAGGGCCTCCCATGTGCATCGGCCTAACCCTAACCCGAGGGTGCTTCTTCAGATCTATCCCCGGTTGCCTGCCCTGGTAGCCCTCTAGGTAGGGGATTCCTTCTTCACATCGCAGGCCTCTGGGTGCCGCCCACTAGGCAAATGGGAAGTTTAGCCCTGTGGAAGACCCTCGGGGAGGGAGAAATCTGCCTGTCCGATCATTCTACCAACACCTTCCTAGGACCCCCACACCACAATCCGGGAATAGGATGGTCCGCCAGGGTTACGTCCTCAACTGAGTCCCGTGGAAAGCCTAATTCTGCCCTGACAAATCAGGTCAGCCATTCTCCCAGAGCCAAACCCTAAGCCTAGGTTACGTGATCAGACTCTGGACACCGGAGGACTGAACCCAGGTCCTCCTGTGGATGGGAAAGTCAGTTTGTAGGAAGGACTCAGCCTCTCAGGCAGAAACTGACCCTTTCCTTCTGTGCTATCCAGTACCTTCAGATATATAGAAACCAGCATGCTACCCTGAGGGCATTCCACCCTCTTGGCCTGTCCCGTCCAAAATTCCATCGCCTGAGGATTCTGCTGAGTCCCACCCTCAACTCAGCCCTTGGTGTGCCAGTATTGTGTGGCCAGTTCCGACATGCCTTGTTCCTAAGACATAACCCTAACCCTTACTCTAACCCTCACCTAAACATAACCCTCACCCTAACCCTAACCCTAACCCTAACCCTAACCGTATACCTCACATGAAGCCGTGGTCGGCTGCTCAGCCTTCCAACCTCAGATGCCTGGTTCCCAAAATCTCCCGATAGAAGAACCCTGAGCCACACTGCAGAATTGCACTTGATCACTATATAAAACATGCCTGAATATATTTATTTATTTATTTATAATGATTTTATTTATTTGTTGGACAGACTGAGATCACAAGTAGGCTGTGTTTTTGTCCGAAGGAAGGGGGAATAAGGCTCCCTGCAGTGGGGAGGGCCCCGTGTCAAACTAGATTCCTCTACCCTGGGATCTTGACCTGGGCCGAGGCAAGAGGTCACATCCAATGACGTACACAGGTGTTCTGGAAAGCATACCCTATAGCAATGACCTTCAGCCTTAGCATAATGCGAAGCCCAAGTCATGTGCTCAGTCTTCTGTCCTCAAAGGCCTGGTTCCCAAACTCTCCCCATGGGGGAACCCTGAGCTGCCCCGCACAAATGACCTAGATTCCAATAGGAAATCATGCCCTCTCTTTTATAAATTTATTATTTATGTATTTATTTATTTATTGCTTCAAGATTTTACTTTTTCACTTTGCAGAGAGCCAAAAGATGTAGGCAGTGTTGCACGCCCAGAGAAGGGAAAGAAGGCTCCCTGCTGAGGAGACAGCCCGATGTGGGGCTCCATCCCAGGACTCTGGGATCATGTCCTGAGCTGAAGGCAGTGGCCTAACCCACTGACTCACCCAGGTGTTACCAACAGCATTCACTTGTGAAATAACCTTCACGGTAATCCTGATGCAAAGCCCCTGTCCCATGCTCAGGCTTCTGTCCTCAGTAGCCTGGTCCATGAACTCTGCAGATGCGGGAACCCTGAGGTGTACCGCACAATGTCCATAGATCCCAATGGGAACGTTTGCCCTTTAGAAATGAGCTGAATCCGTAGAACAGGTGAAATCTGCATGTACCCCTTGGGACACAGCTCCAAGGAGCGCCCACCTGAAGCGGGAACCAGGAGTTTGATGATCCCTCAGCAAGGGCCGGTAGGGCCTCCCATGTGCATCGGCCTAACCCTAAACCGAGGGTGCTTCTTCAGATTTCTATTTCCGGTTGCCTGCCCTGGTAGCCCTCTAGGTAGGGGATTCCTTCTTCACATTGCAGGCCTCTGGGTGCCGCCCACTAGGCAAATGGGAAGTTTAGCCCTGTGGAAGACCCTCGGGGAGGGAGAAATCTGCCTGTCCGATCATTCTACCAACACCTTCCTAGGACCCCCACACCACAATCCGGGAATAGGATGGTCCGCCAGGGCTACGTCCTCAACTGAGTCACGTGGAAAGCCTAATTCTGCCCTGACAAATCAGGTCAGCCATTCTCCCAGAGCCAAAGGCTAAGCCTAGGTTACGGGATCAGACTCTGGACACCGGAGGACTGAACCCAGGTCCTCCTGTGGATGGGAAAGTCAGTCTGTAGGAAGGACTCAGCCTCTCAGGCACAAACTGACCCTTTCCTTCTGTGCTATCCAGTACCTTCAGATATATAGAAACCAGCATGCTACCCTGAGGGCATTCCACCCTCTTGGCCTGTCCAGTCCAAAATTCCATCGCCTGAGGATTCTGCTGAGTCCCACCCTCAACTCAGCCCTTGGTGTGCCAGTATTGTGTGGCCAGTTCCGACATGCCTTGTTCCTAAGACATAACCCTAACCCTTACTCTAACCCTCACCTAAACATAACCCTAACCCTAACCCTAACCCTAACCCTAACCGTATACCTCACATGAAGCCGTGGTCGGCTGCTCAGACTTCCAACCTCAGAGGCCTGGTTCCCAAAATCTCCCGATGGAAGAACCCTGAGCCACACTGCAGAATTGCACTTGATCACTATATAAAACATGCCTGAATATATTTATTTATTTATTTATAATGATTTTATTTATTTGTTGGACAGACTGAGATCACAAGTAGGCTGTGTTTTTGTCTGAAGGAAGGGGGAATAAGGCTCCCTGCAGTGGGGAGGGCCCCGTGTCAAACTAGATTCCTCTTCCCTGGGATCTTGACCTGGGCCGAGGCAAGAGGTCACATCCAATGAGGTACACAGGTGTTCTGGAAAGCATACCCTATAGCAATGACCTTCAGCCTTAGCATAATGCGAAGCCCAAGTCATGTGCTCAGTCTTCTGTCCTCAAAGGCCTGGTTCCCAAACTCTCCCCATGGGGGAACCCTGAGCTGCCCCGCACAAATGACCTAGATTCCAATAGGAAATCATGCCCTCTCTTTTATATATTTATTATTTATGTATTTATTTATTTATTGCTTCAAGATTTTACTTTTTCACTTTGCAGGGAGCGAAAAGATGTAGGCAGTGTTGCACGCCCAGAGAAGGGAAAGAAGGCTCCCTGCTGAGGAGACAGCCCGATGTGGGGCTCCATCCCAGGACTCTGGGATCATGTCCTGAGCTGAAGGCAGTGGCCTAACCCACTGACTCACCCAGGTGTTACCAACAGCATTCACTTGTGAAATAACCTTCACGGTAATCCTGATGCAAAGCCCCTGTCCCATGCTCAGGCTTCTGTCCTCAGTAGCCTGGTCCATGAACTCTGCAGACGCGGGAACCCTGAGGTGCACCGCACAATGTCCATAGATCCCAATGGGAACGTTTGCCCTCTAGAAATGAGCTGAATCCGTAGAACAGGTGAAATCTGCATGCACCCCTTGGGACACAGCTCCAAGGAGCGCCCACCTGAAGCGGGAACCAGGAGTTTGATGATCCCTCAGCAAGGGCCGGTAGGGCCTCCTATGTGCATCGGCCTAACCCTAACCCAAGGGTGCTTCTTCAGATCTATCCCCGGTTGCCTGCCCTGGTAGCCCTCTAGGTAGGGGATTCCTTCTTCACATCGCAGGCCTCTGGGTGCCGCCCACTAGGCAAATGGGAAGTTTAGCCCTGTGGAAGACCCTCGGGGAGGGAGAAATCTGCCTATCCGATCATTCTACCAACACCTTCCTAGGACCCCCACACCACAATCCGGGAATAGGATGGTCCGCCAGGGTTACGTCCTCAACTGAGTCCCGTGGAAAGCCTAATTCTGCCCTGACAAATCAGGTCAGCCATTCTCCCAGAGCCAAAGGGCAAGCCTAGGGTACGGGATCAGACTCTGGACACCGGAGGACTGAACCCAGGTCCTCCTGTGGATGGGAAAGTCAGTCTGTAGGAAGGACTCAGCCTCTCAGGCAGAAACTGACCCTTTCCTTCTGTGCTATCCAGTACCTTCAGATATATAGAAACCAGCATGCTACCCTGAGGGCATTCCACCCTCTTGGCCTGTCCCGTCCAAAATTCCATCGCCTGAGGATTCTGCTGAGTCCCACCCTCAACTCAGCCCTTGGTGTGCCAGTATTGTGTGGCCAGTTCCGACATGCCTTGTTCCTAAGACATAACCCTAACCCTTACTCTAACCCTCACCTAAACATAACCCTAACCCTAACCCTAACCCTAACCCTAACCCTAACCGTATACCTCACATGAAGTCGTGGTCGGCTGCTCAGCCTTCCAACCTCAGAGGCCTGGTTCCCAAAATCTCCCGATGGAAGAACCCTGAGCCACACTGCAGAATTGCACTTGATCACTATATAAAACATGCCTGAATATATTTATTTATTTATTTATAATGATTTTATTTATTTGTTGGACAGACTGAGATCACAAGTAGGCTGTGTTTTTGTCCGAAGGAAGGGGGAATAAGGCTCCCTGCAGTGGGGAGGGCCCCGTGTCAAACTAGATTCCTCTTCCCTGGGATCTTGACCTGGGCCGAGGCAAGAGGTCACATCCAATGAGGTACACAGGTGTTCTGGAAAGCATACCCTATAGCAATGACCTTCAGCCTTAGCATAATGCGAAGCCCAAGTCATGTGCTCAGTCTTCTGTCCTCAAAGGCCTGGTTCCCAAACTCTCCCCATGGGGGAACCCTGAGCTGCCCCGCACTAATGACCTAGATTCCAATAGGAAATCATGCCCTCTCTTTTATATATTTATTATTAATTTATTTATTTATTTATTCATTGCTTCAAGATTTTACTTTTTCACTTTGCAGGGAGCGAACAGATGTAGGCAGTGTTGCACGCCCAGAGAAGGGAAAGAAGGCTCCCTGCTGAGGAGACAGCCCGATGTGGGGCTCCATCCCAGGACTCTGGGATCATGTCCTGAGCTGAAGGCAGTGGCCTAACCCACTGACTCACCCAGGTGTTACCAACAGCATTCACTTGTGAAATAACCTTCACGGTAATCCTGATGCAAAGCCCCTGTCCCATGCTCAGGCTTCTGTCCTCAGTAGCCTGGTCCATGAACTCTGCAGATGCGGGAACCCTGAGGTGTACCACACAATGTCCATAGATCCCAATGGGAACGTTTGCCCTTTAGAAATGAGCTGAATCCGTAGAACAGGTGAAATCTGCATGCACCCCTTGGGACACAGCTCCAAGGAGCGCCCACCTGAAGCGGGAACCAGGAGTTTGATGATCCCTCAGCAAGGGCCGGTAGGGCCTCCCATGTGCATCGGCCTAACCCTAAACCGAGGGTGCTTCTTCAGACTTCTATTTCCGGTTGCCTGCCCTGGTAGCCCTCTAGGTAGGGGATTCCTTCTTCACATTGCAGGCCTCTGGGTGCCGCCCACTAGGCAAATGGGAAGTTTAGCCCTGTGGAAGACCCTCGGGGAGGGAGAAATCTGCCTGTCCGATCATTCTACCAACACCTTCCTAGGACCCCCACACCACAATCCGGGAATAGGATGGTCCGCCAGGGCTACGTCCTCAACTGAGTCACGTGGAAAGCCTAATTCTGCCCTGACAAATCAGGTCAGCCATTCTCCCAGAGCCAAAGGCTAAGCCTAGGTTACGGGATCAGACTCTGGACACCGGAGGACTGAACCCAGGTCCTCCTGTGGATGGGAAAGTCAGTCTGTAGGAAGGACTCAGCCTCTCAGGCACAAACTGACCCTTTCCTTCTGTGCTATCCAGTACCTTCAGATATATAGAAACCAGCATGCTACCCTGAGGGCATTCCACCCTCTTGGCCTGTCCCGTCCAAAATTCCATCGCCTGAGGATTCTGCTGAGTCCCACCCTCAACTCAGCCCTTGGTGTGCCAGTATTGTGTGGCCAGTTCCGACATGCCTTGTTCCTAAGACATAACCCTAACCCTTACTCTAACCCTCACCTAAACATAACCCTAACCCTAACCCTAACCCTAACCCTAACCGTATACCTCACATGAAGCCGTGGTCGGCTGCTCAGACTTCCAACCTCAGAGGCCTGGTTCCCAAAATCTCCCGATGGAAGAACCCTGAGCCACACTGCAGAATTGCACTTGATCACTATATAAAACATGCCTGAATATATTTATTTATTTATTTATAATGATTTTATTTATTTGTTGGACAGACTGAGATCACAAGTAGGCTGTGTTTTTGTCCGAAGGAAGGGGGAATAAGGCTCCCTGCAGAGGGGAGGGCCCCGTGTCAAACTAGATTCCTCTTCCCTGGGATCTTGACCTGGGCCGAGGCAAGAGGTCACATCCAATGAGGTACACAGGTGTTCTGGAAAGCATACCCTATAGCAATGACCTTCAGCCTTAGCATAATGCGAAGCCCAAGTCATGTGCTCAGTCTTCTGTCCTCAAAGGCCTGGTTCCCAAACTCTCCCCATGGGGGAACCCTGAGCTGCCCCGCACAAATGACCTAGATTCCAATAGGAAATCATGCCCTCTCTTTTATATATTTATTATTTATGTATTTATTTATTTATTGCTTCAAGATTTTACTTTTTCACTTTGCAGGGAGCGAAAAGATGTAGGCAGTGTTGCACGCCCAGAGAAGGGAAAGAAGGCTCCCTGCTGAGGAGACAGCCCGATGTGGGGCTCCATCCCAGGACTCTGGGATCATGTCCTGAGCTGAAGGCAGTGGCCTAACCCACTGACTCACCCAGGTGTTACCAACAGCATTCACTTGTGAAATAACCTTCACGGTAATCCTGATGCAAAGCCCCTGTCCCATGCTCAGGCTTCTGTCCTCAGTAGCCTGGTCCATGAACTCTGCAGACGCGGGAACCCTGAGGTGCACCGCACAATGTCCATAGATCCCAATGGGAACGTTTGCCCTCTAGAAATGAGCTGAATCCGTAGAACAGGTGAAATCTGCATGCACCCCTTGGGACACAGCTCCAAGGAGCGCCCACCTGAAGCGGGAACCAGGAGTTTGATGATCCCTCAGCAAGGGCCGGTAGGGCCTCCTATGTGCATCGGCCTAACCCTAACCCAAGGGTGCTTCTTCAGATCTATCCCCGGTTGCCTGCCCTGGTAGCCCTCTAGGTAGGGGATTCCTTCTTCACATCGCAGGCCTCTGGGTGCCGCCCACTAGGCAAATGGGAAGTTTAGCCCTGTGGAAGACCCTCGGGGAGGGAGAAATCTGCCTATCCGATCATTCTACCAACACCTTCCTAGGACCCCCACACCACAATCCGGGAATAGGATGGTCCGCCAGGGTTACGTCCTCAACTGAGTCCCGTGGAAAGCCTAATTCTGCCCTGACAAATCAGGTCAGCCATTCTCCCAGAGCCAAAGGGCAAGCCTAGGGTACGGGATCAGACTCTGGACACCGGAGGACTGAACCCAGGTCCTCCTGTGGATGGGAAAGTCAGTCTGTAGGAAGGACTCAGCCTCTCAGGCAGAAACTGACCCTTTCCTTCTGTGCTATCCAGTACCTTCAGATATATAGAAACCAGCATGCTACCCTGAGGGCATTCCACCCTCTTGGCCTGTCCCGTCCAAAATTCCATCGCCTGAGGATTCTGCTGAGTCCCACCCTCAACTCAGCCCTTGGTGTGCCAGTATTGTGTGGCCAGTTCCGACATGCCTTGTTCCTAAGACATAACCCTAACCCTTACTCTAACCCTCACCTAAACATAACCCTAACCCTAACCCTAACCCTAACCCTAACCCTAACCGTATACCTCACATGAAGTCGTGGTCGGCTGCTCAGCCTTCCAACCTCAGAGGCCTGGTTCCCAAAATCTCCCGATGGAAGAACCCTGAGCCACACTGCAGAATTGCACTTGATCACTATATAAAACATGCCTGAATATATTTATTTATTTATTTATAATGATTTTATTTATTTGTTGGACAGACTGAGATCACAAGTAGGCTGTGTTTTTGTCCGAAGGAAGGGGGAATAAGGCTCCCTGCAGTGGGGAGGGCCCCGTGTCAAACTAGATTCCTCTTCCCTGGGATCTTGACCTGGGCCGAGGCAAGAGGTCACATCCAATGAGGTACACAGGTGTTCTGGAAAGCATACCCTATAGCAATGACCTTCAGCCTTAGCATAATGCGAAGCCCAAGTCATGTGCTCAGTCTTCTGTCCTCAAAGGCCTGGTTCCCAAACTCTCCCCATGGGGGAACCCTGAGCTGCCCCGCACTAATGACCTAGATTCCAATAGGAAATCATGCCCTCTCTTTTATATATTTATTATTAATTTATTTATTTATTTATTCATTGCTTCAAGATTTTACTTTTTCACTTTGCAGGGAGCGAACAGATGTAGGCAGTGTTGCACGCCCAGAGAAGGGAAAGAAGGCTCCCTGCTGAGGAGACAGCCCGATGTGGGGCTCCATCCCAGGACTCTGGGATCATGTCCTGAGCTGAAGGCAGTGGCCTAACCCACTGACTCACCCAGGTGTTACCAACAGCATTCACTTGTGAAATAACCTTCACGGTAATCCTGATGCAAAGCCCCTGTCCCATGCTCAGGCTTCTGTCCTCAGTAGCCTGGTCCATGAACTCTGCAGATGCGGGAACCCTGAGGTGTACCGCACAATGTCCATAGATCCCAATGGGAACGTTTGCCCTTTAGAAATGAGCTGAATCCGTAGAACAGGTGAAATCTGCATGCACCCCTTGGGACACAGCTCCAAGGAGCGCCCACCTGAAGCGGGAACCAGGAGTTTGATGATCCCTCAGCAAGGGCCGGTAGGGCCTCCCATGTGCATCGGCCTAACCCTAAACCGAGGGTGCTTCTTCAGACTTCTATTTCCGGTTGCCTGCCCTGGTAGCCCTCTAGGTAGGGGATTCCTTCTTCACATTGCAGGCCTCTGGGTGCCGCCCACTAGGCAAATGGGAAGTTTAGCCCTGTGGAAGACCCTCGGGGAGGGAGAAATCTGCCTGTCCGATCATTCTACCAACACCTTCCTAGGACCCCCACACCACAATCTGGGAATAGGATGGTCCGCCAGGGCTACGTCCTCAACTGAGTCACGTGGAAAGCCTAATTCTGCCCTGACAAATCAGGTCAGCCATTCTCCCAGAGCCAAAGGCTAAGCCTAGGTTACGGGATCAGACTCTGGACACCGGAGGACTGAACCCAGGTCCTCCTGTGGATGGGAAAGTCAGTCTGTAGGAAGGACTCAGCCTCTCAGGCACAAACTGACCCTTTCCTTCTGTGCTATCCAGTACCTTCAGATATATAGAAACCAGCATGCTACCCTGAGGGCATTCCACCCTCTTGGCCTGTCCCGTCCAAAATTCCATCGCCTGAGGATTCTGCTGAGTCCCACCCTCAACTCAGCCCTTGGTGTGCCAGTATTGTGTGGCCAGTTCCGACATGCCTTGTTCCTAAGACATAACCCTAACCCTTACTCTAACCCTCACCTAAACATAACCCTAACCCTAACCCTAACCCTAACCCTAACCGTATACCTCACATGAAGCCGTGGTCGGCTGCTCAGACTTCCAACCTCAGAGGCCTGGTTCCCAAAATCTCCCGATGGAAGAACCCTGAGCCACACTGCAGAATTGCACTTGATCACTATATAAAACATGCCTGAATATATTTATTTATTTATTTATAATGATTTTATTTATTTGTTGGACAGACTGAGATCACAAGTAGGCTGTGTTTTTGTCCGAAGGAAGGGGGAATAAGGCTCCCTGCAGAGGGGAGGGCCCCGTGTCAAACTAGATTCCTCTTCCCTGGGATCTTGACCTGGGCCGAGGCAAGAGGTCACATCCAATGAGGTACACAGGTGTTCTGGAAAGCATACCCTATAGCAATGACCTTCAGCCTTAGCATAATGCGAAGCCCAAGTCATGTGCTCAGTCTTCTGTCCTCAAAGGCCTGGTTCCCAAACTCTCCCCATGGGGGAACCCTGAGCTGCCCCGCACAAATGACCTAGATTCCAATAGGAAATCATGCCCTCTCTTTTATATATTTATTATTTATGTATTTATTTATTTATTGCTTCAAGATTTTACTTTTTCACTTTGCAGGGAGCGAAAAGATATAGGCAGTGTTGCACGCCCAGAGAAGGGAAAGAAGGCTCCCTGCTGAGGAGACAGCCCGATGTGGGGCTCCATCCCAGGACTCTGGGATCATGTCCTGAGCTGAAGGCAGTGGCCTAACCCACTGACTCACCCAGGTGTTACCAACAGCATTCACTTGTGAAATAACCTTCACGGTAATCCTGATGCAAAGCCCCTATCCCATGCTCAGGCTTCTGTCCTCAGTAGCCTGGTCCATGAACTCTGCAGACGCGGGAACCCTGAGGTGCACCGCACAATGTCCATAGATCCCAATGGGAACGTTTGCCCTCTAGAAATGAGTTGAATCCGTAGAAAAGGTGAAATCTGCATGCACCCCTTGGGACACAGCTCCAAGGAGCGCCCACCTGAAGCGGGAACCAGGAGTTTGATGATCCCTCAGCAAGGGCCGGTAGGGCCTCCCATGTGCATCGGCCTAACCCTAACCCAAGGGTGCTTCTTCAGATCTATCCCCGGTTGCCTGCCCTGGTAGCCCTCTAGGTAGGGGATTCCTTCTTCACATCGCAGGCCTCTGGGTGCCGCCCACTAGGCAAATGGAAAGTTTAGCCCTGTGGAAGACCCTCGGGGAGGGAGAAATCTGCCTGTCCGATCATTCTACCAACACCTTCCTAGGACCCCCACACCATAATCCGGGAATAGGATGGTCCGCCAGGGTTACGTCCTCAACTGAGTCCCGTGGAAAGCCTAATTCTGCCCTGACAAATCAGGTCAGCCATTCTCCCAGAGCCAAAGGCTAAGCCTAGGGTACGGGATCAGACTCTGGACACCGGAGGACTGAACCCAGGTCCTCCTGTGGATGGGAAAGTCAGTCTGTAGGAAGGACTCAGCCTCTCAGGCACAAACTGACCCTTTCCTTCTGTGCTATCCAGTACCTTCAGATATATAGAAACCAGCATGCTACCCTGAGGGCATTCCACCCTCTTGGCCTGTCCCGTCCAAAATTCCATCGCCTGAGGATTCTGCTGAGTCCCACCCTCAACTCAGCCCTTGGTGTGCCAGTATTGTGTGGCCAGTTCCGACATGCCTTGTTCCTAAGACATAACCCTAACCCTTACTCTAACCCTCACCTAAACATAACCCTAACCCTAACCCTAACCCTAACCCTAACCGTATACCTCACATGAAGCCGTGGTCGGCTGCTCAGACTTCCAACCTCAGAGGCCTGGTTCCCAAAATCTCCCGATGGAAGAACCCTGAGCCACACTGCAGAATTGCACTTGATCACTATATAAAACATGCCTGAATATATTTATTTATTTATTTATAATGATTTTATTTATTTGTTGGACAGACTGAGATCACAAGTAGGCTGTGTTTTTGTCCGAAGGAAGGGGGAATAAGGCTCCCTGCAGAGGGGAGGGCCCCGTGTCAAACTAGATTCCTCTTCCCTGGGATCTTGACCTGGGCCGAGGCAAGAGGTCACATCCAATGAGGTACACAGGTGTTCTGGAAAGCATACCCTATAGCAATGACCTTCAGCCTTAGCATAATGCGAAGCCCAAGTCATGTGCTCAGTCTTCTGTCCTCAAAGGCCTGGTTCCCAAACTCTCCCCATGGGGGAACCCTGAGCTGCCCCGCACAAATGACCTAGATTCCAATAGGAAATCATGCCCTCTCTTTTATATATTTATTATTTATGTATTTATTTATTTATTGCTTCAAGATTTTACTTTTTCACTTTGCAGGGAGTGAAAAGATGTAGGCAGTGTGCACGCCCAGAGAAGGGAAAGAAGGCTCCCTGCTGAGGAGACAGCCCGATGTGGGGCTCCATCCCAGGACTCTGGGATCATGTCCTGAGCTGAAGGCAATGGCCTAACCCACTGACTCACCCAGGTGTTACCAACAGCATTCACTTGTGAAATAACCTTCACGGGAATCCTGATGCAAAGCCCCTGTCCCATGCTCAGGCTTCTGTCCTCAGTAGCCTGGTCCATGAACTCTGCAGATGCGGGAACCCTGAGGTGCACCGCTCAATGTCCATAGATCCCAATGGGAACGTTTGCCCTTTAGAAATGAGCTGAATCCGTAGAACAGGTGAAATCTGCATGCACCCCTTGGGACACAGCTCCAAGGAGCGCCCACCTGAAGCGGGAACCAGGAGTTTGATGATCCCTCAGCAAGGGCCGGTAGGGCCTCCCATGTGCATCGGGCTAACCCTAACCCGAGGGTGCTTCTTCAGACTTCTATCCCAGGTTGCCTGCCCTGGTAGCCCTCTAGGTAGGGGATTCCTTCTTCACATCGCAGGCCTCTGGGTGCCGCCCACTAGGCAAATGGGAAGTTTAGCCCTGTGGAAGACCCTCGGGGAGGGAGAAATCTGCCTGTCCGATCATTCTACCAACACCTTCCTAGGACCCCCACACCACAATCCGGGAATAGGATGGTCCGCCAGGGCTACGTCCTCAACTGAGTCCCGTGGAAAGCCTAATTCTGCCCTGACAAATCAGGTCAGCCATTCTCCCAGAGCCAAAGGCTAAGCCTAGGGTACGGGATCAGATTCTGGACACCGGAGGACTGAACCCAGGTCCTCCTGTGGATGGGAAAGTCAGTCTGTAGGAAGGACTCAGCCTCTCAGGCAGAAACTGACCCTTTCCTTCTGTGCTATCCAGTACCTTCAGATATATAGAAACCAGCATGCTACCCTGAGGGCATTCCACCCTCTTGGCCTGTCCCGTCCAAAATTCCATCGCCTGAGGATTCTGCTGAGTCCCACCCTCAACTCAGCCCTTGGTGTGCCAGTATTGTGTGGCCAGTTCCGACATGCCTTGTTCCTAAGACATAACCCTAACCCTTACTCTAACCCTCACCTAAACATAACCCTAACCCTAACCCTAACCCTAACCCTAACCCTAACCGTATACCTCACATGAAGTCGTGGTCGGCTGCTCAGCCTTCCAACCTCAGAGGCCTGGTTCCCAAAATCTCCCGATGGAAGAACCCTGAGCCACACTGCAGAATTGCACTTGATCACTATATAAAACATGCCTGAATATATTTATTTATTTATTTATAATGATTTTATTTATTTGTTGGACAGACTGAGATCACAAGTAGGCTGTGTTTTTGTCCGAAGGAAGGGGGAATAAGGCTCCCTGCAGTGGGGAGGGCCCCGTGTCAAACTAGATTCCTCTTCTCTGGGATCTTGACCTGGGCCGAGGCAAGAGGTCACATCCAATGAGGTACACAGGTGTTCTGGAAAGCATACCCTATAGCAATGACCTTCAGCCTTAGCATAATGCGAAGCCCAAGTCATGTGCTCAGTCTTCTGTCCTCAAAGGCCTGGTTCCCAAACTCTCCCCATGGGGGAACCCTGAGCTGCCCCGCACTAATGACCTAGATTCCAATAGGAAATCATGCCCTCTCTTTTATATATTTATTATTAATTTATTTATTTATTTATTCATTGCTTCAAGATTTTACTTTTTCACTTTGCAGGGAGCGAACAGATGTAGGCAGTGTTGCACGCCCAGAGAAGGGAAAGAAGGCTCCCTGCTGAGGAGACAGCCCGATGTGGGGCTCCATCCCAGGACTCTGGGATCATGTCCTGAGCTGAAGGCAGTGGCCTAACCCACTGACTCACCCAGGTGTTACCAACAGCATTCACTTGTGAAATAACCTTCACGGTAATCCTGATGCAAAGCCCCTGTCCCATGCTCAGGCTTCTGTCCTCAGTAGCCTGGTCGATGAACTCTGCAGATGCGGGAACCCTGAGGTGTACCGCACAATGTCCATAGATCCCAATGGGAACGTTTGCCCTTTAGAAATGAGCTGAATCCGTAGAACAGGTGAAATCTGCATGCACCCCTTGGGACACAGCTCCAAGGAGCGCCCACCTGAAGCGGGAACCAGGAGTTTGATGATCCCTCAGCAAGGGCCGGTAGGGCCTCCCATGTGCATCGGCCTAACCCTAAACCGAGGGTGCTTCTTCAGACTTCTATTTCCGGTTGCCTGCCCTGGTAGCCCTCTAGGTAGGGGATTCCTTCTTCACATTGCAGGCCTCTGGGTGCCGCCCACTAGGCAAATGGGAAGTTTAGCCCTGTGGAAGACCCTCGGGGAGGGAGAAATCTGCCTGTCCGATCATTCTACCAACACCTTCCTAGGACCCCCACACCACAATCCGGGAATAGGATGGTCCGCCAGGGCTACGTCCTCAACTGAGTCACGTGGAAAGCCTAATTCTGCCCTGACAAATCAGGTCAGCCATTCTCCCAGAGCCAAAGGCTAAGCCTAGGTTACGGGATCAGACTCTGGACACCGGAGGACTGAACCCAGGTCCTCCTGTGGATGGGAAAGTCAGTCTGTAGGAAGGACTCAGCCTCTCAGGCACAAACTGACCCTTTCCTTCTGTGCTATCCAGTACCTTCAGATATATAGAAACCAGCATGCTACCCTGAGGGCATTCCACCCTCTTGGCCTGTCCCGTCCAAAATTCCATCGCCTGAGGATTCTGCTGAGTCCCACCCTCAACTCAGCCCTTGGTGTGCCAGTATTGTGTGGCCAGTTCCGACATGCCTTGTTCCTAAGACATAACCCTAACCCTTACTCTAACCCTCACCTAAACATAACCCTAACCCTAACCCTAACCCTAACCCTAACCGTATACCTCACATGAAGCCGTGGTCGGCTGCTCAGCCTTCCAACCTCAGAGGCCTGGTTCCCAAAATCTCCCGATGGAAGAACCCTGAGCCACACTGCAGAATTGCACTTGATCACTATATAAAACATGCCTGAATATATTTATTTATTTATTTATAATGATTTTATTTATTTGTTGGACAGACTGAGATCACAAGTAGGCTGTGTTGTTGTCTGAAGGAAGGGGGAATAAGTCTCCCTGCAGTGGGGAGGGCCCCCTGTCAAACTAGATTCCTCTTCTCTGGGATCTTGACCTGGGCCGAGGCAAGAGGTCACATCCAATGAGGTACACAGGTGTTCTGGAAAGCATACCCTATAGCAATGACCTTCAGCCTTAGCATAATGCGAAGCCCAAGTCATGTGCTCAGTCTTCTGTCCTCAAAGGCCTGGTTCCCAAACTCTCCCCATGGGGGAACCCTGAGCTGCCCCGCACAAATGACCTAGATTCCAATAGGAAATCATGCCCTCTCTTTTATATATTTATTATTTATGTATTTATTTATTTATTGCTTCAAGATTTTACTTTTTCACTTTGCAGGGAGCGAAAAGATGTAGGCAGTGTGCACGCCCAGAGAAGGGAAAGAAGGCTCCCTGCTGAGGAGACAGCCCGATGTGGGGCTCCATCCCAGGACTCTGGGATCATGTCCTGAGCTGAAGGCAATGGCCTAACCCACTGACTCACCCAGGTGTTACCAACAGCATTCACTTGTGAAATAACCTTCACGGGAATCCTGATGCAAAGCCCCTGTCCCATGCTCAGGCTTCTGTCCTCAGTAGCCTGGTCCATGAACTCTGCAGATGCGGGAACCCTGAGGTGCACCGCTCAATGTCCATAGATCCCAATGGGAACGTTTGCCCTTTAGAAATGAGCTGAATCCGTAGAACAGGTGAAATCTGCATGCACCCCTTGGGACACAGCTCCAAGGAGCGCCCACCTGAAGCGGGAACCAGGAGTTTGATGATCCCTCAGCAAGGGCCGGTAGGGCCTCCCATGTGCATCGGGCTAACCCTAACCCGAGGGTGCTTCTTCAGACTTCTATCCCAGGTTGCCTGCCCTGGTAGCCCTCTAGGTAGGGGATTCCTTCTTCACATCGCAGGCCTCTGGGTGCCGCCCACTAGGCAAATGGGAAGTTTAGCCCTGTGGAAGACCCTCGGGGAGGGAGAAATCTGCCTGTCCGATCATTCTACCAACACCTTCCTAGGACCCCCACACCACAATCCGGGAATAGGATGGTCCGCCAGGGCTACGTCCTCAACTGAGTCCCGTGGAAAGCCTAATTCTGCCCTGACAAATCAGGTCAGCCATTCTCCCAGAGCCAAAGGCTAAGCCTAGGTTACGGGATCAGACTCTGGACACCGAAGGACTGAACCCAGGTCCTCCTGTGGATGGGAAAGTCAGTCTGTAGGAAGGACTCAGCCTCTCAGGCAGAAACTGACCCTTTCCTTCTGTGCTATCCAGTACCTTCAGATATATAGAAACCAGCATGCTACCCTGAGGGCATTCCACCCTCTTGGCCTGTCCCGTCCAAAATTCCATCGCCTGAGGATTCTGCTGAGTCCCACCCTCAACTCAGCCCTTGGTGTGCCAGTATAGTGTGGCCAGTTCCGACATGCCTTGTTCCTAAGACATAACCCTAACCCTTACTCTAACCCTCACCTAAACATAACCCTAACCCTAACCCTAACCCTAACCCTAACCGTATACCTCACATGAAGCCGTGGTCGGCTGCTCAGCCTTCCAACCTCAGAGGCCTGGTTCCCAAAATCTCCCGATGGAAGAACCCTGAGCCACACTGCAGAATTGCACTTGATCACTATATAAAACATGCCTGAATATATTTATTTATTTATTTATAATGATTTTATTTATTTGTTGGACAGACTGAGATCACAAGTAGGCTGTGTTTTTGTCCGAAGGAAGGGGGAATAAGGCTCCCTGCAGAGGGGAGGGCCCCGTGTCAAACTAGATTCCTCTTCCCTGGGATCTTGACCTGGGCCGAGGCAAGAGGTCACATCCAATGAGGTACACAGGTGTTCTGGAAAGCATACCCTATAGCAATGACCTTCAGCCTTAGCATAATGCGAAGCCCAAGTCATGTGCTCAGTCTTCTGTCCTCAAAGGCCTGGTTCCCAAACTCTCCCCATGGGGGAACCCTGAGCTGCCCCGCACAAATGACCTAGATTCCAATAGGAAATCATGCCCTCTCTTTTATATATTTATTATTTATGTATTTATTTATTTATTGCTTCAAGATTTTACTTTTTCACTTTGCAGGGAGCGAAAAGATGTAGGCAGTGTGCACGCCCAGAGAAGGGAAAGAAGGCTCCCTGCTGAGGAGACAGCCCGATGTGGGGCTCCATCCCAGGACTCTGGGATCATGTCCTGAGCTGAAGGCAATGGCCTAACCCACTGACTCACCCAGGTGTTACCAACAGCATTCACTTGTGAAATAACCTTCACGGGAATCCTGATGCAAAGCCCCTGTCCCATGCTCAGGCTTCTGTCCTCAGTAGCCTGGTCCATGAACTCTGCAGATGCGGGAACCCTGAGGTGCACCGCTCAATGTCCATAGATCCCAATGGGAACGTTTGCCCTTTAGAAATGAGCTGAATCCGTAGAACAGGTGAAATCTGCATGCACCCCTTGGGACACAGCTCCAAGGAGCGCCCACCTGAAGCGGGAACCAGGAGTTTGATGATCCCTCAGCAAGGGCCGGTAGGGCCTCCCATGTGCATCGGGCTAACCCTAACCCGAGGGTGCTTCTTCAGACTTCTATCCCAGGTTGCCTGCCCTGGTAGCCCTCTAGGTAGGGGATTCCTTCTTCACATCGCAGGCCTCTGGGTGCCGCCCACTAGGCAAATGGGAAGTTTAGCCCTGTGGAAGACCCTCGGGGAGGGAGAAATCTGCCTGTCCGATCATTCTACCAACACCTTCCTAGGACCCCCACACCACAATCCGGGAATAGGATGGTCCGCCAGGGCTACGTCCTCAACTGAGTCCCGTGGAAAGCCTAATTCTGCCCTGACAAATCAGGTCAGCCATTCTCCCAGAGCCAAAGGCTAAGCCTAGGTTACGGGATCAGACTCTGGACACCGAAGGACTGAACCCAGGTCCTCCTGTGGATGGGAAAGTCAGTCTGTAGGAAGGACTCAGCCTCTCAGGCAGAAACTGACCCTTTCCTTCTGTGCTATCCAGTACCTTCAGATATATAGAAACCAGCATGCTACCCTGAGGGCATTCCACCCTCTTGGCCTGTCCCGTCCAAAATTCCATCGCCTGAGGATTCTGCTGAGTCCCACCCTCAACTCAGCCCTTGGTGTGCCAGTATAGTGTGGCCAGTTCCGACATGCCTTGTTCCTAAGACATAACCCTAACCCTTACTCTAACCCTCACCAAAACATAACCCTAACCCTAACCCTAACCCTAACCCTAACCGTATACCTCACATGAAGCCGTGGTCGGCTGCTCAGCCTTCCAACCTCAGAGGCCTGGTTCCCAAAATCTCCCGATGGAAGAACCCTGAGCCACACTGCAGAATTGCACTTGATCACTATATAAAACATGCCTGAATATATTTATTTATTTATTTATAATGATTTTATTTATTTGTTGGACAGACTGAGATCACAAGTAGGCTGTGTTTTTGTCCGAAGGAAGGGGGAATAAGGCTCCCTGCAGAGGGGAGGGCCCCGTGTCAAACTAGATTCCTCTTCCCTGGGATCTTGACCTGGGCCGAGGCAAGAGGTCACATCCAATGAGGTACACAGGTGTTCTGGAAAGCATACCCTATAGCAATGACCTTCAGCCTTAGCATAATGCGAAGCCCAAGTCATGTGCTCAGTCTTCTGTCCTCAAAGGCCTGGTTCCCAAACTCTCCCCATGGGGGAACCCTGAGCTGCCCCGCACAAATGACCTAGATTCCAATAGGAAATCATGCCCTCTCTTTTATATATTTATTATTTATGTATTTATTTATTTATTGCTTCAAGATTTTACTTTTTCACTTTGCAGGGAGCGAAAAGATGTAGGCAGTGTGCACGCCCAGAGAAGGGAAAGAAGGCTCCCTGCTGAGGAGACAGCCCGATGTGGGGCTCCATCCCAGGACTCTGGGATCATGTCCTGAGCTGAAGGCAATGGCCTAACCCACTGACTCACCCAGGTGTTACCAACAGCATTCACTTGTGAAATAACCTTCACGGGAATCCTGATGCAAAGCCCCTGTCCCATGCTCAGGCTTCTGTCCTCAGTAGCCTGGTCCATGAACTCTGCAGATGCGGGAACCCTGAGGTGCACCGCTCAATGTCCATAGATCCCAATGGGAACGTTTGCCCTTTAGAAATGAGCTGAATCCGTAGAACAGGTGAAATCTGCATGCACCCCTTGGGACACAGCTCCAAGGAGCGCCCACCTGAAGCGGGAACCAGGAGTTTGATGATCCCTCAGCAAGGGCCGGTAGGGCCTCCCATGTGCATCGGGCTAACCCTAACCCGAGGGTGCTTCTTCAGACTTCTATCCCAGGTTGCCTGCCCTGGTAGCCCTCTAGGTAGGGGATTCCTTCTTCACATCGCAGGCCTCTGGGTGCTGCCCACTAGGCAAATGGGAAGTTTAGCCCTGTGGAAGACCCTCGGGGAGGGAGAAATCTGCCTGTCCGATCATTCTACCAACACCTTCCTAGGACCCCCACACCACAATCCGGGAATAGGATGGTCCGCCAGGGCTACGTCCTCAACTGAGTCCCGTGGAAAGCCTAATTCTGCCCTGACAAATCAGGTCAGCCATTCTCCCAGAGCCAAAGGCTAAGCCTAGGTTACGGGATCAGACTCTGGACACCGAAGGACTGAACCCAGGTCCTCCTGTGGATGGGAAAGTCAGTCTGTAGGAAGGACTCAGCCTCTCAGGCAGAAACTGACCCTTTCCTTCTGTGCTATCCAGTACCTTCAGATATATAGAAACCAGCATGCTACCCTGAGGGCATTCCACCCTCTTGGCCTGTCCCGTCCAAAATTCCATCGCCTGAGGATTCTGCTGAGTCCCACCCTCAACTCAGCCCTTGGTGTGCCAGTATAGTGTGGCCAGTTCCGACATGCCTTGTTCCTAAGACATAACCCTAACCCTTACTCTAACCCTCACCTAAACATAACCCTAACCCTAACCCTAACCCTAACCCTAACCGTATACCTCACATGAAGCCGTGGTCGGCTGCTCAGCCTTCCAACCTCAGAGGCCTGGTTCCCAAAATCTCCCGATGGAAGAACCCTGAGCCACACTGCAGAATTGCACTTGATCACTATATAAAACATGCCTGAATATATTTATTTATTTATTTATAATGATTTTATTTATTTGTTGGACAGACTGAGATCACAAGTAGGCTGTGTTTTTGTCCGAAGGAAGGGGGAATAAGGCTCCCTGCAGAGGGGAGGGCCCCGTGTCAAACTAGATTCCTCTTCCCTGGGATCTTGACCTGGGCCGAGGCAAGAGGTCACATCCAATGAGGTACACAGGTGTTCTGGAAAGCATACCCTATAGCAATGACCTTCAGCCTTAGCATAATGCGAAGCCCAAGTCATGTGCTCAGTCTTCTGTCCTCAAAGGCCTGGTTCCCAAACTCTCCCCATGGGGGAACCCTGAGCTGCCCCGCACAAATGACCTAGATTCCAATAGGAAATCATGCCCTCTCTTTTATATATTTATTATTTATGTATTTATTTATTTATTGCTTCAAGATTTTACTTTTTCACTTTGCAGAGAGCCAAAAGATGTAGGCAGTGTTGCACGCCCAGAGAAGGGAAAGAAGGCTCCCTGCTGAGGAGACAGCCCGATGTGGGGCTCCATCCCAGGACTCTGGGATCATGTCCTGAGCTGAAGGCAGTGGCCTAACCCACTGACTCACCCAGGTGTTACCAACAGCATTCACTTGTGAAATAACCTTCACGGTAATCCTGATGCAAAGCCCCTGTCCCATGCTCAGGCTTCTGTCCTCAGTAGCCTGGTCCATGAACTCTGCAGATGCGGGAACCCTGAGGTGTACCGCACAATGTCCATAGATCCCAATGGGAACGTTTGCCCTTTAGAAATGAGCTGAATCCGTAGAACAGGTGAAATCTGCATGCACCCCTTGGGACACAGCTCCAAGGAGCGCCCACCTGAAGCGGGAACCAGGAGTTTGATGATCCCTCAGCAAGGGCCGGTAGGGCCTCCCATGTGCATCGGCCTAACCCTAAACCGAGGGTGCTTCTTCAGACTTCTATTTCCGGTTGCCTGCCCTGGTAGCCCTCTAGGTAGGGGATTCCTTCTTCACATTGCAGGCCTCTGGGTGCCGCCCACTAGGCAAATGGGAAGTTTAGCCCTGTGGAAGACCCTCGGGGAGGGAGAAATCTGCCTGTCCGATCATTCTACCAACACCTTCCTATGACCCCCACACCACAATCCGGGAATAGGATGGTCCGCCAGGGCTACGTCCTCAACTGAGTCACGTGGAAAGCCTAATTCTGCCCTGACAAATCAGGTCAGCCATTCTCCCAGAGCCAAAGGCTAAGCCTAGGTTACGGGATCAGACTCTGGACACCGGAGGACTGAACCCAGGTCCTCCTGTGGATGGGAAAGTCAGTCTGTAGGAAGGACTCAGCCTCTCAGGCACAAACTGACCCTTTCCTTCTGTGCTATCCAGTACCTTCAGATATATAGAAACCAGCATGCTACCCTGAGGGCATTCCACCCTCTTGGCCTGTCCAGTCCAAAATTCCATCGCCTGAGGATTCTGCTGAGTCCCACCCTCAACTCAGCCCTTGGTGTGCCAGTATTGTGTGGCCAGTTCCGACATGCCTTGTTCCTAAGACATAACCCTAACCCTTACTCTAACCCTCACCTAAACATAACCCTAACCCTAACCCTACCCCTAACCCTAACCGTATACCTCACATGAAGCCGTGGTCGGCTGCTCAGCCTTCCAACCTCAGAGGCCTGGTTCCCAAAATCTCCCGATGGAAGAACCCTGAGCCACACTGCAGAATTGCACTTGATCACTATATAAAACATGCCTGAATATATTTATTTATTTATTTATAATGATTTTATTTATTTGTTGGACAGACTGAGATCACAAGTAGGCTGTGTTTTTGTCCGAAGGAAGGGGGAATAAGGCTCCCTGCAGAGGGGAGGGCCCCGTGTCAAACTAGATTCCTCTTCCCTGGGATCTTGACCTGGGCCGAGGCAAGAGGTCACATCCAATGAGGTACACAGGTGTTCTGGAAAGCATACCCTATAGCAATGACCTTCAGCCTTAGCATAATGCGAAGCCCAAGTCATGTGCTCAGTCTTCTGTCCTCAAAGGCCTGGTTCCCAAACTCTCCCCATGGGGGAACCCTGAGCTGCCCCGCACAAATGACCTAGATTCCAATAGGAAATCATGCCCTCTCTTTTATATATTTATTATTTATGTATTTATTTATTTATTGCTTCAAGATTTTACTTTTTCACTTTGCAGGGAGCGAAAAGATGTAGGCAGTGTTGCACGCCCAGAGAAGGGAAAGAAGGCTCCCTGCTGAGGAGACAGCCCGATGTGGGGCTCCATCCCAGGACTCTGGGATCATGTCCTGAGCTGAAGGCAGTGGCCTAACCCACTGACTCACCCAGGTGTTACCAACAGCATTCACTTGTGAAATAACCTTCACGGTAATCCTGATGCAAAGCCCCTGTCCCATGCTCAGGCTTCTGTCCTCAGTAGCCTGGTCCATGAACTCTGCAGACGCGGGAACCCTGAGGTGCACCGCACAATGTCCATAGATCCCAATGGGAACGTTTGCCCTCTAGAAATGAGCTGAATCCGTAGAACAGGTGAAATCTGCATGCACCCCTTGGGACACAGCTCCAAGGAGCGCCCACCTGAAGCGGGAACCAGGAGTTTGATGATCCCTCAGCAAGGGCCGGTAGGGCCTCCTATGTGCATCGGCCTAACCCTAACCCAAGGGTGCTTCTTCAGATCTATCCCCGGTTGCCTGCCCTGGTAGCCCTCTAGGTAGGGGATTCCTTCTTCACATCGCAGGCCTCTGGGTGCCGCCCACTAGGCAAATGGGAAGTTTAGCCCTGTGGAAGACCCTCGGGGAGGGAGAAATCTGCCTATCCGATCATTCTACCAACACCTTCCTAGGACCCCCACACCACAATCCGGGAATAGGATGGTCCGCCAGGGTTACGTCCTCAACTGAGTCCCGTGGAAAGCCTAATTCTGCCCTGACAAATCAGGTCAGCCATTCTCCCAGAGCCAAAGGGCAAGCCTAGGGTACGGGATCAGACTCTGGACACCGGAGGACTGAACCCAGGTCCTCCTGTGGATGGGAAAGTCAGTCTGTAGGAAGGACTCAGCCTCTCAGGCAGAAACTGACCCTTTCCTTCTGTGCTATCCAGTACCTTCAGATATATAGAAACCAGCATGCTACCCTGAGGGCATTCCACCCTCTTGGCCTGTCCCGTCCAAAATTCCATCGCCTGAGGATTCTGCTGAGTCCCACCCTCAACTCAGCCCTTGGTGTGCCAGTATTGTGTGGCCAGTTCCGACATGCCTTGTTCCTAAGACATAACCCTAACCCTTACTCTAACCCTCACCTAAACATAACCCTAACCCTAACCCTAACCCTAACCCTAACCCTAACCGTATACCTCACATGAAGTCGTGGTCGGCTGCTCAGCCTTCCAACCTCAGAGGCCTGGTTCCCAAAATCTCCCGATGGAAGAACCCTGAGCCACACTGCAGAATTGCACTTGATCACTATATAAAACATGCCTGAATATATTTATTTATTTATTTATAATGATTTTATTTATTTGTTGGACAGACTGAGATCACAAGTAGGCTGTGTTTTTGTCCGAAGGAAGGGGGAATAAGGCTCCCTGCAGTGGGGAGGGCCCCGTGTCAAACTAGATTCCTCTTCCCTGGGATCTTGACCTGGGCCGAGGCAAGAGGTCACATCCAATGAGGTACACAGGTGTTCTGGAAAGCATACCCTATAGCAATGACCTTCAGCCTTAGCATAATGCGAAGCCCAAGTCATGTGCTCAGTCTTCTGTCCTCAAAGGCCTGGTTCCCAAACTCTCCCCATGGGGGAACCCTGAGCTGCCCCGCACTAATGACCTAGATTCCAATAGGAAATCATGCCCTCTCTTTTATATATTTATTATTAATTTATTTATTTATTTATTCATTGCTTCAAGATTTTACTTTTTCACTTTGCAGGGAGCGAACAGATGTAGGCAGTGTTGCACGCCCAGAGAAGGGAAAGAAGGCTCCCTGCTGAGGAGACAGCCCGATGTGGGGCTCCATCCCAGGACTCTGGGATCATGTCCTGAGCTGAAGGCAGTGGCCTAACCCACTGACTCACCCAGGTGTTACCAACAGCATTCACTTGTGAAATAACCTTCACGGTAATCCTGATGCAAAGCCCCTGTCCCATGCTCAGGCTTCTGTCCTCAGTAGCCTGGTCCATGAACTCTGCAGATGCGGGAACCCTGAGGTGTACCGCACAATGTCCATAGATCCCAATGGGAACGTTTGCCCTTTAGAAATGAGCTGAATCCGTAGAACAGGTGAAATCTGCATGCACCCCTTGGGACACAGCTCCAAGGAGCGCCCACCTGAAGCGGGAACCAGGAGTTTGATGATCCCTCAGCAAGGGCCGGTAGGGCCTCCCATGTGCATCGGCCTAACCCTAAACCGAGGGTGCTTCTTCAGACTTCTATTTCCGGTTGCCTGCCCTGGTAGCCCTCTAGGTAGGGGATTCCTTCTTCACATTGCAGGCCTCTGGGTGCCGCCCACTAGGCAAATGGGAAGTTTAGCCCTGTGGAAGACCCTCGGGGAGGGAGAAATCTGCCTGTCCGATCATTCTACCAACACCTTCCTAGGACCCCCACACCACAATCCGGGAATAGGATGGTCCGCCAGGGCTACGTCCTCAACTGAGTCACGTGGAAAGCCTAATTCTGCCCTGACAAATCAGGTCAGCCATTCTCCCAGAGCCAAAGGCTAAGCCTAGGTTACGGGATCAGACTCTGGACACCGGAGGACTGAACCCAGGTCCTCCTGTGGATGGGAAAGTCAGTCTGTAGGAAGGACTCAGCCTCTCAGGCACAAACTGACCCTTTCCTTCTGTGCTATCCAGTACCTTCAGATATATAGAAACCAGCATGCTACCCTGAGGGCATTCCACCCTCTTGGCCTGTCCCGTCCAAAATTCCATCGCCTCAGGATTCTGCTGAGTCCCACCCTCAACTCAGCCCTTGGTGTGCCAGTATTGTGTGGCCAGTTCCGACATGCCTTGTTCCTAAGACATAACCCTAACCCTTACTCTAACCCTCACCTAAACATAACCCTAACCCTAACCCTAACCCTAACCCTAACCGTATACCTCACATGAAGCCGTGGTCGGCTGCTCAGCCTTCCAACCTCAGAGGCCTGGTTCCCAAAATCTCCCGATGGAAGAACCCTGAGCCACACTGCAGAATTGCACTTGATCACTATATAAAACATGCCTGAATATATTTATTTATTTATTTATAATGATTTTATTTATTTGTTGGACAGACTGAGATCACAAGTAGGCTGTGTTTTTGTCCGAAGGAAGGGGGAATAAGGCTCCCTGCAGAGGGGAGGGCCCCGTGTCAAACTAGATTCCTCTTCCCTGGGATCTTGACCTGGGCCGAGGCAAGAGGTCACATCCAATGAGGTACACAGGTGTTCTGGAAAGCATACCCTATAGCAATGACCTTCAGCCTTAGCATAATGCGAAGCCCAAGTCATGTGCTCAGTCTTCTGTCCTCAAAGGCCTGGTTCCCAAACTCTCCCCATGGGGGAACCCTGAGCTGCCCCGCACAAATGACCTAGATTCCAATAGGAAATCATGCCCTCTCTTTTATATATTTATTATTTATGTATTTATTTATTTATTGCTTCAAGATTTTACTTTTTCACTTTGCAGGGAGCGAAAAGATGTAGGCAGTGTTGCACGCCCAGAGAAGGGAAAGAAGGCTCCCTGCTGAGGAGACAGCCCGATGTGGGGCTCCATCCCAGGACTCTGGGATCATGTCCTGAGCTGAAGGCAGTGGCCTAACCCACTGACTCACCCAGGTGTTACCAACAGCATTCACTTGTGAAATAACCTTCACGGTAATCCTGATGCAAAGCCCCTGTCCCATGCTCAGGCTTCTGTCCTCAGTAGCCTGGTCCATGAACTCTGCAGACGCGGGAACCCTGAGGTGCACCGCACAATGTCCATAGATCCCAATGGGAACGTTTGCCCTCTAGAAATGAGTTGAATCCGTAGAAAAGGTGAAATCTGCATGCACCCCTTGGGACACAGCTCCAAGGAGCGCCCACCTGAAGCGGGAACCAGGAGTTTGATGATCCCTCAGCAAGGGCCGGTAGGGCCTCCCATGTGCATCGGCCTAACCCTAACCCAAGGGTGCTTCTTCAGATCTATCCCCGGTTGCCTGCCCTGGTAGCCCTCTAGGTAGGGGATTCCTTCTTCACATCGCAGGCCTCTGGGTGCCGCCCACTAGGCAAATGGAAAGTTTAGCCCTGTGGAAGACCCTCGGGGAGGGAGAAATCTGCCTGTCCGATCATTCTACCAACACCTTCCTAGGACCCCCACACCACAATCCGGGAATAGGATGGTCCGCCAGGGTTACGTCCTCAACTGAGTCCCGTGGAAATCCTAATTCTGCCCTGACAAATCAGGTCAGCCATTCTCCCAGAGCCAAAGGCTAAGCCTAGGGTACGGGATCAGACTCTGGACACCGGAGGACTGAACCCAGGTCCTCCTGTGGATGGGAAAGTCAGTCTGTAGGAAGGACTCAGCCTCTCAGGCAGAAACTGACCCTTTCCTTCTGTGCTATCCAGTACCTTCAGATATATAGAAACCAGCATGCTACCCTGAGGGCATTCCACCCTCTTGGCCTGTCCTGTCCAAAATTCCATCGCCTGAGGATTCTGCTGAGTCCCACCCTCAACTCAGCCCTTGGTGTGCCAGTATTGTGTGGCCAGTTCCGACATGCCTTGTTCCTAAGACATAACCCTAACCCTTACTCTAACCCTCACCTAAACATAACCCTAACCCTAACCCTAACCCTAACCCTAACCCTAACCGTATACCTCACATGAAGTCGTGGTCGGCTGCTCAGCCTTCCAACCTCAGAGGCCTGGTTCCCAAAATCTCCCGATGGAAGAACCCTGAGCCACACTGCAGAATTGCACTTGATCACTATATAAAACATGCCTGAATATATTTATTTATTTATTTATAATGATTTTATTTATTTGTTGGACAGACTGAGATCACAAGTAGGCTGTGTTTTTGTCCGAAGGAAGGGGGAATAAGGCTCCCTGCAGTGGGGAGGGCCCCGTGTCAAACTAGATTCCTCTTCCCTGGGATCTTGACCTGGGCCGAGGCAAGAGGTCACATCCAATGAGGTACACAGGTGTTCTGGAAAGCATACCCTATAGCAATGACCTTCAGCCTTAGCATAATGCGAAGCCCAAGTCATGTGCTCAGTCTTCTGTCCTCAAAGGCCTGGTTCCCAAACTCTCCCCATGGGGGAACCCTGAGCTGCCCCGCACTAATGACCTAGATTCCAATAGGAAATCATGCCCTCTCTTTTATATATTTATTATTAATTTATTTATTTATTTATTCATTGCTTCAAGATTTTACTTTTTCACTTTGCAGGGAGCGAACAGATGTAGGCAGTGTTGCACGCCCAGAGAAGGGAAAGAAGGCTCCCTGCTGAGGAGACAGCCCGATGTGGGGCTCCATCCCAGGACTCTGGGATCATGTCCTGAGCTGAAGGCAGTGGCCTAACCCACTGACTCACCCAGGTGTTACCAACAGCATTCACTTGTGAAATAACCTTCACGGTAATCCTGATGCAAAGCCCCTGTCCCATGCTCAGGCTTCTGTCCTCAGTAGCCTGGTCCATGAACTCTGCAGATGCGGGAACCCTGAGGTGTACCGCACAATGTCCATAGATCCCAATGGGAACGTTTGCCCTTTAGAAATGAGCTGAATCCGTAGAACAGGTGAAATCTGCATGCACCCCTTGGGACACAGCTCCAAGGAGCGCCCACCTGAAGCGGGAACCAGGAGTTTGATGATCCCTCAGCAAGGGCCGGTAGGGCCTCCCATGTGCATCGGCCTAACCCTAAACCGAGGGTGCTTCTTCAGACTTCTATTTCCGGTTGCCTGCCCTGGTAGCCCTCTAGGTAGGGGATACCTTCTTCACATTGCAGGCCTCTGGGTGCCGCCCACTAGGCAAATGGGAAGTTTAGCCCTGTGGAAGACCCTCGGGGAGGGAGAAATCTGCCTGTCCGATCATTCTACCAACACCTTCCTAGGACCCCCACACCACAATCCGGGAATAGGATGGTCCGCCAGGGCTACGTCCTCAACTGAGTCACGTGGAAAGCCTAATTCTGCCCTGACAAATCAGGTCAGCCATTCTCCCAGAGCCAAAGGCTAAGCCTAGGTTACGGGATCAGACTCTGGACACCGGAGGACTGAACCCAGGTCCTCCTGTGGATGGGAAAGTCAGTCTGTAGGAAGGACTCAGCCTCTCAGGCACAAACTGACCCTTTCCTTCTGTGCTATCCAGTACCTTCAGATATATAGAAACCAGCATGCTACCCTGAGGGCATTCCACCCTCTTGGCCTGTCCCGTCCAAAATTCCATCGCCTGAGGATTCTGCTGAGTCCCACCCTCAACTCAGCCCTTGGTGTGCCAGTATTGTGTGGCCAGTTCCGACATGCCTTGTTCCTAAGACATAACCCTAACCCTTACTCTAACCCTCACCTAAACATAACCCTAACCCTAACCCTAACCCTAACCCTAACCGTATACCTCACATGAAGCCGTGGTCGGCTGCTCAGACTTCCAACCTCAGAGGCCTGGTTCCCAAAATCTCCCGATGGAAGAACCCTGAGCCACACTGCAGAATTGCACTTGATCACTATATAAAACATGCCTGAATATATTTATTTATTTATTTATAATGATTTTATTTATTTGTTGGACAGACTGAGATCACAAGTAGGCTGTGTTTTTGTCCGAAGGAAGGGGGAATAAGGCTCCCTGCAGAGGGGAGGGCCCCGTGTCAAACTAGATTCCTCTTCCCTGGGATCTTGACCTGGGCCGAGGCAAGAGGTCACATCCAATGAGGTACACAGGTGTTCTGGAAAGCATACCCTATAGCAATGACCTTCAGCCTTAGCATAATGCGAAGCCCAAGTCATGTGCTCAGTCTTCTGTCCTCAAAGGCCTGGTTCCCAAACTCTCCCCATGGGGGAACCCTGAGCTGCCCCGCACAAATGACCTAGATTCCAATAGGAAATCATGCCCTCTCTTTTATATATTTATTATTTATGTATTTATTTATTTATTGCTTCAAGATTTTACTTTTTCACTTTGCAGGGAGCGAAAAGATGTAGGCAGTGTTGCACGCCCAGAGAAGGGAAAGAAGGCTCCCTGCTGAGGAGACAGCCCGATGTGGGGCTCCATCCCAGGACTCTGGGATCATGTCCTGAGCTGAAGGCAGTGGCCTAACCCACTGACTCACCCAGGTGTTACCAACAGCATTCACTTGTGAAATAACCTTCAAGGTAATCCTGATGCAAAGCCCCTGTCCCATGCTCAGGCTTCTGTCCTCAGTAGCCTGGTCCATGAACTCTGCAGACGCGGGAACCCTGAGGTGCACCGCACAATGTCCATAGATCCCAATGGGAACGTTTGCCCTCTAGAAATGAGTTGAATCCGTAGAAAAGGTGAAATCTGCATGCACCCCTTGGGACACAGCTCCAAGGAGCGCCCACCTGAAGCGGGAACCAGGAGTTTGATGATCCCTCAGCAAGGGCCGGTAGGGCCTCCCATGTGCATCGGCCTAACCCTAACCCAAGGTTGCTTCTTCAGATCTATCCCCGGTTGCCTGCCCTGGTAGCCCTCTAGGTAGGGGATTCCTTCTTCACATCGCAGGCCTCTGGGTGCCGCCCACTAGGCAAATGGAAAGTTTAGCCCTGTGGAAGACCCTCGGGGAGGGAGAAATCTGCCTGTCCGATCATTCTACCAACACCTTCCTAGGACCCCCACACCACAATCCGGGAATAGGATGGTCCGCCAGGGTTACGTCCTCAACTGAGTCCCGTGGAAATCCTAATTCTGCCCTGACAAATCAGGTCAGCCATTCTCCCAGAGCCAAAGGCTAAGCCTAGGGTACGGGATCAGACTCTGGACACCGGAGGACTGAACCCAGGTCCTCCTGTGGATGGGAAAGTCAGTCTGTAGGAAGGACTCAGCCTCTCAGGCAGAAACTGACCCTTTCCTTCTGTGCTATCCAGTACCTTCAGATATATAGAAACCAGCATGCTACCCTGAGGGCATTCCACCCTCTTGGCCTGTCCTGTCCAAAATTCCATCGCCTGAGGATTCTGCTGAGTCCCACCCTCAACTCAGCCCTTGGTGTGCCAGTATTGTGTGGCCAGTTCCGACATGCCTTGTTCCTAAGACATAACCCTAACCCTTACTCTAACCCTCACCTAAACATAACCCTAACCCTAACCCTAACCCTAACCCTAACCCTAACCGTATACCTCACATGAAGTCGTGGTCGGCTGCTCAGCCTTCCAACCTCAGAGGCCTGGTTCCCAAAATCTCCCGATGGAAGAACCCTGAGCCACACTGCAGAATTGCACTTGATCACTATATAAAACATGCCTGAATATATTTATTTATTTATTTATAATGATTTTATTTATTTGTTGGACAGACTGAGATCACAAGTAGGCTGTGTTTTTGTCCGAAGGAAGGGGGAATAAGGCTCCCTGCAGTGGGGAGGGCCCCGTGTCAAACTAGATTCCTCTTCCCTGGGATCTTGACCTGGGCCGAGGCAAGAGGTCACATCCAATGAGGTACACAGGTGTTCTGGAAAGCATACCCTATAGCAATGACCTTCAGCCTTAGCATAATGCGAAGCCCAAGTCATGTGCTCAGTCTTCTGTCCTCAAAGGCCTGGTTCCCAAACTCTCCCCATGGGGGAACCCTGAGCTGCCCCGCACTAATGACCTAGATTCCAATAGGAAATCATGCCCTCTCTTTTATATATTTATTATTAATTTATTTATTTATTTATTCATTGCTTCAAGATTTTACTTTTTCACTTTGCAGGGAGCGAACAGATGTAGGCAGTGTTGCACGCCCAGAGAAGGGAAAGAAGGCTCCCTGCTGAGGAGACAGCCCGATGTGGGGCTCCATCCCAGGACTCTGGGATCATGTCCTGAGCTGAAGGCAGTGGCCTAACCCACTGACTCACCCAGGTGTTACCAACAGCATTCACTTGTGAAATAACCTTCACGGTAATCCTGATGCAAAGCCCCTGTCCCATGCTCAGGCTTCTGTCCTCAGTAGCCTGGTCCATGAACTCTGCAGATGCGGGAACCCTGAGGTGTACCGCACAATGTCCATAGATCCCAATGGGAACGTTTGCCCTTTAGAAATGAGCTGAATCCGTAGAACAGGTGAAATCTGCATGCACCCCTTGGGACACAGCTCCAAGGAGCGCCCACCTGAAGCGGGAACTAGGAGTTTGATGATCCCTCAGCAAGGGCCGGTAGGGCCTCCCATGTGCATCGGCCTAACCCTAAACCGAGGGTGCTTCTTCAGACTTCTATTTCCGGTTGCCTGCCCTGGTAGCCCTCTAGGTAGGGGATTCCTTCTTCACATTGCAGGCCTCTGGGTGCCGCCCACTAGGCAAATGGGAAGTTTAGCCCTGTGGAAGACCCTCGGGGAGGGAGAAATCTGCCTGTCCGATCATTCTACCAACACCTTCCTAGGACCCCCACACCACAATCCGGGAATAGGATGGTCCGCCAGGGTTACGTCCTCAACTGAGTCCCGTGGAAATCCTAATTCTGCCCTGACAAATCAGGTCAGCCATTCTCCCAGAGCCAAAGGCTAAGCCTAGGGTACGGGATCAGACTCTGGACACCGGAGGACTGAACCCAGGTCCTCCTGTGGATGGGAAAGTCAGTCTGTAGGAAGGACTCAGCCTCTCAGGCAGAAACTGACCCTTTCCTTCTGTGCTATCCAGTACCTTCAGATATATAGAAACCAGCATGCTACCCTGAGGGCATTCCACCCTCTTGGCCTGTCCTGTCCAAAATTCCATCGCCTGAGGATTCTGCTGAGTCCCACCCTCAACTCAGCCCTTGGTGTGCCAGTATTGTGTGGCCAGTTCCGACATGCCTTGTTCCTAAGACATAACCCTAACCCTTACTCTAACCCTCACCTAAACATAACCCTAACCCTAACCCTAACCCTAACCCTAACCCTAACCGTATACCTCACATGAAGTCGTGGTCGGCTGCTCAGCCTTCCAACCTCAGAGGCCTGGTTCCCAAAATCTCCCGATGGAAGAACCCTGAGCCACACTGCAGAATTGCACTTGATCACTATATAAAACATGCCTGAATATATTTATTTATTTATTTATAATGATTTTATTTATTTGTTGGACAGACTGAGATCACAAGTAGGCTGTGTTTTTGTCCGAAGGAAGGGGGAATAAGGCTCCCTGCAGTGGGGAGGGCCCCGTGTCAAACTAGATTCCTCTTCCCTGGGATCTTGACCTGGGCCGAGGCAAGAGGTCACATCCAATGAGGTACACAGGTGTTCTGGAAAGCATACCCTATAGCAATGACCTTCAGCCTTAGCATAATGCGAAGCCCAAGTCATGTGCTCAGTCTTCTGTCCTCAAAGGCCTGGTTCCCAAACTCTCCCCATGGGGGAACCCTGAGCTGCCCCGCACTAATGACCTAGATTCCAATAGGAAATCATGCCCTCTCTTTTATATATTTATTATTAATTTATTTATTTATTTATTCATTGCTTCAAGATTTTACTTTTTCACTTTGCAGGGAGCGAACAGATGTAGGCAGTGTTGCACGCCCAGAGAAGGGAAAGAAGGCTCCCTGCTGAGGAGACAGCCCGATGTGGGGCTCCATCCCAGGACTCTGGGATCATGTCCTGAGCTGAAGGCAGTGGCCTAACCCACTGACTCACCCAGGTGTTACCAACAGCATTCACTTGTGAAATAACCTTCACGGTAATCCTGATGCAAAGCCCCTGTCCCATGCTCAGGCTTCTGTCCTCAGTAGCCTGGTCCATGAACTCTGCAGATGCGGGAACCCTGAGGTGTACCGCACAATGTCCATAGATCCCAATGGGAACGTTTGCCCTTTAGAAATGAGCTGAATCCGTAGAACAGGTGAAATCTGCATGCACCCCTTGGGACACAGCTCCAAGGAGCGCCCACCTGAAGCGGGAACCAGGAGTTTGATGATCCCTCAGCAAGGGCCGGTAGGGCCTCCCATGTGCATCGGCCTAACCCTAAACCGAGGGTGCTTCTTCAGACTTCTATTTCCGGTTGCCTGCCCTGGTAGCCCTCTAGGTAGGGGATACCTTCTTCACATTGCAGGCCTCTGGGTGCCGCCCACTAGGCAAATGGGAAGTTTAGCCCTGTGGAAGACCCTCGGGGAGGGAGAAATCTGCCTGTCCGATCATTCTACCAACACCTTCCTAGGACCCCCACACCACAATCCGGGAATAGGATGGTCCGCCAGGGCTACGTCCTCAACTGAGTCCTGTGGAAAGCCTAATTCTGCCCTGACAAATCAGGTCAGCCATTCTCCCAGAGCCAAAGGCTAAGCCTAGGTTACGGGATCAGACTCTGGACACCGGAGGACTGAACCCAGGTCCTCCTGTGGATGGGAAAGTCAGTCTGTAGGAAGGACTCAGCCTCTCAGGCACAAACTGACCCTTTCCTTCTGTGCTATCCAGTACCTTCAGATATATAGAAACCAGCATGCTACCCTGAGGGCATTCCACCCTCTTGGCCTGTCCCGTCCAAAATTCCATCGCCTGAGGATTCTGCTGAGTCCCACCCTCAACTCAGCCCTTGGTGTGCCAGTATTGTGTGGCCAGTTCCGACATGCCTTGTTCCTAAGACATAACCCTAACCCTTACTCTAACCCTCACCTAAACATAACCCTAACCCTAACCCTAACCCTAACCCTAACCGTATACCTCACATGAAGCCGTGGTCGGCTGCTCAGACTTCCAACCTCAGAGGCCTGGTTCCCAAAATCTCCCGATGGAAGAACCCTGAGCCACACTGCAGAATTGCACTTGATCACTATATAAAACATGCCTGAATATATTTATTTATTTATTTATAATGATTTTATTTATTTGTTGGACAGACTGAGATCACAAGTAGGCTGTGTTTTTGTCCGAAGGAAGGGGGAATAAGGCTCCCTGCAGAGGGGAGGGCCCCGTGTCAAACTAGATTCCTCTTCCCTGGGATCTTGACCTGGGCCGAGGCAAGAGGTCACATCCAATGAGGTACACAGGTGTTCTGGAAAGCATACCCTATAGCAATGACCTTCAGCCTTAGCATAATGCGAAGCCCAAGTCATGTGCTCAGTCTTCTGTCCTCAAAGGCCTGGTTCCCAAACTCTCCCCATGGGGGAACCCTGAGCTGCCCCGCACAAATGACCTAGATTCCAATAGGAAATCATGCCCTCTCTTTTATATATTTATTATTTATGTATTTATTTATTTATTGCTTCAAGATTTTACTTTTTCACTTTGCAGGGAGCGAAAAGATGTAGGCAGTGTTGCACGCCCAGAGAAGGGAAAGAAGGCTCCCTGCTGAGGAGACAGCCCGATGTGGGGCTCCATCCCAGGACTCTGGGATCATGTCCTGAGCTGAAGGCAGTGGCCTAACCCACTGACTCACCCAGGTGTTACCAACAGCATTCACTTGTGAAATAACCTTCAAGGTAATCCTGATGCAAAGCCCCTGTCCCATGCTCAGGCTTCTGTCCTCAGTAGCCTGGTCCATGAACTCTGCAGACGCGGGAACCCTGAGGTGCACCGCACAATGTCCATAGATCCCAATGGGAACGTTTGCCCTCTAGAAATGAGTTGAATCCGTAGAAAAGGTGAAATCTGCATGCACCCCTTGGGACACAGCTCCAAGGAGCGCCCACCTGAAGCGGGAACCAGGAGTTTGATGATCCCTCAGCAAGGGCCGGTAGGGCCTCCCATGTGCATCGGCCTAACCCTAACCCAAGGTTGCTTCTTCAGATCTATCCCCGGTTGCCTGCCCTGGTAGCCCTCTAGGTAGGGGATTCCTTCTTCACATCGCAGGCCTCTGGGTGCCGCCCACTAGGCAAATGGAAAGTTTAGCCCTGTGGAAGACCCTCGGGGAGGGAGAAATCTGCCTGTCCGATCATTCTACCAACACCTTCCTAGGACCCCCACACCACAATCCGGGAATAGGATGGTCCGCCAGGGTTACGTCCTCAACTGAGTCCCGTGGAAATCCTAATTCTGCCCTGACAAATCAGGTCAGCCATTCTCCCAGAGCCAAAGGCTAAGCCTAGGGTACGGGATCAGACTCTGGACACCGGAGGACTGAACCCAGGTCCTCCTGTGGATGGGAAAGTCAGTCTGTAGGAAGGACTCAGCCTCTCAGGCAGAAACTGACCCTTTCCTTCTGTGCTATCCAGTACCTTCAGATATATAGAAACCAGCATGCTACCCTGAGGGCATTCCACCCTCTTGGCCTGTCCTGTCCAAAATTCCATCGCCTGAGGATTCTGCTGAGTCCCACCCTCAACTCAGCCCTTGGTGTGCCAGTATTGTGTGGCCAGTTCCGACATGCCTTGTTCCTAAGACATAACCCTAACCCTTACTCTAACCCTCACCTAAACATAACCCTAACCCTAACCCTAACCCTAACCCTAACCCTAACCGTATACCTCACATGAAGTCGTGGTCGGCTGCTCAGCCTTCCAACCTCAGAGGCCTGGTTCCCAAAATCTCCCGATGGAAGAACCCTGAGCCACACTGCAGAATTGCACTTGATCACTATATAAAACATGCCTGAATATATTTATTTATTTATTTATAATGATTTTATTTATTTGTTGGACAGACTGAGATCACAAGTAGGCTGTGTTTTTGTCCGAAGGAAGGGGGAATAAGGCTCCCTGCAGTGGGGAGGGCCCCGTGTCAAACTAGATTCCTCTTCCCTGGGATCTTGACCTGGGCCGAGGCAAGAGGTCACATCCAATGAGGTACACAGGTGTTCTGGAAAGCATACCCTATAGCAATGACCTTCAGCCTTAGCATAATGCGAAGCCCAAGTCATGTGCTCAGTCTTCTGTCCTCAAAGGCCTGGTTCCCAAACTCTCCCCATGGGGGAACCCTGAGCTGCCCCGCACTAATGACCTAGATTCCAATAGGAAATCATGCCCTCTCTTTTATATATTTATTATTAATTTATTTATTTATTTATTCATTGCTTCAAGATTTTACTTTTTCACTTTGCAGGGAGCGAACAGATGTAGGCAGTGTTGCACGCCCAGAGAAGGGAAAGAAGGCTCCCTGCTGAGGAGACAGCCCGATGTGGGGCTCCATCCCAGGACTCTGGGATCATGTCCTGAGCTGAAGGCAGTGGCCTAACCCACTGACTCACCCAGGTGTTACCAACAGCATTCACTTGTGAAATAACCTTCACGGTAATCCTGATGCAAAGCCCCTGTCCCATGCTCAGGCTTCTGTCCTCAGTAGCCTGGTCCATGAACTCTGCAGATGCGGGAACCCTGAGGTGTACCGCACAATGTCCATAGATCCCAATGGGAACGTTTGCCCTTTAGAAATGAGCTGAATCCGTAGAACAGGTGAAATCTGCATGCACCCCTTGGGACACAGCTCCAAGGAGCGCCCACCTGAAGCGGGAACTAGGAGTTTGATGATCCCTCAGCAAGGGCCGGTAGGGCCTCCCATGTGCATCGGCCTAACCCTAAACCGAGGGTGCTTCTTCAGACTTCTATTTCCGGTTGCCTGCCCTGGTAGCCCTCTAGGTAGGGGATTCCTTCTTCACATTGCAGGCCTCTGGGTGCCGCCCACTAGGCAAATGGGAAGTTTAGCCCTGTGGAAGACCCTCGGGGAGGGAGAAATCTGCCTGTCCGATCATTCTACCAACACCTTCCTAGGACCCCCACACCACAATCCGGGAATAGGATGGTCCGCCAGGGCTACGTCCTCAACTGAGTCACGTGGAAAGCCTAATTCTGCCCTGACAAATCAGGTCAGCCATTCTCCCAGAGCCAAAGGCTAAGCCTAGGTTACGGGATCAGACTCTGGACACCGGAGGACTGAACCCAGGTCCTCCTGTGGATGGGAAAGTCAGTCTGTAGGAAGGACTCAGCCTCTCAGGCACAAACTGACCCTTTCCTTCTGTGCTATCCAGTACCTACAGATATATAGAAACCAGCATGCTACCCTGAGGGCATTCCACCCTCTTGGCCTGTCCAGTCCAAAATTCCATCGCCTGAGGATTCTGCTGAGTCCCACCCTCAACTCAGCCCTTGGTGTGCCAGTATTGTGTGGCCAGTTCCGACATGCCTTGTTCCTAAGACATAACCCTAACCCTTACTCTAACCCTCACCTAAACATAACCCTAACCCTAACCCTACCCCTAACCCTAACCGTATACCTCACATGAAGCCGTGGTCGGCTGCTCAGCCTTCCAACCTCAGAGGCCTGGTTCCCAAAATCTCCCGATGGAAGAACCCTGAGCCACACTGCAGAATTGCACTTGATCACTATATAAAACATGCCTGAATATATTTATTTATTTATTTATAATGATTTTATTTATTTGTTGGACAGACTGAGATCACAAGTAGGCTGTGTTTTTGTCCGAAGGAAGGGGGAATAAGGCTCCCTGCAGAGGGGAGGGCCCCGTGTCAAACTAGATTCCTCTTCCCTGGGATCTTGACCTGGGCCGAGGCAAGAGGTCACATCCAATGAGGTACACAGGTGTTCTGGAAAGCATACCCTATAGCAATGACCTTCAGCCTTAGCATAATGCGAAGCCCAAGTCATGTGCTCAGTCTTCTGTCCTCAAAGGCCTGGTTCCCAAACTCTCCCCATGGGGGAACCCTGAGCTGCCCCGCACAAATGACCTAGATTCCAATAGGAAATCATGCCCTCTCTTTTATATATTTATTATTTATGTATTTATTTATTTATTGCTTCAAGATTTTACTTTTTCACTTTGCAGGGAGCGAAAAGATGTAGGCAGTGTTGCACGCCCAGAGAAGGGAAAGAAGGCTCCCTGCTGAGGAGACAGCCCGATGTGGGGCTCCATCCCAGGACTCTGGGATCATGTCCTGAGCTGAAGGCAGTGGCCTAACCCACTGACTCACCCAGGTGTTACCAACAGCATTCACTTGTGAAATAACCTTCACGGTAATCCTGATGCAAAGCCCCTGTCCCATGCTCAGGCTTCTGTCCTCAGTAGCCTGGTCCATGAACTCTGCAGACGCGGGAACCCTGAGGTGCACCGCACAATGTCCATAGATCCCAATGGGAACGTTTGCCCTCTAGAAATGAGCTGAATCCGTAGAACAGGTGAAATCTGCATGCACCCCTTGGGACACAGCTCCAAGGAGCGCCCACCTGAAGCGGGAACCAGGAGTTTGATGATCCCTCAGCAAGGGCCGGTAGGGCCTCCTATGTGCATCGGCCTAACCCTAACCCAAGGGTGCTTCTTCAGATATATCCCCGGTTGCCTGCCCTGGTAGCCCTCTAGGTAGGGGATTCCTTCTTCACATCGCAGGCCTCTGGGTGCCGCCCACTAGGCAAATGGGAAGTTTAGCCCTGTGGAAGACCCTCGGGGAGGGAGAAATCTGCCTATCCGATCATTCTACCAACACCTTCCTAGGACCCCCACACCACAATCCGGGAATAGGATGGTCCGCCAGGGTTACGTCCTCAACTGAGTCCCGTGGAAAGCCTAATTCTGCCCTGACAAATCAGGTCAGCCATTATCCCAGAGCCAAAGGGCAAGCCTAGGGTACGGGATCAGACTCTGGACACCGGAGGACTGAACCCAGGTCCTCCTGTGGATGGGAAAGTCAGTCTGTAGGAAGGACTCAGCCTCTCAGGCAGAAACTGACCCTTTCCTTCTGTGCTATCCAGTACCTTCAGATATATAGAAACCAGCATGCTACCCTGAGGGCATTCCACCCTCTTGGCCTGTCCCGTCCAAAATTCCATCGCCTGAGGATTCTGCTGAGTCCCACCCTCAACTCAGCCCTTGGTGTGCCAGTATTGTGTGGCCAGTTCCGACATGCCTTGTTCCTAAGACATAACCCTAACCCTTACTCTAACCCTCACCTAAACATAACCCTAACCCTAACCCTAACCCTAACCCTAACCCTAACCGTATACCTCACATGAAGTCGTGGTCGGCTGCTCAGCCTTCCAACCTCAGAGGCCTGGTTCCCAAAATCTCCCGATGGAAGAACCCTGAGCCACACTGCAGAATTGCACTTGATCACTATATAAAACATGCCTGAATATATTTATTTATTTATTTATAATGATTTTATTTATTTGTTGGACAGACTGAGATCACAAGTAGGCTGTGTTTTTGTCCGAAGGAAGGGGGAATAAGGCTCCCTGCAGTGGGGAGGGCCCCGTGTCAAACTAGATTCCTCTTCCCTGGGATCTTGACCTGGGCCGAGGCAAGAGGTCACATCCAATGAGGTACACAGGTGTTCTGGAAAGCATACCCTATAGCAATGACCTTCAGCCTTAGCATAATGCGAAGCCCAAGTCATGTGCTCAGTCTTCTGTCCTCAAAGGCCTGGTTCCCAAACTCTCCCCATGGGGGAACCCTGAGCTGCCCCGCACTAATGACCTAGATTCCAATAGGAAATCATGCCCTCTCTTTTATATATTTATTATTAATTTATTTATTTATTTATTCATTGCTTCAAGATTTTACTTTTTCACTTTGCAGGGAGCGAACAGATGTAGGCAGTGTTGCACGCCCAGAGAAGGGAAAGAAGGCTCCCTGCTGAGGAGACAGCCCGATGTGGGGCTCCATCCCAGGACTCTGGGATCATGTCCTGAGCTGAAGGCAGTGGCCTAACCCACTGACTCACCCAGGTGTTACCAACAGCATTCACTTGTGAAATAACCTTCACGGTAATCCTGATGCAAAGCCCCTGTCCCATGCTCAGGCTTCTGTCCTCAGTAGCCTGGTCCATGAACTCTGCAGATGCGGGAACCCTGAGGTGTACCGCACAATGTCCATAGATCCCAATGGGAACGTTTGCCCTTTAGAAATGAGCTGAATCCGTAGAACAGGTGAAATCTGCATGCACCCCTTGGGACACAGCTCCAAGGAGCGCCCACCTGAAGCGGGAACCAGGAGTTTGATGATCCCTCAGCAAGGGCCGGTAGGGCCTCCCATGTGCATCGGCCTAACCCTAAACCGAGGGTGCTTCTTCAGACTTCTATTTCCGGTTGCCTGCCCTGGTAGCCCTCTAGGTAGGGGATACCTTCTTCACATTGCAGGCCTCTGGGTGCCGCCCACTAGGCAAATGGGAAGTTTAGCCCTGTGGAAGACCCTCGGGGAGGGAGAAATCTGCCTGTCCGATCATTCTACCAACACCTTCCTAGGACCCCCACACCACAATCCGGGAATAGGATGGTCCGCCAGGGCTACGTCCTCAACTGAGTCCTGTGGAAAGCCTAATTCTGCCCTGACAAATCAGGTCAGCCATTCTCCCAGAGCCAAAGGCTAAGCCTAGGTTACGGGATCAGACTCTGGACACCGGAGGACTGAACCCAGGTCCTCCTGTGGATGGGAAAGTCAGTCTGTAGGAAGGACTCAGCCTCTCAGGCACAAACTGACCCTTTCCTTCTGTGCTATCCAGTACCTTCAGATATATAGAAACCAGCATGCTACCCTGAGGGCATTCCACCCTCTTGGCCTGTCCCGTCCAAAATTCCATCGCCTGAGGATTCTGCTGAGTCCCACCCTCAACTCAGCCCTTGGTGTGCCAGTATTGTGTGGCCAGTTCCGACATGCCTTGTTCCTAAGACATAACCCTAACCCTTACTCTAACCCTCACCTAAACATAACCCTAACCCTAACCCTAACCCTAACCCTAACCGTATACCTCACATGAAGCCGTGGTCGGCTGCTCAGACTTCCAACCTCAGAGGCCTGGTTCCCAAAATCTCCCGATGGAAGAACCCTGAGCCACACTGCAGAATTGCACTTGATCACTATATAAAACATGCCTGAATATATTTATTTATTTATTTATAATGATTTTATTTATTTGTTGGACAGACTGAGATCACAAGTAGGCTGTGTTTTTGTCCGAAGGAAGGGGGAATAAGGCTCCCTGCAGAGGGGAGGGCCCCGTGTCAAACTAGATTCCTCTTCCCTGGGATCTTGACCTGGGCCGAGGCAAGAGGTCACATCCAATGAGGTACACAGGTGTTCTGGAAAGCATACCCTATAGCAATGACCTTCAGCCTTAGCATAATGCGAAGCCCAAGTCATGTGCTCAGTCTTCTGTCCTCAAAGGCCTGGTTCCCAAACTCTCCCCATGGGGGAACCCTGAGCTGCCCCGCACAAATGACCTAGATTCCAATAGGAAATCATGCCCTCTCTTTTATATATTTATTATTTATGTATTTATTTATTTATTGCTTCAAGATTTTACTTTTTCACTTTGCAGGGAGCGAAAAGATGTAGGCAGTGTTGCACGCCCAGAGAAGGGAAAGAAGGCTCCCTGCTGAGGAGACAGCCCGATGTGGGGCTCCATCCCAGGACTCTGGGATCATGTCCTGAGCTGAAGGCAGTGGCCTAACCCACTGACTCACCCAGGTGTTACCAACAGCATTCACTTGTGAAATAACCTTCAAGGTAATCCTGATGCAAAGCCCCTGTCCCATGCTCAGGCTTCTGTCCTCAGTAGCCTGGTCCATGAACTCTGCAGACGCGGGAACCCTGAGGTGCACCGCACAATGTCCATAGATCCCAATGGGAACGTTTGCCCTCTAGAAATGAGTTGAATCCGTAGAAAAGGTGAAATCTGCATGCACCCCTTGGGACACAGCTCCAAGGAGCGCCCACCTGAAGCGGGAACCAGGAGTTTGATGATCCCTCAGCAAGGGCCGGTAGGGCCTCCCATGTGCATCGGCCTAACCCTAACCCAAGGTTGCTTCTTCAGATCTATCCCCGGTTGCCTGCCCTGGTAGCCCTCTAGGTAGGGGATTCCTTCTTCACATCGCAGGCCTCTGGGTGCCGCCCACTAGGCAAATGGAAAGTTTAGCCCTGTGGAAGACCCTCGGGGAGGGAGAAATCTGCCTGTCCGATCATTCTACCAACACCTTCCTAGGACCCCCACACCACAATCCGGGAATAGGATGGTCCGCCAGGGTTACGTCCTCAACTGAGTCCCGTGGAAATCCTAATTCTGCCCTGACAAATCAGGTCAGCCATTCTCCCAGAGCCAAAGGCTAAGCCTAGGGTACGGGATCAGACTCTGGACACCGGAGGACTGAACCCAGGTCCTCCTGTGGATGGGAAAGTCAGTCTGTAGGAAGGACTCAGCCTCTCAGGCAGAAACTGACCCTTTCCTTCTGTGCTATCCAGTACCTTCAGATATATAGAAACCAGCATGCTACCCTGAGGGCATTCCACCCTCTTGGCCTGTCCTGTCCAAAATTCCATCGCCTGAGGATTCTGCTGAGTCCCACCCTCAACTCAGCCCTTGGTGTGCCAGTATTGTGTGGCCAGTTCCGACATGCCTTGTTCCTAAGACATAACCCTAACCCTTACTCTAACCCTCACCTAAACATAACCCTAACCCTAACCCTAACCCTAACCCTAACCCTAACCGTATACCTCACATGAAGTCGTGGTCGGCTGCTCAGCCTTCCAACCTCAGAGGCCTGGTTCCCAAAATCTCCCGATGGAAGAACCCTGAGCCACACTGCAGAATTGCACTTGATCACTATATAAAACATGCCTGAATATATTTATTTATTTATTTATAATGATTTTATTTATTTGTTGGACAGACTGAGATCACAAGTAGGCTGTGTTTTTGTCCGAAGGAAGGGGGAATAAGGCTCCCTGCAGTGGGGAGGGCCCCGTGTCAAACTAGATTCCTCTTCCCTGGGATCTTGACCTGGGCCGAGGCAAGAGGTCACATCCAATGAGGTACACAGGTGTTCTGGAAAGCATACCCTATAGCAATGACCTTCAGCCTTAGCATAATGCGAAGCCCAAGTCATGTGCTCAGTCTTCTGTCCTCAAAGGCCTGGTTCCCAAACTCTCCCCATGGGGGAACCCTGAGCTGCCCCGCACTAATGACCTAGATTCCAATAGGAAATCATGCCCTCTCTTTTATATATTTATTATTAATTTATTTATTTATTTATTCATTGCTTCAAGATTTTACTTTTTCACTTTGCAGGGAGCGAACAGATGTAGGCAGTGTTGCACGCCCAGAGAAGGGAAAGAAGGCTCCCTGCTGAGGAGACAGCCCGATGTGGGGCTCCATCCCAGGACTCTGGGATCATGTCCTGAGCTGAAGGCAGTGGCCTAACCCACTGACTCACCCAGGTGTTACCAACAGCATTCACTTGTGAAATAACCTTCACGGTAATCCTGATGCAAAGCCCCTGTCCCATGCTCAGGCTTCTGTCCTCAGTAGCCTGGTCCATGAACTCTGCAGATGCGGGAACCCTGAGGTGTACCGCACAATGTCCATAGATCCCAATGGGAACGTTTGCCCTTTAGAAATGAGCTGAATCCGTAGAACAGGTGAAATCTGCATGCACCCCTTGGGACACAGCTCCAAGGAGCGCCCACCTGAAGCGGGAACTAGGAGTTTGATGATCCCTCAGCAAGGGCCGGTAGGGCCTCCCATGTGCATCGGCCTAACCCTAAACCGAGGGTGCTTCTTCAGACTTCTATTTCCGGTTGCCTGCCCTGGTAGCCCTCTAGGTAGGGGATTCCTTCTTCACATTGCAGGCCTCTGGGTGCCGCCCACTAGGCAAATGGGAAGTTTAGCCCTGTGGAAGACCCTCGGGGAGGGAGAAATCTGCCTGTCCGATCATTCTACCAACACCTTCCTAGGACCCCCACACCACAATCCGGGAATAGGATGGTCCGCCAGGGCTACGTCCTCAACTGAGTCACGTGGAAAGCCTAATTCTGCCCTGACAAATCAGGTCAGCCATTCTCCCAGAGCCAAAGGCTAAGCCTAGGTTACGGGATCAGACTCTGGACACCGGAGGACTGAACCCAGGTCCTCCTGTGGATGGGAAAGTCAGTCTGTAGGAAGGACTCAGCCTCTCAGGCACAAACTGACCCTTTCCTTCTGTGCTATCCAGTACCTACAGATATATAGAAACCAGCATGCTACCCTGAGGGCATTCCACCCTCTTGGCCTGTCCAGTCCAAAATTCCATCGCCTGAGGATTCTGCTGAGTCCCACCCTCAACTCAGCCCTTGGTGTGCCAGTATTGTGTGGCCAGTTCCGACATGCCTTGTTCCTAAGACATAACCCTAACCCTTACTCTAACCCTCACCTAAACATAACCCTAACCCTAACCCTACCCCTAACCCTAACCGTATACCTCACATGAAGCCGTGGTCGGCTGCTCAGCCTTCCAACCTCAGAGGCCTGGTTCCCAAAATCTCCCGATGGAAGAACCCTGAGCCACACTGCAGAATTGCACTTGATCACTATATAAAACATGCCTGAATATATTTATTTATTTATTTATAATGATTTTATTTATTTGTTGGACAGACTGAGATCACAAGTAGGCTGTGTTTTTGTCCGAAGGAAGGGGGAATAAGGCTCCCTGCAGAGGGGAGGGCCCCGTGTCAAACTAGATTCCTCTTCCCTGGGATCTTGACCTGGGCCGAGGCAAGAGGTCACATCCAATGAGGTACACAGGTGTTCTGGAAAGCATACCCTATAGCAATGACCTTCAGCCTTAGCATAATGCGAAGCCCAAGTCATGTGCTCAGTCTTCTGTCCTCAAAGGCCTGGTTCCCAAACTCTCCCCATGGGGGAACCCTGAGCTGCCCCGCACAAATGACCTAGATTCCAATAGGAAATCATGCCCTCTCTTTTATATATTTATTATTTATGTATTTATTTATTTATTGCTTCAAGATTTTACTTTTTCACTTTGCAGGGAGCGAAAAGATGTAGGCAGTGTTGCACGCCCAGAGAAGGGAAAGAAGGCTCCCTGCTGAGGAGACAGCCCGATGTGGGGCTCCATCCCAGGACTCTGGGATCATGTCCTGAGCTGAAGGCAGTGGCCTAACCCACTGACTCACCCAGGTGTTACCAACAGCATTCACTTGTGAAATAACCTTCACGGTAATCCTGATGCAAAGCCCCTGTCCCATGCTCAGGCTTCTGTCCTCAGTAGCCTGGTCCATGAACTCTGCAGACGCGGGAACCCTGAGGTGCACCGCACAATGTCCATAGATCCCAATGGGAACGTTTGCCCTCTAGAAATGAGCTGAATCCGTAGAACAGGTGAAATCTGCATGCACCCCTTGGGACACAGCTCCAAGGAGCGCCCACCTGAAGCGGGAACCAGGAGTTTGATGATCCCTCAGCAAGGGCCGGTAGGGCCTCCTATGTGCATCGGCCTAACCCTAACCCAAGGGTGCTTCTTCAGATATATCCCCGGTTGCCTGCCCTGGTAGCCCTCTAGGTAGGGGATTCCTTCTTCACATCGCAGGCCTCTGGGTGCCGCCCACTAGGCAAATGGGAAGTTTAGCCCTGTGGAAGACCCTCGGGGAGGGAGAAATCTGCCTATCCGATCATTCTACCAACACCTTCCTAGGACCCCCACACCACAATCCGGGAATAGGATGGTCCGCCAGGGTTACGTCCTCAACTGAGTCCCGTGGAAAGCCTAATTCTGCCCTGACAAATCAGGTCAGCCATTATCCCAGAGCCAAAGGGCAAGCCTAGGGTACGGGATCAGACTCTGGACACCGGAGGACTGAACCCAGGTCCTCCTGTGGATGGGAAAGTCAGTCTGTAGGAAGGACTCAGCCTCTCAGGCAGAAACTGACCCTTTCCTTCTGTGCTATCCAGTACCTTCAGATATATAGAAACCAGCATGCTACCCTGAGGGCATTCCACCCTCTTGGCCTGTCCCGTCCAAAATTCCATCGCCTGAGGATTCTGCTGAGTCCCACCCTCAACTCAGCCCTTGGTGTGCCAGTATTGTGTGGCCAGTTCCGACATGCCTTGTTCCTAAGACATAACCCTAACCCTTACTCTAACCCTCACCTAAACATAACCCTAACCCTAACCCTAACCCTAACCCTAACCCTAACCGTATACCTCACATGAAGTCGTGGTCGGCTGCTCAGCCTTCCAACCTCAGAGGCCTGGTTCCCAAAATCTCCCGATGGAAGAACCCTGAGCCACACTGCAGAATTGCACTTGATCACTATATAAAACATGCCTGAATATATTTATTTATTTATTTATAATGATTTTATTTATTTGTTGGACAGACTGAGATCACAAGTAGGCTGTGTTTTTGTCCGAAGGAAGGGGGAATAAGGCTCCCTGCAGTGGGGAGGGCCCCGTGTCAAACTAGATTCCTCTTCCCTGGGATCTTGACCTGGGCCGAGGCAAGAGGTCACATCCAATGAGGTACACAGGTGTTCTGGAAAGCATACCCTATAGCAATGACCTTCAGCCTTAGCATAATGCGAAGCCCAAGTCATGTGCTCAGTCTTCTGTCCTCAAAGGCCTGGTTCCCAAACTCTCCCCATGGGGGAACCCTGAGCTGCCCCGCACTAATGACCTAGATTCCAATAGGAAATCATGCCCTCTCTTTTATATATTTATTATTAATTTATTTATTTATTTATTCATTGCTTCAAGATTTTACTTTTTCACTTTGCAGGGAGCGAACAGATGTAGGCAGTGTTGCACGCCCAGAGAAGGGAAAGAAGGCTCCCTGCTGAGGAGACAGCCCGATGTGGGGCTCCATCCCAGGACTCTGGGATCATGTCCTGAGCTGAAGGCAGTGGCCTAACCCACTGACTCACCCAGGTGTTACCAACAGCATTCACTTGTGAAATAACCTTCACGGTAATCCTGATGCAAAGCCCCTGTCCCATGCTCAGGCTTCTGTCCTCAGTAGCCTGGTCCATGAACTCTGCAGATGCGGGAACCCTGAGGTGTACCGCACAATGTCCATAGATCCCAATGGGAACGTTTGCCCTTTAGAAATGAGCTGAATCCGTAGAACAGGTGAAATCTGCATGCACCCCTTGGGACACAGCTCCAAGGAGCGCCCACCTGAAGCGGGAACCAGGAGTTTGATGATCCCTCAGCAAGGGCCGGTAGGGCCTCCCATGTGCATCGGCCTAACCCTAAACCGAGGGTGCTTCTTCAGACTTCTATTTCCGGTTGCCTGCCCTGGTAGCCCTCTAGGTAGGGGATTCCTTCTTCACATTGCAGGCCTCTGGGTGCCGCCCACTAGGCAAATGGGAAGTTTAGCCCTGTGGAAGACCCTCGGGGAGGGAGAAATCTGCCTGTCCGATCATTCTACCAACACCTTCCTAGGACCCCCACACCACAATCCGGGAATAGGATGGTCCGCCAGGGCTACGTCCTCAACTGAGTCACGTGGAAAGCCTAATTCTGCCCTGACAAATCAGGTCAGCCATTCTCCCAGAGCCAAAGGCTAAGCCTAGGTTACGGGATCAGACTCTGGACACCGGAGGACTGAACCCAGGTCCTCCTGTGGATGGGAAAGTCAGTCTGTAGGAAGGACTCAGCCTCTCAGGCACAAACTGACCCTTTCCTTCTGTGCTATCCAGTACCTTCAGATATATAGAAACCAGCATGCTACCCTGAGGGCATTCCACCCTCTTGGCCTGTCCCGTCCAAAATTCCATCGCCTGAGGATTCTGCTGAGTCCCACCCTCAACTCAGCCCTTGGTGTGCCAGTATTGTGTGGCCAGTTCCGACATGCCTTGTTCCTAAGACATAACCCTAACCCTTACTCTAACCCTCACCTAAACATAACCCTAACCCTAACCCTAACCCTAACCCTAACCGTATACCTCACATGAAGCCGTGGTCGGCTGCTCAGACTTCCAACCTCAGAGGCCTGGTTCCCAAAATCTCCCGATGGAAGAACCCTGAGCCACACTGCAGAATTGCACTTGATCACTATATAAAACATGCCTGAATATATTTATTTATTTATTTATAATGATTTTATTTATTTGTTGGACAGACTGAGATCACAAGTAGGCTGTGTTTTTGTCCGAAGGAAGGGGGAATAAGGCTCCCTGCAGAGGGGAGGGCCCCGTGTCAAACTAGATTCCTCTTCCCTGGGATCTTGACCTGGGCCGAGGCAAGAGGTCACATCCAATGAGGTACACAGGTGTTCTGGAAAGCATACCCTATAGCAATGACCTTCAGCCTTAGCATAATGCGAAGCCCAAGTCATGTGCTCAGTCTTCTGTCCTCAAAGGCCTGGTTCCCAAACTCTCCCCATGGGGGAACCCTGAGCTGCCCCGCACAAATGACCTAGATTCCAATAGGAAATCATGCCCTCTCTTTTATATATTTATTATTTATGTATTTATTTATTTATTGCTTCAAGATTTTACTTTTTCACTTTGCAGGGAGCGAAAAGATATAGGCAGTGTTGCACGCCCAGAGAAGGGAAAGAAGGCTCCCTGCTGAGGAGACAGCCCGATGTGGGGCTCCATCCCAGGACTCTGGGATCATGTCCTGAGCTGAAGGCAGTGGCCTAACCCACTGACTCACCCAGGTGTTACCAACAGCATTCACTTGTGAAATAACCTTCACGGTAATCCTGATGCAAAGCCCCTGTCCCATGCTCAGGCTTCTGTCCTCAGTAGCCTGGTCCATGAACTCTGCAGACGCGGGAACCCTGAGGTGCACCGCACAATGTCCATAGATCCCAATGGGAACGTTTGCCCTCTAGAAATGAGTTGAATCCGTAGAAAAGGTGAAATCTGCATGCACCCCTTGGGACACAGCTCCAAGGAGCGCCCACCTGAAGCGGGAACCAGGAGTTTGATGATCCCTCAGCAAGGGCCGGTAGGGCCTCCCATGTGCATCGGCCTAACCCTAACCCAAGGGTGCTTCTTCAGATCTATCCCCGGTTGCCTGCCCTGGTAGCCCTCTAGGTAGGGGATTCCTTCTTCACATCGCAGGCCTCTGGGTGCCGCCCACTAGGCAAATGGGAAGTTTAGCCCTGTGGAAGACCCTCGGGGAGGGAGAAATCTGCCTGTCCGATCATTCTACCAACACCTTCCTAGGACCCCCACACCACAATCCGGGAATAGGATGGTCCGCCAGGGTTACGTCCTCAACTGAGTCCCGTGGAAAGCCTAATTCTGCCCTGACAAATCAGGTCAGCCATTCTCCCAGAGCCAAAGGCTAAGCCTAGGGTACGGGATCAGACTCTGGACACCGGAGGACTGAACCCAGGTCCTCCTGTGGATGGGAAAGTCAGTCTGTAGGAAGGACTCAGCCTCTCAGGCAGAAACTGACCCTTTCCTTCTGTGCTATCCAGTACCTTCAGATATATAGAAACCAGCATGCTACCCTGAGGGCATTCCACCCTCTTGGCCTGTCCTGTCCAAAATTCCATCGCCTGAGGATTCTGCTGAGTCCCACCCTCAACTCAGCCCTTGGTGTGCCAGTATTGTGTGGCCAGTTCCGACATGCCTTGTTCCTAAGACATAACCCTAACCCTTACTCTAACCCTCACCTAAACATAACCCTAACCCTAACCCTAACCCTAACCCTAACCCTAACCGTATACCTCACATGAAGTCGTGGTCGGCTGCTCAGCCTTCCAACCTCAGAGGCCTGGTTCCCAAAATCTCCCGATGGAAGAACCCTGAGCCACACTGCAGAATTGCACTTGATCACTATATAAAACATGCCTGAATATATTTATTTATTTATTTATAATGATTTTATTTATTTGTTGGACAGACTGAGATCACAAGTAGGCTGTGTTTTTGTCCGAAGGAAGGGGGAATAAGGCTCCCTGCAGTGGGGAGGGCCCCGTGTCAAACTAGATTCCTCTTCCCTGGGATCTTGACCTGGGCCGAGGCAAGAGGTCACATCCAATGAGGTACACAGGTGTTCTGGAAAGCATACCCTATAGCAATGACCTTCAGCCTTAGCATAATGCGAAGCCCAAGTCATGTGCTCAGTCTTCTGTCCTCAAAGGCCTGGTTCCCAAACTCTCCCCATGGGGGAACCCTGAGCTGCCCCGCACTAATGACCTAGATTCCAATAGGAAATCATGCCCTCTCTTTTATATATTTATTATTAATTTATTTATTTATTTATTCATTGCTTCAAGAGTTTACTTTTTCACTTTGCAGGGAGCGAACAGATGTAGGCAGTGTTGCACGCCCAGAGAAGGGAAAGAAGGCTCCCTGCTGAGGAGACAGCCCGATGTGGGGCTCCATCCCAGGACTCTGGGATCATGTCCTGAGCTGAAGGCAGTGGCCTAACCCACTGACTCACCCAGGTGTTACCAACAGCATTCACTTGTGAAATAACCTTCACGGTAATCCTGATGCAAAGCCCCTGTCCCATGCTCAGGCTTCTGTCCTCAGTAGCCTGGTCCATGAACTCTGCAGATGCGGGAACCCTGAGGTGTACCGCACAATGTCCATAGATCCCAATGGGAACGTTTGCCCTTTAGAAATGAGCTGAATCCGTAGAACAGGTGAAATCTGCATGCACCCCTTGGGACACAGCTCCAAGGAGCGCCCACCTGAAGCGGGAACCAGGAGTTTGATGATCCCTCAGCAAGGGCCGGTAGGGCCTCCCATGTGCATCGGCCTAACCCTAAACCGAGGGTGCTTCTTCAGACTTCTATTTCCGGTTGCCTGCCCTGGTAGCCCTCTAGGTAGGGGATTCCTTCTTCACATTGCAGGCCTCTGGGTGCCGCCCACTAGGCAAATGGGAAGTTTAGCCCTGTGGAAGACCCTCGGGGAGGGAGAAATCTGCCTGTCCGATCATTCTACCAACACCTTCCTAGGACCCCCACACCACAATCCGGGAATAGGATGGTCCGCCAGGGCTACGTCCTCAACTGAGTCACGTGGAAAGCCTAATTCTGCCCTGACAAATCAGGTCAGCCATTCTCCCAGAGCCAAAGGCTAAGCCTAGGTTACGGGATCAGACTCTGGACACCGGAGGACTGAACCCAGGTCCTCCTGTGGATGGGAAAGTCAGTCTGTAGGAAGGACTCAGCCTCTCAGGCACAAACTGACCCTTTCCTTCTGTGCTATCCAGTACCTTCAGATATATAGAAACCAGCATGCTACCCTGAGGGCATTCCACCCTCTTGGCCTGTCCAGTCCAAAATTCCATCGCCTGAGGATTCTGCTGAGTCCCACCCTCAACTCAGCCCTTGGTGTGCCAGTATTGTGTGGCCAGTTCCGACATGCCTTGTTCCTAAGACATAACCCTAACCCTTACTCTAACCCTCACCTAAACATAACCCTAACCCTAACCCTACCCCTAACCCTAACCGTATACCTCACATGAAGCCGTGGTCGGCTGCTCAGCCTTCCAACCTCAGAGGCCTGGTTCCCAAAATCTCCCGATGGAAGAACCCTGAGCCACACTGCAGAATTGCACTTGATCACTATATAAAACATGCCTGAATATATTTATTTATTTATTTATAATGATTTTATTTATTTGTTGGACAGACTGAGATCACAAGTAGGCTGTGTTTTTGTCCGAAGGAAGGGGGAATAAGGCTCCCTGCAGAGGGGAGGGCCCCGTGTCAAACTAGATTCCTCTTCCCTGGGATCTTGACCTGGGCCGAGGCAAGAGGTCACATCCAATGAGGTACACAGGTGTTCTGGAAAGCATACCCTATAGCAATGACCTTCAGCCTTAGCATAATGCGAAGCCCAAGTCATGTGCTCAGTCTTCTGTCCTCAAAGGCCTGGTTCCCAAACTCTCCCCATGGGGGAACCCTGAGCTGCCCCGCACAAATGACCTAGATTCCAATAGGAAATCATGCCCTCTCTTTTATATATTTATTATTTATGTATTTATTTATTTATTGCTTCAAGATTTTACTTTTTCACTTTGCAGGGAGCGAAAAGATGTAGGCAGTGTTGCACGCCCAGAGAAGGGAAAGAAGGCTCCCTGCTGAGGAGACAGCCCGATGTGGGGCTCCATCCCAGGACTCTGGGATCATGTCCTGAGCTGAAGGCAGTGGCCTAACCCACTGACTCACCCAGGTGTTACCAACAGCATTCACTTGTGAAATAACCTTCACGGTAATCCTGATGCAAAGCCCCTGTCCCATGCTCAGGCTTCTGTCCTCAGTAGCCTGGTCCATGAACTCTGCAGACGCGGGAACCCTGAGGTGCACCGCACAATGTCCATAGATCCCAATGGGAACGTTTGCCCTCTAGAAATGAGCTGAATCCGTAGAACAGGTGAAATCTGCATGCACCCCTTGGGACACAGCTCCAAGGAGCGCCCACCTGAAGCGGGAACCAGGAGTTTGATGATCCCTCAGCAAGGGCCGGTAGGGCCTCCTATGTGCATCGGCCTAACCCTAACCCAAGGGTGCTTCTTCAGATCTATCCCCGGTTGCCTGCCCTGGTAGCCCTCTAGGTAGGGGATTCCTTCTTCACATCGCAGGCCTCTGGGTGCCGCCCACTAGGCAAATGGGAAGTTTAGCCCTGTGGAAGACCCTCGGGGAGGGAGAAATCTGCCTATCCGATCATTCTACCAACACCTTCCTAGGACCCCCCACACCACAATCCGGGAATAGGATGGTCCGCCAGGGTTACGTCCTCAACTGAGTCCCGTGGAAAGCCTAATTCTGCCCTGACAAATCAGGTCAGCCATTCTCCCAGAGCCAAAGGGCAAGCCTAGGGTACGGGATCAGACTCTGGACACCGGAGGACTGAACCCAGGTCCTCCTGTGGATGGGAAAGTCAGTCTGTAGGAAGGACTCAGCCTCTCAGGCAGAAACTGACCCTTTCCTTCTGTGCTATCCAGTACCTTCAGATATATAGAAACCAGCATGCTACCCTGAGGGCATTCCACCCTCTTGGCCTGTCCCGTCCAAAATTCCATCGCCTGAGGATTCTGCTGAGTCCCACCCTCAACTCAGCCCTTGGTGTGCCAGTATTGTGTGGCCAGTTCCGACATGCCTTGTTCCTAAGACATAACCCTAACCCTTACTCTAACCCTCACCTAAACATAACCCTAACCCTAACCCTAACCCTAACCCTAACCCTAACCGTATACCTCACATGAAGTCGTGGTCGGCTGCTCAGCCTTCCAACCTCAGAGGCCTGGTTCCCAAAATCTCCCGATGGAAGAACCCTGAGCCACACTGCAGAATTGCACTTGATCACTATATAAAACATGCCTGAATATATTTATTTATTTATTTATAATGATTTTATTTATTTGTTGGACAGACTGAGATCACAAGTAGGCTGTGTTTTTGTCCGAAGAAAGGGGGAATAAGGCTCCCTGCAGTGGGGAGGGCCCCGTGTCAAACTAGATTCCTCTTCCCTGGGATCTTGACCTGGGCCGAGGCAAGAGGTCACATCCAATGAGGTACACAGGTGTTCTGGAAAGCATACCCTATAGCAATGACCTTCAGCCTTAGCATAATGCGAAGCCCAAGTCATGTGCTCAGTCTTCTGTCCTCAAAGGCCTGGTTCCCAAACTCTCCCCATGGGGGAACCCTGAGCTGCCCCGCACTAATGACCTAGATTCCAATAGGAAATCATGCCCTCTCTTTTATATATTTATTATTAATTTATTTATTTATTTATTCATTGCTTCAAGATTTTACTTTTTCACTTTGCAGGGAGCGAACAGATGTAGGCAGTGTTGCACGCCCAGAGAAGGGAAAGAAGGCTCCCTGCTGAGGAGACAGCCCGATGTGGGGCTCCATCCCAGGACTCTGGGATCATGTCCTGAGCTGAAGGCAGTGGCCTAACCCACTGACTCACCCAGGTGTTACCAACAGCATTCACTTGTGAAATAACCTTCACGGTAATCCTGATGCAAAGCCCCTGTCCCATGCTCAGGCTTCTGTCCTCAGTAGCCTGGTCCATGAACTCTGCAGATGCGGGAACCCTGAGGTGTACCGCACAATGTCCATAGATCCCAATGGGAACGTTTGCCCTTTAGAAATGAGCTGAATCCGTAGAACAGGTGAAATCTGCATGCACCCCTTGGGACACAGCTCCAAGGAGCGCCCACCTGAAGCGGGAACCAGGAGTTTGATGATCCCTCAGCAAGGGCCGGTAGGGCCTCCCATGTGCATCGGCCTAACCCTAAACCGAGGGTGCTTCTTCAGACTTCTATTTCCGGTTGCCTGCCCTGGTAGCCCTCTAGGTAGGGGATTCCTTCTTCACATTGCAGGCCTCTGGGTGCCGCCCACTAGGCAAATGGGAAGTTTAGCCCTGTGGAAGACCCTCGGGGAGGGAGAAATCTGCCTGTCCGATCATTCTACCAACACCTTCCTAGGACCCCCACACCACAATCCGGGAATAGGATGGTCCGCCAGGGCTACGTCCTCAACTGAGTCACGTGGAAAGCCTAATTCTGCCCTGACAAATCAGGTCAGCCATTCTCCCAGAGCCAAAGGCTAAGCCTAGGTTACGGGATCAGACTCTGGACACCGGAGGACTGAACCCAGGTCCTCCTGTGGATGGGAAAGTCAGTCTGTAGGAAGGACTCAGCCTCTCAGGCACAAACTGACCCTTTCCTTCTGTGCTATCCAGTACCTTCAGATATATAGAAACCAGCATGCTACCCTGAGGGCATTCCACCCTCTTGGCCTGTCCCGTCCAAAATTCCATCGCCTGAGGATTCTGCTGAGTCCCACCCTCAACTCAGCCCTTGGTGTGCCAGTATTGTGTGGCCAGTTCCGACATGCCTTGTTCCTAAGACATAACCCTAACCCTTACTCTAACCCTCACCTAAACATAACCCTAACCCTAACCCTAACCCTAACCCTAACCGTATACCTCACATGAAGCCGTGGTCGGCTGCTCAGACTTCCAACCTCAGAGGCCTGGTTCCCAAAATCTCCCGATGGAAGAACCCTGAGCCACACTGCAGAATTGCACTTGATCACTATATAAAACATGCCTGAATATATTTATTTATTTATTTATAATGATTTTATTTATTTGTTGGACAGACTGAGATCACAAGTAGGCTGTGTTTTTGTCCGAAGGAAGGGGGAATAAGGCTCCCTGCAGAGGGGAGGGCCCCGTGTCAAACTAGATTCCTCTTCCCTGGGATCTTGACCTGGGCCGAGGCAAGAGGTCACATCCAATGAGGTACACAGGTGTTCTGGAAAGCATACCCTATAGCAATGACCTTCAGCCTTAGCATAATGCGAAGCCCAAGTCATGTGCTCAGTCTTCTGTCCTCAAAGGCCTGGTTCCCAAACTCTCCCCATGGGGGAACCCTGAGCTGCCCCGCACAAATGACCTAGATTCCAATAGGAAATCATGCCCTCTCTTTTATATATTTATTATTTATGTATTTATTTATTTATTGCTTCAAGATTTTACTTTTTCACTTTGCAGGGAGCGAAAAGATATAGGCAGTGTTGCACGCCCAGAGAAGGGAAAGAAGGCTCCCTGCTGAGGAGACAGCCCGATGTGGGGCTCCATCCCAGGACTCTGGGATCATGTCCTGAGCTGAAGGCAGTGGCCTAACCCACTGACTCACCCAGGTGTTACCAACAGCATTCACTTGTGAAATAACCTTCACGGTAATCCTGATGCAAAGCCCCTGTCCCATGCTCAGGCTTCTGTCCTCAGTAGCCTGGTCCATGAACTCTGCAGACGCGGGAACCCTGAGGTGCACCGCACAATGTCCATAGATCCCATTGGGAACGTTTGCCCTCTAGAAATGAGTTGAATCCGTAGAAAAGGTGAAATCTGCATGCACCCCTTGGGACACAGCTCCAAGGAGCGCCCACCTGAAGCGGGAACCAGGAGTTTGATGATCCCTCAGCAAGGGCCGGTAGGGCCTCCCATGTGCATCGGCCTAACCCTAACCCAAGGGTGCTTCTTCAGATCTATCCCCGGTTGCCTGCCCTGGTAGCCCTCTAGGTAGGGGATTCCTTCTTCACATCGCAGGCCTCTGGGTGCCGCCCACTAGGCAAATGGAAAGTTTAGCCCTGTGGAAGACCCTCGGGGAGGGAGAAATCTGCCTGTCCGATCATTCTACCAACACCTTCCTAGGACCCCCACACCACAATCCGGGAATAGGATGGTCCGCCAGGGTTACGTCCTCAACTGAGTCCCGTGGAAAGCCTAATTCTGCCCTGACAAATCAGGTCAGCCATTCTCCCAGAGCCAAAGGCTAAGCCTAGGGTACGGGATCAGACTCTGGACACCGGAGGACTGAACCCAGGTCCTCCTGTGGATGGGAAAGTCAGTCTGTAGGAAGGACTCAGCCTCTCAGGCAGAAACTGACCCTTTCCTTCTGTGCTATCCAGTACCTTCAGATATATAGAAACCAGCATGCTACCCTGAGGGCATTCCACCCTCTTGGCCTGTCCTGTCCAAAATTCCATCGCCTGAGGATTCTGCTGAGTCCCACCCTCAACTCAGCCCTTGGTGTGCCAGTATTGTGTGGCCAGTTCCGACATGCCTTGTTCCTAAGACATAACCCTAACCCTTACTCTAACCCTCACCTAAACATAACCCTAACCCTAACCCTAACCCTAACCCTAACCCTAACCGTATACCTCACATGAAGTCGTGGTCGGCTGCTCAGCCTTCCAACCTCAGAGGCCTGGTTCCCAAAATCTCCCGATGGAAGAACCCTGAGCCACACTGCAGAATTGCACTTGATCACTATATAAAACATGCCTGAATATATTTATTTATTTATTTATAATGATTTTATTTATTTGTTGGACAGACTGAGATCACAAGTAGGCTGTGTTTTTGTCCGAAGGAAGGGGGAATAAGGCTCCCTGCAGTGGGGAGGGCCCCGTGTCAAACTAGATTCCTCTTCCCTGGGATCTTGACCTGGGCCGAGGCAAGAGGTCACATCCAATGAGGTACACAGGTGTTCTGGAAAGCATACCCTATAGCAATGACCTTCAGCCTTAGCATAATGCGAAGCCCAAGTCATGTGCTCAGTCTTCTGTCCTCAAAGGCCTGGTTCCCAAACTCTCCCCATGGGGGAACCCTGAGCTGCCCCGCACTAATGACCTAGATTCCAATAGGAAATCATGCCCTCTCTTTTATATATTTATTATTAATTTATTTATTTATTTATTCATTGCTTCAAGATTTTACTTTTTCACTTTGCAGGGAGCGAACAGATGTAGGCAGTGTTGCACGCCCAGAGAAGGGAAAGAAGGCTCCCTGCTGAGGAGACAGCCCGATGTGGGGCTCCATCCCAGGACTCTGGGATCATGTCCTGAGCTGAAGGCAGTGGCCTAACCCACTGACTCACCCAGGTGTTACCAACAGCATTCACTTGTGAAATAACCTTCACGGTAATCCTGATGCAAAGCCCCTGTCCCATGCTCAGGCTTCTGTCCTCAGTAGCCTGGTCCATGAACTCTGCAGATGCGGGAACCCTGAGGTGTACCGCACAATGTCCATAGATCCCAATGGGAACGTTTGCCCTTTAGAAATGAGCTGAATCCGTAGAACAGGTGAAATCTGCATGCACCCCTTGGGACACAGCTCCAAGGAGCGCCCACCTGAAGCGGGAACCAGGAGTTTGATGATCCCTCAGCAAGGGCCGGTAGGGCCTCCCATGTGCATCGGCCTAACCCTAAACCGAGGGTGCTTCTTCAGACTTCTATTTCCGGTTGCCTGCCCTGGTAGCCCTCTAGGTAGGGGATTCCTTCTTCACATTGCAGGCCTCTGGGTGCCGCCCACTAGGCAAATGGGAAGTTTAGCCCTGTGGAAGACCCTCGGGGAGGGAGAAATCTGCCTGTCCGATCATTCTACCAACACCTTCCTAGGACCCCCACACCACAATCCGGGAATAGGATGGTCCGCCAGGGCTACGTCCTCAACTGAGTCACGTGGAAAGCCTAATTCTGCCCTGACAAATCAGGTCAGCCATTCTCCCAGAGCCAAAGGCTAAGCCTAGGTTACGGGATCAGACTCTGGACACCGGAGGACTGAACCCAGGTCCTCCTGTGGATGGGAAAGTCAGTCTGTAGGAAGGACTCAGCCTCTCAGGCACAAACTGACCCTTTCCTTCTGTGCTATCCAGTACCTTCAGATATATAGAAACCAGCATGCTACCCTGAGGGCATTCCACCCTCTTGGCCTGTCCAGTCCAAAATTCCATCGCCTGAGGATTCTGCTGAGTCCCACCCTCAACTCAGCCCTTGGTGTGCCAGTATTGTGTGGCCAGTTCCGACATGCCTTGTTCCTAAGACATAACCCTAACCCTTACTCTAACCCTCACCTAAACATAACCCTAACCCTAACCCTACCCCTAACCCTAACCGTATACCTCACATGAAGCCGTGGTCGGCTGCTCAGCCTTCCAACCTCAGAGGCCTGGTTCCCAAAATCTCCCGATGGAAGAACCCTGAGCCACACTGCAGAATTGCACTTGATCACTATATAAAACATGCCTGAATATATTTATTTATTTATTTATAATGATTTTATTTATTTGTTGGACAGACTGAGATCACAAGTAGGCTGTGTTTTTGTCCGAAGGAAGGGGGAATAAGGCTCCCTGCAGAGGGGAGGGCCCCGTGTCAAACTAGATTCCTCTTCCCTGGGATCTTGACCTGGGCCGAGGCAAGAGGTCACATCCAATGAGGTACACAGGTGTTCTGGAAAGCATACCCTATAGCAATGACCTTCAGCCTTAGCATAATGCGAAGCCCAAGTCATGTGCTCAGTCTTCTGTCCTCAAAGGCCTGGTTCCCAAACTCTCCCCATGGGGGAACCCTGAGCTGCCCCGCACAAATGACCTAGATTCCAATAGGAAATCATGCCCTCTCTTTTATATATTTATTATTTATGTATTTATTTATTTATTGCTTCAAGATTTTACTTTTTCACTTTGCAGGGAGCGAAAAGATGTAGGCAGTGTTGCACGCCCAGAGAAGGGAAAGAAGGCTCCCTGCTGAGGAGACAGCCCGATGTGGGGCTCCATCCCAGGACTCTGGGATCATGTCCTGAGCTGAAGGCAGTGGCCTAACCCACTGACTCACCCAGGTGTTACCAACAGCATTCACTTGTGAAATAACCTTCACGGTAATCCTGATGCAAAGCCCCTGTCCCATGCTCAGGCTTCTGTCCTCAGTAGCCTGGTCCATGAACTCTGCAGACGCGGGAACCCTGAGGTGCACCGCACAATGTCCATAGATCCCAATGGGAACGTTTGCCCTCTAGAAATGAGCTGAATCCGTAGAACAGGTGAAATCTGCATGCACCCCTTGGGACACAGCTCCAAGGAGCGCCCACCTGAAGCGGGAACCAGGAGTTTGATGATCCCTCAGCAAGGGCCGGTAGGGCCTCCTATGTGCATCGGCCTAACCCTAACCCAAGGGTGCTTCTTCAGATCTATCCCCGGTTGCCTGCCCTGGTAGCCCTCTAGGTAGGGGATTCCTTCTTCACATCGCAGGCCTCTGGGTGCCGCCCACTAGGCAAATGGGAAGTTTAGCCCTGTGGAAGACCCTCGGGGAGGGAGAAATCTGCCTATCCGATCATTCTACCAACACCTTCCTAGGACCCCCACACCACAATCCGGGAATAGGATGGTCCGCCAGGGTTACGTCCTCAACTGAGTCCCGTGGAAAGCCTAATTCTGCCCTGACAAATCAGGTCAGCCATTCTCCCAGAGCCAAAGGGCAAGCCTAGGGTACGGGATCAGACTCTGGACACCGGAGGACTGAACCCAGGTCCTCCTGTGGATGGGAAAGTCAGTCTGTAGGAAGGACTCAGCCTCTCAGGCAGAAACTGACCCTTTCCTTCTGTGCTATCCAGTACCTTCAGATATATAGAAACCAGCATGCTACCCTGAGGGCATTCCACCCTCTTGGCCTGTCCCGTCCAAAATTCCATCGCCTGAGGATTCTGTTGAGTCCCACCCTCAACTCAGCCCTTGGTGTGCCAGTATTGTGTGGCCAGTTCCGACATGCCTTGTTCCTAAGACATAACCCTAACCCTTACTCTAACCCTCACCTAAACATAACCCTAACCCTAACCCTAACCCTAACCCTAACCCTAACCGTATACCTCACATGAAGTCGTGGTCGGCTGCTCAGCCTTCCAACCTCAGAGGCCTGGTTCCCAAAATCTCCCGATGGAAGAACCCTGAGCCACACTGCAGAATTGCACTTGATCACTATATAAAACATGCCTGAATATATTTATTTATTTATTTATAATGATTTTATTTATTTGTTGGACAGACTGAGATCACAAGTAGGCTGTGTTTTTGTCCGAAGAAAGGGGGAATAAGGCTCCCTGCAGTGGGGAGGGCCCCGTGTCAAACTAGATTCCTCTTCCCTGGGATCTTGACCTGGGCCGAGGCAAGAGGTCACATCCAATGAGGTACACAGGTGTTCTGGAAAGCATACCCTATAGCAATGACCTTCAGCCTTAGCATAATGCGAAGCCCAAGTCATGTGCTCAGTCTTCTGTCCTCAAAGGCCTGGTTCCCAAACTCTCCCCATGGGGGAACCCTGAGCTGCCCCGCACTAATGACCTAGATTCCAATAGGAAATCATGCCCTCTCTTTTATATATTTATTATTAATTTATTTATTTATTTATTCATTGCTTCAAGATTTTACTTTTTCACTTTGCAGGGAGCGAACAGATGTAGGCAGTGTTGCACGCCCAGAGAAGGGAAAGAAGGCTCCCTGCTGAGGAGACAGCCCGATGTGGGGCTCCATCCCAGGACTCTGGGATCATGTCCTGAGCTGAAGGCAGTGGCCTAACCCACTGACTCACCCAGGTGTTACCAACAGCATTCACTTGTGAAATAACCTTCACGGTAATCCTGATGCAAAGCCCCTGTCCCATGCTCAGGCTTCTGTCCTCAGTAGCCTGGTCCATGAACTCTGCAGATGCGGGAACCCTGAGGTGTACCGCACAATGTCCATAGATCCCAATGGGAACGTTTGCCCTTTAGAAATGAGCTGAATCCGTAGAACAGGTGAAATCTGCATGCACCCCTTGGGACACAGCTCCAAGGAGCGCCCACCTGAAGCGGGAACCAGGAGTTTGATGATCCCTCAGCAAGGGCCGGTAGGGCCTCCCATGTGCATCGGCCTAACCCTAAACCGAGGGTGCTTCTTCAGACTTCTATTTCCGGTTGCCTGCCCTGGTAGCCCTCTAGGTAGGGGATTCCTTCTTCACATTGCAGGCCTCTGGGTGCCGCCCACTAGGCAAATGGGAAGTTTAGCCCTGTGGAAGACCCTCGGGGAGGGAGAAATCTGCCTGTCCGATCATTCTACCAACACCTTCCTAGGACCCCCACACCACAATCCGGGAATAGGATGGTCCGCCAGGGCTACGTCCTCAACTGAGTCACGTGGAAAGCCTAATTCTGCCCTGACAAATCAGGTCAGCCATTCTCCCAGAGCCAAAGGCTAAGCCTAGGTTACGGGATCAGACTCTGGACACCGGAGGACTGAACCCAGGTCCTCCTGTGGATGGGAAAGTCAGTCTGTAGGAAGGACTCAGCCTCTCAGGCACAAACTGACCCTTTCCTTCTGTGCTATCCAGTACCTTCAGATATATAGAAACCAGCATGCTACCCTGAGGGCATTCCACCCTCTTGGCCTGTCCCGTCCAAAATTCCATCGCCTGAGGATTCTGCTGAGTCCCACCCTCAACTCAGCCCTTGGTGTGCCAGTATTGTGTGGCCAGTTCCGACATGCCTTGTTCCTAAGACATAACCCTAACCCTTACTCTAACCCTCACCTAAACATAACCCTAACCCTAACCCTAACCCTAACCCTAACCGTATACCTCACATGAAGCCGTGGTCGGCTGCTCAGACTTCCAACCTCAGAGGCCTGGTTCCCAAAATCTCCCGATGGAAGAACCCTGAGCCACACTGCAGAATTGCACTTGATCACTATATAAAACATGCCTGAATATATTTATTTATTTATTTATAATGATTTTATTTATTTGTTGGACAGACTGAGATCACAAGTAGGCTGTGTTTTTGTCCGAAGGAAGGGGGAATAAGGCTCCCTGCAGAGGGGAGGGCCCCGTGTCAAACTAGATTCCTCTTCCCTGGGATCTTGACCTGGGCCGAGGCAAGAGGTCACATCCAATGAGGTACACAGGTGTTCTGGAAAGCATACCCTATAGCAATGACCTTCAGCCTTAGCATAATGCGAAGCCCAAGTCATGTGCTCAGTCTTCTGTCCTCAAAGGCCTGGTTCCCAAACTCTCCCCATGGGGGAACCCTGAGCTGCCCCGCACAAATGACCTAGATTCCAATAGGAAATCATGCCCTCTCTTTTATATATTTATTATTTATGTATTTATTTATTTATTGCTTCAAGATTTTACTTTTTCACTTTGCAGGGAGCGAAAAGATATAGGCAGTGTTGCACGCCCAGAGAAGGGAAAGAAGGCTCCCTGCTGAGGAGACAGCCCGATGTGGGGCTCCATCCCAGGACTCTGGGATCATGTCCTGAGCTGAAGGCAGTGGCCTAACCCACTGACTCACCCAGGTGTTACCAACAGCATTCACTTGTGAAATAACCTTCACGGTAATCCTGATGCAAAGCCCCTGTCCCATGCTCAGGCTTCTGTCCTCAGTAGCCTGGTCCATGAACTCTGCAGACGCGGGAACCCTGAGGTGCACCGCACAATGTCCATAGATCCCATTGGGAACGTTTGCCCTCTAGAAATGAGTTGAATCCGTAGAAAAGGTGAAATCTGCATGCACCCCTTGGGACACAGCTCCAAGGAGCGCCCACCTGAAGCGGGAACCAGGAGTTTGATGATCCCTCAGCAAGGGCCGGTAGGGCCTCCCATGTGCATCGGCCTAACCCTAACCCAAGGGTGCTTCTTCAGATCTATCCCCGGTTGCCTGCCCTGGTAGCCCTCTAGGTAGGGGATTCCTTCTTCACATCGCAGGCCTCTGGGTGCCGCCCACTAGGCAAATGGGAAGTTTAGCCCTGTGGAAGACCCTCGGGGAGGGAGAAATCTGCCTGTCCGATCATTCTACCAACACCTTCCTAGGACCCCCACACCACAATCCGGGAATAGGATGGTCCGCCAGGGTTACGTCCTCAACTGAGTCCCGTGGAAAGCCTAATTCTGCCCTGACAAATCAGGTCAGCCATTCTCCCAGAGCCAAAGGCTAAGCCTAGGGTACGGGATCAGACTCTGGACACCGGAGGACTGAACCCAGGTCCTCCTGTGGATGGGAAAGTCAGTCTGTAGGAAGGACTCAGCCTCTCAGGCAGAAACTGACCCTTTCCTTCTGTGCTATCCAGTACCTTCAGATATATAGAAACCAGCATGCTACCCTGAGGGCATTCCACCCTCTTGGCCTGTCCTGTCCAAAATTCCATCGCCTGAGGATTCTGCTGAGTCCCACCCTCAACTCAGCCCTTGGTGTGCCAGTATTGTGTGGCCAGTTCCGACATGCCTTGTTCCTAAGACATAACCCTAACCCTTACTCTAACCCTCACCTAAACATAACCCTAACCCTAACCCTAACCCTAACCCTAACCCTAACCGTATACCTCACATGAAGTCGTGGTCGGCTGCTCAGCCTTCCAACCTCAGAGGCCTGGTTCCCAAAATCTCCCGATGGAAGAACCCTGAGCCACACTGCAGAATTGCACTTGATCACTATATAAAACATGCCTGAATATATTTATTTATTTATTTATAATGATTTTATTTATTTGTTGGACAGACTGAGATCACAAGTAGGCTGTGTTTTTGTCCGAAGGAAGGGGGAATAAGGCTCCCTGCAGTGGGGAGGGCCCCGTGTCAAACTAGATTCCTCTTCCCTGGGATCTTGACCTGGGCCGAGGCAAGAGGTCACATCCAATGAGGTACACAGGTGTTCTGGAAAGCATACCCTATAGCAATGACCTTCAGCCTTAGCATAATGCGAAGCCCAAGTCATGTGCTCAGTCTTCTGTCCTCAAAGGCCTGGTTCCCAAACTCTCCCCATGGGGGAACCCTGAGCTGCCCCGCACTAATGACCTAGATTCCAATAGGAAATCATGCCCTCTCTTTTATATATTTATTATTAATTTATTTATTTATTTATTCATTGCTTCAAGATTTTACTTTTTCACTTTGCAGGGAGCGAACAGATGTAGGCAGTGTTGCACGCCCAGAGAAGGGAAAGAAGGCTCCCTGCTGAGGAGACAGCCCGATGTGGGGCTCCATCCCAGGACTCTGGGATCATGTCCTGAGCTGAAGGCAGTGGCCTAACCCACTGACTCACCCAGGTGTTACCAACAGCATTCACTTGTGAAATAACCTTCACGGTAATCCTGATGCAAAGCCCCTGTCCCATGCTCAGGCTTCTGTCCTCAGTAGCCTGGTCCATGAACTCTGCAGATGCGGGAACCCTGAGGTGTACCGCACAATGTCCATAGATCCCAATGGGAACGTTTGCCCTTTAGAAATGAGCTGAATCCGTAGAACAGGTGAAATCTGCATGCACCCCTTGGGACACAGCTCCAAGGAGCGCCCACCTGAAGCGGGAACCAGGAGTTTGATGATCCCTCAGCAAGGGCCGGTAGGGCCTCCCATGTGCATCGGCCTAACCCTAAACCGAGGGTGCTTCTTCAGACTTCTATTTCCGGTTGCCTGCCCTGGTAGCCCTCTAGGTAGGGGATTCCTTCTTCACATTGCAGGCCTCTGGGTGCCGCCCACTAGGCAAATGGGAAGTTTAGCCCTGTGGAAGACCCTCGGGGAGGGAGAAATCTGCCTGTCCGATCATTCTACCAACACCTTCCTAGGACCCCCACACCACAATCCGGGAATAGGATGGTCCGCCAGGGCTACGTCCTCAACTGAGTCACGTGGAAAGCCTAATTCTGCCCTGACAAATCAGGTCAGCCATTCTCCCAGAGCCAAAGGCAAAGCCTAGGTTACGGGATCAGACTCTGGACACCGGAGGACTGAACCCAGGTCCTCCTGTGGATGGGAAAGTCAGTCTGTAGGAAGGACTCAGCCTCTCAGGCACAAACTGACCCTTTCCTTCTGTGCTATCCAGTACCTTCAGATATATAGAAACCAGCATGCTACCCTGAGGGCATTCCACCCTCTTGGCCTGTCCCGTCCAAAATTCCATCGCCTGAGGATTCTGCTGAGTCCCACCCTCAACTCAGCCCTTGGTGTGCCAGTATTGTGTGGCCAGTTCCGACATGCCTTGTTCCTAAGACATAACCCTAACCCTTACTCTAACCCTCACCTAAACATAACCCTAACCCTAACCCTAACCCTAACCCTAACCGTATACCTCACATGAAGCCATGGTCGGCTGCTCAGCCTTCCAACCTCAGAGGCCTGGTTCCCAAAATCTCCCGATGGAAGAACCCTGAGCCACACTGCAGAATTGCACTTGATCACTATATAAAACATGCCTGAATATATTTATTTATTTATTTATAATGATTTTATTTATTTGTTGGACAGACTGAGATCACAAGTAGGCTGTGTTTTTGTCCGAAGGAAGGGGGAATAAGGCTCCCTGCAGTGGGGAGGGCCCCGTGTCAAACTAGATTCCTCTTCCCTGGGATCTTGACCTGGGCCGAGGCAAGAGGTCACATCCAATGAGGTACACAGGTGTTCTGGAAAGCATACCCTATAGCAATGACCTTCAGCCTTAGCATAATGCGAAGCCCAAGTCATGTGCTCAGTCTTCTGTCCTCAAAGGCCTGGTTCCCAAACTCTCCCCATGGGGGAACCCTGAGCTGCCCCGCACTAATGACCTAGATTCCAATAGGAAATCATGCCCTCTCTTTTATATATTTATTATTAATTTATTTATTTATTTATTCATTGCTTCAAGATTTTACTTTTTCACTTTGCAGGGAGCGAACAGATGTAGGCAGTGTTGCACGCCCAGAGAAGGGAAAGAAGGCTCCCTGCTGAGGAGACAGCCCGATGTGGGGCTCCATCCCAGGACTCTGGGATCATGTCCTGAGCTGAAGGCAGTGGCCTAACCCACTGACTCACCCAGGTGTTACCAACAGCATTCACTTGTGAAATAACCTTCACGGTAATCCTGATGCAAAGCCCCTGTCCCATGCTCAGGCTTCTGTCCTCAGTAGCCTGGTCCATGAACTCTGCAGATGCGGGAACCCTGAGGTGTACCGCACAATGTCCATAGATCCCAATGGGAACGTTTGCCCTTTAGAAATGAGCTGAATCCGTAGAACAGGTGAAATCTGCATGCACCCCTTGGGACACAGCTCCAAGGAGCGCCCACCTGAAGCGGGAACCAGGAGTTTGATGATCCCTCAGCAAGGGCCGGTAGGGCCTCCCATGTGCATCGGCCTAACCCTAAACCGAGGGTGCTTCTTCAGACTTCTATTTCCGGTTGCCTGCCCTGGTAGCCCTCTAGGTAGGGGATTCCTTCTTCACATTGCAGGCCTCTGGGTGCCGCCCACTAGGCAAATGGGAAGTTTAGCCCTGTGGAAGACCCTCGGGGAGGGAGAAATCTGCCTGTCCGATCATTCTACCAACACCTTCCTAGGACCCCCACACCACAATCCGGGAATAGGATGGTCCGCCAGGGCTACGTCCTCAACTGAGTCACGTGGAAAGCCTAATTCTGCCCTGACAAATCAGGTCAGCCATTCTCCCAGAGCCAAAGGCAAAGCCTAGGTTACGGGATCAGACTCTGGACACCGGAGGACTGAACCCAGGTCCTCCTGTGGATGGGAAAGTCAGTCTGTAGGAAGGACTCAGCCTCTCAGGCACAAACTGACCCTTTCCTTCTGTGCTATCCAGTACCTTCAGATATATAGAAACCAGCATGCTACCCTGAGGGCATTCCACCCTCTTGGCCTGTCCCGTCCAAAATTCCATCGCCTGAGGATTCTGCTGAGTCCCACCCTCAACTCAGCCCTTGGTGTGCCAGTATTGTGTGGCCAGTTCCGACATGCCTTGTTCCTAAGACATAACCCTAACCCTTACTCTAACCCTCACCTAAACATAACCCTAACCCTAACCCTAACCCTAACCCTAACCGTATACCTCACATGAAGCCGTGGTCGGCTGCTCAGCCTTCCAACCTCAGAGGCCTGGTTCCCAAAATCTCCCGATGGAAGAACCCTGAGCCACACTGCAGAATTGCACTTGATCACTATATAAAACATGCCTGAATATTTATTTATTTATTTATAATGATTTTATTTATTTGTTGGACAGACTGAGATCACAAGTAGGCTGTGTTGTTGTCTGAAGGAAGGGGGAATAAGGCTCCCTGCAGTGGGGAGGGCCCCGTGTCAAACTAGATTCCTCTTCTCTGGGATCTTGACCTGGGCCGAGGCAAGAGGTCACATCCAATGAGGTACACAGGTGTTCTGGAAAGCATACCCTATAGCAATGACCTTCAGCCTTAGCATAATGCGAAGCCCAAGTCATGTGCTCAGTCTTCTGTCCTCAAAGGCCTGGTTCCCAAACTCTCCCCATGGGGGAACCCTGAGCTGCCCCGCACAAATGACCTAGATTCCAATAGGAAATCATGCCCTCTCTTTTATATATTTATTATTTATGTATTTATTTATTTATTGCTTCAAGATTTTACTTTTTCACTTTGCAGGGAGCGAAAAGATGTAGGCAGTGTGCACGCCCAGAGAAGGGAAAGAAGGCTCCCTGCTGAGGAGACAGCCCGATGTGGGGCTCCATCCCAGGACTCTGGGATCATGTCCTGAGCTGAAGGCAATGGCCTAACCCACTGACTCACCCAGGTGTTACCAACAGCATTCACTTGTGAAATAACCTTCACGGGAATCCTGATGCAAAGCCCCTGTCCCATGCTCAGGCTTCTGTCCTCAGTAGCCTGGTCCATGAACTCTGCAGATGCGGGAACCCTGAGGTGCACCGCTCAATGTCCATAGATCCCAATGGGAACGTTTGCCCTTTAGAAATGAGCTGAATCCGTAGAACAGGTGAAATCTGCATGCACCCCTTGGGACACAGCTCCAAGGAGCGCCCACCTGAAGCGGGAACCAGGAGTTTGATGATCCCTCAGCAAGGGCCGGTAGGGCCTCCCATGTGCATCGGGCTAACCCTAACCCGAGGGTGCTTCTTCAGACTTCTATCCCAGGTTGCCTGCCCTGGTAGCCCTCTAGGTAGGGGATTCCTTCTTCACATCGCAGGCCTCTGGGTGCCGCCCACTAGGCAAATGGGAAGTTTAGCCCTGTGGAAGACCCTCGGGGAGGGAGAAATCTGCCTGTCCGATCATTCTACCAACACCTTCCTAGGACCCCCACACCACAATCCGGGAATAGGATGGTCCGCCAGGGCTACGTCCTCAACTGAGTCCCGAGGAAAGCCTAATTCTGCCCTGACAAATCAGGTCAGCCATTCTCCCAGAGCCAAAGGCTAAGCCTAGGGTACGGGATCAGACTCTGGACACCGGAGGACTGAACCCAGGTCCTCCTGTGGATGGGAAAGTCAGTCTGTAGGAAGGACTCAGCCTCTCAGGCAGAAACTGACCCTTTCCTTCTGTGCTATCCAGTACCTTCAGATATATAGAAACCAGCATGCTACCCTGAGGGCATTCCACCCTCTTGGCCTGTCCCGTCCAAAATTCCATCGCCTGAGGATTCTGCTGAGTCCCACCCTCAACTCAGCCCTTGGTGTGCCAGTATTGTGTGGCCAGTTCCGACATGCCTTGTTCCTAAGACATAACCCTAACCCTTACTCTAACCCTCACCTAAACATAACCCTAACCCTAACCCTAACCCTAACCCTAACCCTAACCCTAACCGTATACCTCACATGAAGTCGTGGTCGGCTGCTCAGCCTTCCAACCTCAGAGGCCTGGTTCCCAAAATCTCCCGATGGAAGAACCCTGAGCCACACTGCAGAATTGCACTTGATCACTATATAAAACATGCCTGAATATATTTATTTATTTATTTATAATGATTTTATTTATTTGTTGGACAGACTGAGATCACAAGTAGGCTGTGTTTTTGTCCGAAGGAAGGGGGAATAAGGCTCCCTGCAGTGGGGAGGGCCCCGTGTCAAACTAGATTCCTCTTCTCTGGGATCTTGACCTGGGCCGAGGCAAGAGGTCACATCCAATGAGGTACACAGGTGTTCTGGAAAGCATACCCTATAGCAATGACCTTCAGCCTTAGCATAATGCGAAGCCCAAGTCATGTGCTCAGTCTTCTGTCCTCAAAGGCCTGGTTCCCAAACTCTCCCCATGGGGGAACCCTGAGCTGCCCCGCACTAATGACCTAGATTCCAATAGAAAATCATGCCCTCTCTTTTATATATTTATTATTAATTTATTTATTTATTTATTCATTGCTTCAAGATTTTACTTTTTCACTTTGCAGGGAGCGAACAGATGTAGGCAGTGTTGCACGCCCAGAGAAGGGAAAGAAGGCTCCCTGCTGAGGAGACAGCCCGATGTGGGGCTCCATCCCAGGACTCTGGGATCATGTCCTGAGCTGAAGGCAGTGGCCTAACCCACTGACTCACCCAGGTGTTACCAACAGCATTCACTTGTGAAATAACCTTCACGGTAATCCTGATGCAAAGCCCCTGTCCCATGCTCAGGCTTCTGTCCTCAGTAGCCTGGTCCATGAACTCTGCAGATGCGGGAACCCTGAGGTGTACCGCACAATGTCCATAGATCCCAATGGGAACGTTTGCCCTTTAGAAATGAGCTGAATCCGTAGAACAGGTGAAATCTGCATGCACCCCTTGGGACACAGCTCCAAGGAGCGCCCACCTGAAGCGGGAACCAGGAGTTTGATGATCCCTCAGCAAGGGCCGGTAGGGCCTCCCATGTGCATCGGCCTAACCCTAAACCGAGGGTGCTTCTTCAGACTTCTATTTCCGGTTGCCTGCCCTGGTAGCCCTCTAGGTAGGGGATTCCTTCTTCACATTGCAGGCCTCTGGGTGCCGCCCACTAGGCAAATGGGAAGTTTAGCCCTGTGGAAGACCCTCGGGGAGGGAGAAATCTGCCTGTCCGATCATTCTACCAACACCTTCCTAGGACCCCCACACCACAATCCGGGAATAGGATGGTCCGCCAGGGCTACGTCCTCAACTGAGTCACGTGGAAAGCCTAATTCTGCCCTGACAAATCAGGTCAGCCATTCTCCCAGAGCCAAAGGCTAAGCCTAGGTTACGGGATCAGACTCTGGACACCGGAGGACTGAACCCAGGTCCTCCTGTGGATGGGAAAGTCAGTCTGTAGGAAGGACTCAGCCTCTCAGGCAGAAACTGACCCTTTCCTTCTGTGCTATCCAGTACCTTCAGATATATAGAAACCAGCATGCTACCCTGAGGGCATTCCACCCTCTTGGCCTGTCCCGTCCAAAATTCCATCGCCTGAGGATTCTGCTGAGTCCCACCCTCAACTCAGCCCTTGGTGTGCCAGTATTGTGTGGCCAGTTCCGACATGCCTTGTTCCTAAGTCATAACCCTAACCCTTACTCTAACCCTCACCTAAACATAACCCTAACCCTAACCCTAACCCTAACCCTAACCCTAACCGTATACCTCACATGAAGTCGTGGTCGGCTGCTCAGCCTTCCAACCTCAGAGGCCTGGTTCCCAAAATCTCCCGATGGAAGAACCCTGAGCCACACTGCAGAATTGCACTTGATCACTATATAAAACATGCCTGAATATATTTATTTATTTATTTATAATGATTTTATTTATTTGTTGGACAGACTGAGATCACAAGTAGGCTGTGTTTTTGTCCGAAGGAAGGGGGAATAAGGCTCCCTGCAGTGGGGAGGGCCCCGTGTCAAACTAGATTCCTCTTCTCTGGGATCTTGACCTGGGCCGAGGCAAGAGGTCACATCCAATGAGGTACACAGGTGTTCTGGAAAGCATACCCTATAGCAATGACCTTCAGCCTTAGCATAATGCGAAGCCCAAGTCATGTGCTCAGTCTTCTGTCCTCAAAGGCCTGGTTCCCAAACTCTCCCCATGGGGGAACCCTGAGCTGCCCCGCACTAATGACCTAGATTCCAATAGGAAATCATGCCCTCTCTTTTATATATTTATTATTTATGTATTTATTTATTTATTGCTTCAAGATTTTACTTTTTCACTTTGCAGGGAGCGAAAAGATGTAGGCAGTGTGCACGCCCAGAGAAGGGAAAGAAGGCTCCCTGCTGAGGAGACAGCCCGATGTGGGGCTCCATCCCAGGACTCTGGGATCATGTCCTGAGCTGAAGGCAATGGCCTAACCCACTGACTCACCCAGGTGTTACCAACAGCATTCACTTGTGAAATAACCTTCACGGGAATCCTGATGCAAAGCCCCTGTCCCATGCTCAGGCTTCTGTCCTCAGTAGCCTGGTCCATGAACTCTGCAGATGCGGGAACCCTGAGGTGCACCGCTCAATGTCCATAGATCCCAATGGGAACGTTTGCCCTTTAGAAATGAGCTGAATCCGTAGAACAGGTGAAATCTGCATGCACCCCTTGGGACACAGCTCCAAGGAGCGCCCACCTGAAGCGGGAACCAGGAGTTTGATGATCCCTCAGCAAGGGCCGGTAGGGCCTCCCATGTGCATCGGGCTAACCCTAACCCGAGGGTGCTTCTTCAGACTTCTATCCCAGGTTGCCTGCCCTGGTAGCCCTCTAGGTAGGGGATTCCTTCTTCACATCGCAGGCCTCTGGGTGCCGCCCACTAGGCAAATGGGAAGTTTAGCCCTGTGGAAGACCCTCGGGGAGGGAGAAATCTGCCTGTCCGATCATTCTACCAACACCTTCCTAGGACCCCCACACCACAATCCGGGAATAGGATGGTCCGCCAGGGCTACGTCCTCAACTGAGTCCCGTGGAAAGCCTAATTCTGCCCTGACAAATCAGGTCAGCCATTCTCCCAGAGCCAAAGGCTAAGCCTAGGTTACGGGATCAGACTCTGGACACCGAAGGACTGAACCCAGGTCCTCCTGTGGATGGGAAAGTCAGTCTGTAGGAAGGACTCAGCCTCTCAGGCAGAAACTGACCCTTTCCTTCTGTGCTATCCAGTACCTTCAGATATATAGAAACCAGCATGCTACCCTGAGGGCATTCCACCCTCTTGGCCTGTCCCGTCCAAAATTCCATCGCCTGAGGATTCTGCTGAGTCCCACCCTCAACTCAGCCCTTGGTGTGCCAGTATTGTGTGGCCAGTTCCGACATGCCTTGTTCCTAAGACATAACCCTAACCCTTACTCTAACCCTCACCTAAACATAACCCTAACCCTAACCCTAACCCTAACCCTAACCGTATACCTCACATGAAGCCGTGGTCGGCTGCTCAGCCTTCCAACCTCAGAGGCCTGGTTCCCAAAATCTCCCGATGGAAGAACCCTGAGCCACACTGCAGAATTGCACTTGATCACTATATAAAACATGCCTGAATATATTTATTTATTTATTTATAATGATTTTATTTATTTGTTGGACAGACTGAGATCACAAGTAGGCTGTGTTTTTGTCCGAAGGAAGGGGGAATAAGGCTCCCTGCAGTGGGGAGGGCCCCGTGTCAAACTAGATTCCTCTTCCCTGGGATCTTGACCTGGGCCGAGGCAAGAGGTCACATCCAATGAGGTACACAGGTGTTCTGGAAAGCATACCCTATAGCAATGACCTTCAGCCTTAGCATAATGCGAAGCCCAAGTCATGTGCTCAATCTTCTGTCCTCAAAGGCCTGGTTCCCAAACTCTCCCCATGGGGGAACCCTGAGCTGCCCGGCACAAATGACCTAGATTCCAATAGGAAATCATGCCCTCTCTTTTATATACTTATTATTTATGTATTTATTTATTTATTGCTTCAAGATTTTACTTTTTCACTTTGCAGAGAGCGAAAAGATGTAGGCAGTGTTGCACGCCGAGAGAAGGGAAAGAAGGCTCCCTGCTGAGGAGACAGCCCGATGTGGGGCTCCATCCCAGGACTCTGGGATCATGTCCTGAGCTGAAGGCAGTGGCCTAACCCACTGACTCACCCAGGTGTTACCAACAGCATTCACTTGTGAAATAACCTTCACGGTAATCCTGATGCAAAGCCCCTGTCCCATGCTCAGGCTTCTGTCCTCAGTAGCCTGGTCCATGAACTCTGCAGATGCGGGAACCCTGAGGTGTACCGCACAATATCCATAGATCCCAATGGGAACGTTTGCCCTTTAGAAATGAGCTGAATCCGTAGAACAGGTGAAATCTGCATGCACCCCTTGGGACACAGCTCCAAGGAGCGCCCACCTGAAGCGGGAACCAGGAGTTTGATGATCCCTCAGCAAGGGCCGGTAGGGCCTCCCATGTGCATCGGCCTAACCCTAAACCGAGGGTGCTTCTTCAGACTTCTATTTCCGGTTGCATGCCCTGGTAGCCCTCTAGGTTGGGGATTTCTTCTTCACATCGCAGGCCTCTGGGTGCCGCCCACTAGGCAAATGGGAATTTTAGCCCTGTGGAAGACCCTCGGGGAGGGAGAAATCTGCCTGTCCGATCATTCTACCAACACCTTCCTAGGACCCCCACACCACAATCCGGGAATAGGATGGTCCGCCAGGGCTACGTCCTCAACTGAGTCCCGTGGAAAGCCTAATTCTGCCCTGACAAATCAGGTCAGCCATTCTCCCAGAGCCAAAGGCTAAGCTTAGGTTACGGGATCAGACTCTGGACACCGGAGGACTGAACCCAGGTCCTCCTGTGGATGGGAAAGTCAGTCTGTAGGAAGGACTCAGCCTCTCAGGCAGAAACTGACCCTTTCCTTCTGTGCTATCCAGTACCTTCAGATATATAGAAACCAGCATGCTACCCTGAGGGCATTCCACCCTCTTGGCCTGTCCCGTCCAAAATTCCATCGCCTGAGGATTCTGCTGAGTCCCACCCTCAACTCAGCCCTTGGTGTGCCAGTATTGTGTGGCCAGTTCCAACATGCCTTGTTCCTAAGACATAACCCTAACCCTTACTCTAACCCTCACCTAAACATAAACTTAACCCTAACCCTAACCCTAACCCTAACCCTAACCGCATACCTCACATGAAGCCGTGGTCGGCTGCTCAGCCTTCCAACCTCAGAGGCCTGGTTCCCAAAATCTCCCGATGGAAAAACCCTGAGCCACACTGCAGAATTGCACTTGATCACTATATAAAACATGCCTGAATATATTTATTTATTTATTTATAATGATTTTATTTATTTGTTGGACAGACTGAGATCACAAGTAGGCTGTGTTTTTGTCCGAAGGAAGGGGGAATAAGGCTCCCTGCAGTGGGGAGGGCCCCGTGTCAAACTAGATTCCTCTTCCCTGGGATCTTGACATGGGCCGAGGCAAGAGGTCACATCCAATGAGGTACACAGGTGTTCTGGAAAGCATACCCTATAGCAATGACCTTCAGCCTTAGCATAATGCGAAGCCCAAGTCATGTGCTCAGTCTTCTGTCCTCAAAGGCCTGGTTCCCAAACTCTCCCCATGGGGGAACCCTGAGCTCCCCGCACAAATGACCTAGATTCCAATAGGAAATCATGCCCTCTCTTTTATATATTTATTATTTATGTATTTATTTATTTATTGCTTCAAGATTTTACTTTTTCACTTTGCAGGGAGCGAAAAGATGTAGGCAGTGTGCACGACCAGAGAAGGGAAAGAAGGCTCCCTGCTGAGGAGACAGCCCGATGTGGGGCTCCATCCCAGGACTCTGGGATCATGTCCTGAGCTGAAGGCAGTGGCCTAACCCACTGACTCACCCAGGTGTTACCAACAGCATTCACTTGTGAAATAACCTTCACGGTAATCCTGATGCAAAGCCCCTGTCACATGCTCAGGCTTCTGTCCTCAGTAGCCTGGTCCATGAACTCTGCAGATGCGGGAACCCTGAAGTGCACCGCACAATGTCCATTGATCCCAATGGGAACGTTTGCCCTTTAGAAATGAGCTGAATCCGTAGAACAGGTGAAATCTGCATGCACCCCTTGGGACACAGCTCCAAGGAGCGCCCACCTGAAGCGGGAACCAGGAGTTTGATGATCCCTCAGCAAGGGCCGGTAGGGCCTCCCATGTGCATCGGCCTAACCCTAACCCAAGGGTGCTTCTTCAGACTTCTATCCCCGGTTGCCTGCCCTGGTAGCCCTCTAGGTAGGGGATTCCTTCTTCACATCGCAGGCCTCTGGGTGCCGCCCACTAGGCAAATGGGAAGTTTAGCCCTGTGGAAGACCCTCGGGGAGGGAGAAATCTGCCTGTCCGATCATTCTACCAACACCTTCCTAGGACCCCCACACCACAATCCGGGAATAGGATGGTCCGCCAGGGCTACGTCCTCAACTGAGTCCCGTGGAAAGCCTAATTCTGCCCTGACAAATCAGGTCAGCCATTCTCCCAGAGCCAAAGGCTAAGCCTAGGTTACGGGATCAGACTCTGGACACCGGAGGACTGAACCCAGGTCCTCCTGTGGATGGGAAAGTCAGTCTGTAGGAAGGACTCAGCCTCTCAGGCACAAACTGACCCTTTCCTTCTGTGCTATCCAGTACCTTCAGATATATAGAAACCAGCATGCTACCCTGAGGGCATTCCACCCTCTTGGCCTGTCCCGTCCAAAATTCCATCGCCTGAGGATTCTGCTGAGTCCCACCCTCAACTCAGCCCTTGGTGTGCCAGTATAGTGGCCAGTTCCGACATGCCTTGTTCCTAAGACATAACCCTAACCCTTACTCTAACCCTCACCTAAACATAACCCTAACCCTAACCCTAACCCTAACCCTAACCGTATACCTCACATGAAGCCGTGGTCGGCTGCTCAGCCTTCCAACCTCAGAGGCCTGGTTCCCAAAATCTCCCGATGGAAGAACCCTGAGCCACACTGCAGAATTGCACTTGATCACTATATAAAACATGCCTGAATATATTTATTTATTTATTTATAATGATTTTATTTATTTGTTGGACAGACTGAGATCACAAGTAGGCTGTGTTTTTGTCCGAAGGAAGGGGGAATAAGGCTCCCTGCAGTGGGGAGGGCCCCGTGTCAAACTAGATTCCTCTTCCCTGGGATCTTGACCTGGGCCGAGGCAAGAGGTCACATCCAATGAGGTACACAGGTGTTCTGGAAAGCATACCCTATAGCAATGACCTTCAGCCTTAGCATAATGCGAAGCCCAAGTCATGTGCTCAGTCTTCTGTCCTCAAAGGCCTGGTTCCCAAACTCTCCCCATGGGGGAACCCTGAGCTGCCCCGCACAAATGACCTAGATTCCAATAGGAAATCATGCCCTCTCTTTTATATATTTATTATTTATGTATTTATTTATTTATTGCTTCAAGATTTTACTTTTTCACTTTGCAGGGAGCGAAAAGATGTAGGCAGTGTTGCACGCCCAGAGAAGGGAAAGAAGGCTCCCTGCTGAGGAGACAGCCCGATGTGGGGCTCCATCCCAGGACTCTGGGATCATGTCCTGAGCTGAAGGCAGTGGCCTAACCCACTGACTCACCCAGGTGTTACCAACAGCATTCACTTGTGAAGTAACCTTCACGGTAATCCTGATGCAAAGCCCCTGTCCCATGCTCAGGCTTCTGTCCTCAGTAGCCTGGTCCATGAACTCTGCAGATGCGGGAACCCTGAGGTGCACCGCACAATGTCCATAGATCCCAATGGGAACGTTTGCCCTTTAGAAATGAGCTGAATCCGTAGAACAGGTGAAATCTGCATGCACCCCTTGGGACACAGCTCTAAGGAGCGCCCACCTGAAGCAGGAACCAGGAGTTTGATGATCCCTCAGCAAGGGCCGGTAGGGCCTCCCATGTTCATCGGCCTAACCCTAACCCGAGGGTGCTTCTTCAGACTTCTATTTCCGGTTGCCTGCCCTGGTAGCCCTCTAGGTAGGGGATTCCTTCTTCACATCGCAGGCCTCTGGGTGCCGCCCACTAGGCAAATGGGAAGTTTAGCCCTGTGGAAGACCCTCGGGGAGAGAGAAATCTGCCTGTCCGATCATTCTACCAACACCTTCCTAGGACCCCCACACCACAATCCGGGAATAGGATGGTCCACCAGGGCTACGTCCTCAACTGAGTCACGTGGAAAGCCTAATTCTGCCCTGACAAATCAGGTCAGCCATTCTCCCAGAGCCAAAGGCTAAGCCTAGGTTACGGGATCAGACTCTGGACACCGGAGGACTGAACCCAGGTCCTCCTGTGGATGGGAAAGTCAGACTGTAGGAAGGACTCAGCCTCTCATGCAGAAACTGATCCTTTCCTTCTGTGCTATCCAGTACCTTCAGATATATAGAAACCAGCATGCTCCCCTGAGGGCATTCCACCCTCTTGGCCTGTCCCGTCCAAAATTCCATCGCCTGAGGATTCTGCTGAGTCCCACCCTCAACTCAGCCCTTGGTGTGCCAGTATAGTGGCCCGTTCCGACATGCCTTGTTCCTAAGACATAACCCTAACCCTTACTCTAACCCTCACCTAAACATAACCCTAACCCTAACCCTAACCCTAACCCTAACCCTAACCCTAACCGTATACCTCACATGAAGCCGTGGTCGGCTGCTCAGCCTTCCAACCTCAGAGGCCTGGTTCCCAAAATCTCCCGATGGAAGAAATCTGAGCCACACTGCAGAATTGCACTTGATCACTATATAAAACATGCCTGAATATATTTATTTATTTATTTATAATGATTTTATTTATTTGTTGGACAGACTGATATCACAAGTAGGCTGTGTTTTTGTCCGAAGGAAGGGGGAATAAGGCTCCCTGCAGTGGGGAGGGCCCCGTGTCAAACTAGATTCCTCTTCCCTGGGATCTTGACCTGGGCCGAGGCAAGAGGTCACATCCAATGAGGTACACAGGTGTTCTGGAAAGCATACCCTATAGCAATGACCTTCAGCCTTAGCATAATGCGAAGCCCAAGTCATGTGCTCAGTCTTCTGTCCTCAAAGGCCTGGTTCCCAAACTCTCCCCATGGGGGAACCCTGAGCTCCCCGCACAAATGACCTAGATTCCAATAGGAAATCATGCCCTCCCTTTTATATATTTATTATTTATGTATTTATTTATTCATTGCTTCAAGATTTTACTTTTTCACTTTGCAGGGAGCGAACAGATGTAGGCAGTGTTGGACGCCCAGAGAAGGGAAAAAAGGCTCCCTGCTGAGGAGACAGCCCGATGTGGGGCTCCATCCCAGGACTCTGGGATCATGTCCTGAGCTGAAGGCAGTGGCCTAACCCACTGACTCACCCAGGTGTTACCAACAGCATTCACTTGTGAAATAACCTTCACGGGAATCCTGATGCAAAGCCCTTGTCCCATGCTCAGGCTTCTGTCCTCAGTAGCCTGGTCCATGAACTCTGCAGACGTGGGAACCCTGAGGTGCACCGCACAATGTCCATAGATCCCAATGGGAACGTTTGCCCTTTAGAAATGAGCTGAATCCGTAGAACAGGTGAAATCTGCATGCACCCCTTGGGACACAGCTCCACCTGAAGCAGGAACCAGGAGTTTGATGATCCCTCAGCAAGGGCCGGTAGGGCCTCCCATGTGCATCGGCCTAACCCTAACCCAAGGGTGCTTCTTCAGACTTCTATCCCCGGTTGCCTGCCCTGGTAGCCCTCTAGGTAGGGGATTCCTTCTTCATATCGCAGGCCTCTGGGTGCCGCCCACTAGGCAAATGGGAAGTTTAGCCCTGTGGAAGACCCTCGGGGAGGGAGAAATCTGCCTGTCCGATCATTCTACCAACACCTTCCTAGGACCCCCACACCACAATCCGGGAATAGGATGGTCCGCCAGGGTTACGTCCTCAACTGAGTCCCGTGGAAAGCCTAATTCTGCCCTGACAAATCAGGTCAGCCATTCTCCCAGAGCCAAAGGCTAAGCCTAGGTTACGGGATCAGACTCTGGACACCGGAGGACTGAACCCAGGTCCTCCTGTGGATGGGAAAGTCAGTCTGTAGGAAGGACTCAGCCTCTCAGGCAGAAACTGACCCTTTCCTTCTGTGCTATCCAGTACCTTCAGATATATAGAAACCAGCATGCTACCCTGAGGGCATTCCACCCTCTTGGCCTGTCCCGTCCAAAATTCCATCGCCTGAGGATTCTGCTGAGTCCCACCCTCAACTCAGCCCTTGGTGTGCCAGTATTGTGTGGCCAGTTCCGACATGCCTTGTTCCTAAGACATAACCCTAACCCTTACTCTAACCCTCACCTAAACATAACCCTCACCCTAACCCTAACCCTAACCCTAACCGTATACCTCACATAAAGCCGTGGTCGGCTGCTCAGCCTTCCAACCTCAGAGGCCTGGTTCCCAAAATCTCACGATGGAAGAACCCTGAGCCACACTGCAGAATTGCACTTGATCACTATATAAAACATGCCTGAATATATTTATTTATTTATTTATAATGATTTTATTTATTTGTTGGACAGACTGAGATCACAAGTAGGCTGTGTTTTTGTCCGAAAAAAGGGGGAATAAGGCTCCCTGCAGTGGGGAGGGCCCCGTGTCAAACTAGATTCCTCTTCCCTGGGATCTTGACCTGGGCCGAGGCAAGAGGTCACATCCAATGAGGTACACAGGTGTTCTGGAAAGCATACCCTATAGCAATGACCTTCAGCCTTATCATAATGCGAAGCCCAAGTCATGTGCTCAGTCTTCTGTCCTCAAATGCCTGGTTCCCAAACTCTCCCCATGGGGGAACCCTGAGCTGCCCCGCACAAATGACCTAGATTCCAATAGGAAATTATGCCCTCTCTTTTATATATTTATTATTTATGTATTTATATATTTATTGCTTCAAGATTTTACTTTTTCACTTTGCAGAGAGCGAAAAGATGTAGGCAGTGTTGCACGCCCAGAGAAGGGAAAGAAGGCTCCCTGCTGAGGAGACAGCCCGAGGTGGGGCTACATCCCAGGACTCTGGGATCATGTCCTGAGCTGAAGGCAGTGGCCTAACCCACTGACTCACCCAGGTGTTACCAACAGCATTCACTTGTGAAATACCCTTCACGGTAATCCTGATGCAAAGCCCCTGTCCCATGCTCAGGCTTCTGTCCTCAGTAGCCTGGTCCATGAACTCTGCAGACGCGGGAACCCTGAGGTGCACCGCACAATGTCCATAGATCCCAATGGGAACGTTTGCCCTTTAGAAATGAGCTGAATCCGTAGAACAGGTGAAATCTGCATGCACTCCTTGGGACACAGCTCCACCTGAAGCAGGAACCAGGAGTTTGATGATCCCTCAGCAAGGGCCGGTAGGGCCTCCCATGTGCATCAGCCTAACCCTAACCCAAGGGTGCTTCTTCAGACTTCTATCCCCGGTTGCCTGCCCTGGTAGCCCTCTAGGTAGGGGATTCCTTCTTCATATCGCAGGCCTCTGGGTGCCGCCCACTAGGCAAATGGGAAGTTTAGCCCTGTGGAAGACCCTCGGGGAGGGAGAAATCTGCCTGTCCGATCATTCTACCAACACCTTCCTAGGACCCCCACACCACAATCCGGGAATAGGATGGTCCGCCAGGGTTACGTCCTCAACTGAGTCCCGTGGAAAGCCTAATTCTGCCCTGACAAATCAGGTCAGCCATTCTCCCAGAGCCAAAGGCTAAGCCTAGGTTACGGGATCAGACTCTGGACACCGGAGGACTGAACCCAGGTCCTCCTGTGGATGGGAAAGTCAGTCTGTAGGAAGGACACAGCCTCTCAGGCAGAAACTGACCCTTTCCTTCTGTGCTATCCAGTACCTTCAGATATATAGAAACCAGCATGCTCCCCTGAGGGCATTCCACCCTCTTGGCCTGTCCCGTCCAAAATTCCATCGCCTGAGGATTCTGCTGAGTCCCACCCTCAACTCAGCCCTTGGTGTGCCAGTATTGTGTGGCCAGTTCCGACATGCCTTGTTCCTAAGACATAACCCTAACCCTTACTCTAACCCTCACCTAAACATAACCCTAACCCTAACCCTAACCCTAACCCTAACCCTAACCCTAACCGTATACCTCACATGAAGCCGTGGTCGGCTGCTCAGCCTTCCAACCTCAGAGGCCTGGTTCCCAAAATCTCCTGATGGAAGAACCCTGAGCCACACTGCAGAATTGCACTTGATCACTATATAAAACATGCCTGAATATATTTATTTATTTATTTATAATGATTTTATTTATTTGTTGGACAGACTGAGATCACAAGTAGGCTGTGTTTTTGTCCGAAGGAAGGGGGAATAAGGCTCCCTGCAGTGGGGAGGGCCCCGTGTCAAACTAGATTCCTCTTCCCTGGGATCTTGACCTGGGCCGAGGCAAGAGGTCACATCCAATGAGGTACACAGGTGTTCTGGAAAGCATACCCTATAGCAATGACCTTCAGCCTTAGCATAATGCGAAGCCCAAGTCATGTGCTCAGTCTTCTGTCCTCAAAGGCCTGGTTCCCAAACTCTCCCCATGGGGGAACCCTGAGCTCCCCGCACAAATGACCTAGATTCCAATAGGAAATCATGCCCTCCCTTTTATATATTTATTATTTATGTATTTATTTATTCATTGCTTCAAGATTTTACTTTTTCACTTTGCAGGGAGCGAACAGATGTAGGCAGTGTTGGACGCCCAGAGAAGGGAAAGAAGGCTCCCTGCTGAGGAGACAGCCCGATGTGGGGCTTCATCCCAGGACTCTGGGATCATGTCCTGAGCTGAAGGCAGTGGCCTAACCCACTGACTCACCCAGGTGTTACCAACAGCATTCACTTGTGAAATAACCTTCACGGGAATCCTGATGCAAAGCCCTTGTCCCATGCTCAGGCTTCTGTCCTCAGTAGCCTGGTCCATGAACTCTGCAGACGTGGGAACCCTGAGGTGCACCGCACAATGTCCATAGATCCCAATGGGAACGTTTGCCCTTTAGAAATGAGCTGAACCCGTAGAACAGGTGAAATCTGCATGCACCCCTTGGGACACAGCTCCAAGGAGCGCCCACCTGAAGCGGGAACCAGGAGTTTGATGATCCCTCAGCAAGGGCCGGTAGGGCCTCCCATGTGCATCGGCCTAACCCTAACCCAAGGGTGCTTCTTCAGACTTCTATCCCCGGTTGCCTGCCCTGGTAGCCCTCTAGGTAGGGGATTCCTTCTTCACATCGCAGGCCTCTGGGTGCCGCCCACTAGGCAAATGGGAAGTTTAGCCCTGTGGAAGACCCTCGGGGAGGGAGAAATCTGCCTGTCCGATCATTCTACCAACACCTTCCTAGGACCCCCACACCACAATCCGGGAATAGGATGGTCCGCCAGGGTTACGTCCTCAACTGAGTCCCGTGGAAAGCCTAATTCTGCCCTGACAAATCAGGTCAGCCATTCTCCCAGAGCCAAAGGCTAAGCCTAGGTTACGGGATCAGACTCTGGACACCGGAGGACTGAACCCAGGTCCTCCTGTGGATGGGAAAGTCAGTCTGTAGGAAGGACTCAGCCTCTCAGGCAGAAACTGACCCTTTCCTTCTGTGCTATCCAGTACCTTCAGATATATAGAAACCAGCATGCTACCCTGAGGGCATTCCACCCTCTTGGCCTGTCCCGTCCAAAATTCCATCGCCTGAGGATTCTGCTGAGTCCCACCCTCAACTCAGCCCTTGGTGTGCCAGTATTGTGTGGCCAGTTCCGACATGCCTTGTTCCTAAGACATAACCCTAACCCTTACTCTAACCCTCACCTAAACATAACCCTCACCCTAACCCTAACCCTAACCCTAACCGTATACCTCACATAAAGCCGTGGTCGGCTGCTCAGCCTTCCAACCTCAGAGGCCTGGTTCCCAAAATCTCACGATGGAAGAACCCTGAGCCACACTGCAGAATTGCACTTGATCACTATATAAAACATGCCTGAATATATTTATTTATTTATTTATAATGATTTTATTTATTTGTTGGACAGACTGAGATCACAAGTAGGCTGTGTTTTTGTCCGAAAAAAGGGGGAATAAGGCTCCCTGCAGTGGGGAGGGCCCCGTGTCAAACTAGATTCCTCTTCCCTGGGATCTTGACCTGGGCCGAGGCAAGAGGTCACATCCAATGAGGTACACAGGTGTTCTGGAAAGCATACCCTATAGCAATGACCTTCAGCCTTATCATAATGCGAAGCCCAAGTCATGTGCTCAGTCTTCTGTCCTCAAATGCCTGGTTCCCAAACTCTCCCCATGGGGGAACCCTGAGCTGCCCCGCACAAATGACCTAGATTCCAATAGGAAATTATGCCCTCTCTTTTATATATTTATTATTTATGTATTTATATATTTATTGCTTCAAGATTTTACTTTTTCACTTTGCAGTGAGCGAAAAGATGTAGGCAGTGTTGCACGCCCAGAGAAGGGAAAGAAGGCTCCCTGCTGAGGAGACAGCCCGATGTGGGGCTCCATCCCAGGACTCTGGGATCATGTCCTGAGCTGAAGGCAGTGGCCTAACCCACTGACACACCCAGGTGTTACCAACAGCATTCACTTGTGAAATAACCTTCACGGTAATCCTGATGCAAAGCCCCTGTCCCATGCTCAGGCTTCTGTCCTCAGTAGCCTGGTCCATGAACTCTGCAGATGCGGGAACCCTGAGGTGCACCGCACAATGTCCATAGATCCCAATGGGAACGTTTGCCCTTTAGAAATGAGCTGAATCCGTAGAACAGGTGAAATCTGCATGCACCCCTTGGGACACAGCTCCAAGGAGCGCCCACCTGAAGCGGGAACCAGGAGTTTGATGATCCCTCAGCAAGGGCCGGTAGGGCCTCCCATGTGCATCGGCCTAACCCTAACCCGAGGGTGCTTCTTCAGACTTCTATTTCCGGTTGCCTGCCCTGGTAGCCCTCTAGGTAGGGGATTCCTTCTTCACATCGCAGGCCTCTGGGTGCCGCCCACTAGACAAATGGGAAGTTTAGCCCTGTGGAAGACCCTCGGGGAGAGAGAAATCTGCCTATCCGATCATTCTACCAACACCTTCCTAGGACCCCCACACCACAATCCGGGAATAGGATGGTCCGCCAGGGCTACGTCCTCAAATGAGTCCCGTGGAAAGCCTAATTCTGCCCTGACAAATCAGGTCAGCCATTCTCCCAGAGCCAAAGGCTAAGCCTAGGTTACGAGATCAGACTCTGGACACCGGAGGACTGAACCCAGGTCCTCCTGTGGATGGGAAAGTCAGTCTGTAGGAAGGACTCAGACTCTCAGGCAGAAACTGACCCTTTCCTTCTGTGCTATCCAGTACCTTCAGATATATAGAAACCAGCATGCTCCCCTGAGGGCATTCCACCCTCTTGGCCTGTCCCGTCCAAAATTCCATCGCCTGAGGATTCTGCTGAGTCCCACCCTCAACTCAGCCCTTTGTGTGCCAGTATTGTGTGGCCAGTTCCGACATGCCTTGTTCCTAAGACATAACTCTAACCCTTACTCTAACCCTCACCTAAACATAACCCTAACCCTAACCCTAACCCTAACCGTATACCTCACATGAAGCCGTGGTCGGCTGCTCAGCCTTCGAACCTCAGAGGCCTGGTTCCCAAAATCTCCCGATGGAAGAACCCTGAGCCACACTGCAGAATTGCACTTGATCACTATATAAAACATGCCTGAATATATTTATTTATTTATTTATAATGATTTTATTTATTTGTTGGACAGACTGAGATCACAAGTAGGCTGTGTTTTTGTCCGAAGGAAGGGGGAATAAGGCTCCCTGCAGTGGGGAGGGCCCCGTGTCAAACTAGATTCCTCTTCCCTGGGATCTTGACCTGGGCCGAGGCAAGAGGTCACATCCAATGAGGTACTCAGGTGTTCTGGAAAGCATACCCTATAGCAATGACCTTCAGCCTTAGCATAATGCGAAGCCCAAGTCATGTGCTCAGTCTTCTGTCCTCAAAGGCCTGTTTCCCAAACTCTCCCCATGGGGGAACCCTGAGCTGCCCCGCACAAATGACCTAGATTCCAATAGGAAATCATGCCCTCTCTTTTATATATTTATTATTTATGTATTTATTTATTTATTGCTTCAAGATTTTACTTTTTCACTTTGCAGGGTGCGAAAAGATGTAGGCAGTGTTGCACGCCCAGAGAAGGGAAAGAAGGCTCCCTGCTGAGGAGACAGCCCGATGTGGGGCTCCATCCCAGGACTCTGGGATCATGTCCTGAGCTGAAGGCAGTGGCCTAACCCACTGACTCACCCAGGTGTTACCAACAGCATTCACTTGTGAAATAACCTTCACGGTAATCCTGATGCAAAGCCCCTGTCCCATGCTCAGGCTTCTGTCCTCAGTAGCCTGGTCCATGAACTCTGCAGATGCGGGAACCCTGAGGTGCACCGCACAATGTCCATAGATCCCAATGGGAACGTTTGCCCTTTAGAAATGAGCTGAATCCGTAGAACAGGTGAAATCTGCATGCACCCCTTGGGACACAGCTCCAAGGAGCGCCCACCTGAAGCGGGAACCAGGAGTTTGATGATCCCTCAGCAAGGGCCGGTAGGGCCTCCCATGTGCATCGGCCTAACCCTAACCCAAGGGTGCTTCTTCAGACTTCTATCCCCGGTTGCCTGCCCTGGTAGCCCTCTAGGTAGGGGATTCCTTCTTCACATCGCAGGCTTCTGGGTGCCGCCCACTATGATAATGGGAAATTTAGCCCTGTGGATGACCTAGGGGCGGGAGAAATCTGCCTGTCCGATCATTCTACCAACACCTTCCTAGGACCCCCACACCACAATCCGGGAATAGGATGGTCCGCCAGGGCTACGTCCTCAACTGAGTCCCGTGGAAAGCCTAATTCTGCCCTGACAAATCAGGTCAGCCATTCTCCCAGAGCCAAAGGCTAAGCCTAGGTTACGGGATCAGACTCTGGACACCGGAGGACTGAACCCAGGTCCTCCTGTGGATGGGAAAGTCAGTCTGTAGGAAGGACTCAGCCTCTCAGGCAGAAACTGACCCTTTCCTTCTGTGCTATCCAGTACCTTCAGATATATAGAATCCAGCATGCTACCCTGAGGGCATTCCACCCTCTTGGCCTGTCCCGTCCAAAATTCCATCGCCTGAGGATTCTGCTGAGTCCCACCCTCATCTCAGCCCTTGGTGTGCCAGTATTGTGTGGCCAGTTCCGACATGCCTTGTTCCTAAGACATAACCCTAACCCTTACTCTAACCCTCACCTAAACATAACCCTAACCCTAACCCTAACCCTAACCCTAACCCTAACCGTATACCTCACATGAAGCCGTGGTCGGCTGCTCAGCCTTCCAACCTCAGAGGCCTGGTTCCCAAAATCCCGATGGAAGAACCCTGAGCCACACTGCAGAATTGCACTTGATCACTATATAAAACATGCCTGAATATATTTATTTATTTATTTATAATGATTTTATTTATTTGTTGGACATACTGAGATCACAAGTAGGCTGTGTTTTTGTCTGAAGGAAGGGGGAATAAGGCTCCCTGCAGTGGGGAGGGCCCCGTGTCAAACTAGATTCCTCTTCCCTGGGATCTTGACCTGGACCGAGGCAAGAGGTCACATCCAATGAGGTACACAGGTGTTCTGGAAAGCATAGCCTATAGCAATGACCTTCAGCCTTAGCATAATGCGAAGCCCAAGTCATGTGCTCAGTCTTCTGTCCTCAAAGGCCTGGTTCCCAAACTCTCCCCATGGGGGAACCCTGAGCTGCCCCGCACAAATGACCTAGATTCCAATAGGAAATCATGCCCTCTCTTTTATATATTTATTATTTATGTATTTATTTATTTATTGCCTCAAGATTTTACTTTTTCACTTTGCAGGGAGCGAACAGATGTAGGCAGTATTGCACACCCAGAGAAGGGAAAGAAGGCTCCCTGCTGAGGAGACAGCCCGATGTGGGGCTCCATCCCAGGACTCTGGGATCATGTCCTGAGCTGAAGGCAATGGCCTAACCCACTGACTCACCCAGGTGTTACCAACAGCATTCACTTGTGAAATAACCTTCACGGTAATCCTGATGCAAAGCCCCTGTCCCATGCTCAGGCTTCTGTCCTCAGTAGCCTGGTCCATGAACTCTGCAGATGCGGGAACCCTGAGGTGCACCGCACAATGTCCATAGATCCCAATGGGAACGTTTGCCCTTTAGAAATGAGCTGAATCCGTAGAACAGGTGAAATCTGCATGCACCCCTTGGGACACAGCTCCAAGGAGTGCCCACCTGAAGCGGGAACCAGGAGTTTGATGATCCCTCAGCAAGGGCCGGTAGGGCTTCCCATGTGCATCGGCCTAACCCTAACCCGAGTGTGCTTCTTCAGACTTCTATCCCCGGTTGCCAGCACTGGTAGCCCTCTAGGTAGGGGATTCCTTCTTCACATCGCAGGCCCCTGGGTGCCGCCCACTAGGCAAATGGGAAGTTTAGCCCTGTGGAAGACCCTAGGGGAGGGAGAAATCTGCCTGTCCGATCATTCTACCAACACATTCCTAGGACTCCCACACCACAATCCGGGAATAGGATGGTCCGCCAGGGCTACGTCCTCAACTGTGTCCTGTGGAAAGCCTAATTCTGCCCTGACAAATCAGGTCAGCCATTCTCCCAGAGCCAAACTCTAAGCCTAGGGTACGGGATCAGACTCTGGACACTGGAAAACTGAACCCAGGTCCTCCTGTGGATGGGAAAGTCAGTCTGTAGGAAGGACTCAGCCTCTCAGGCAGAAACTGACCCTTTCCTTCTGTGCTATCCAGTACCTTCAGATATATAGAAACCAGCAAGCTCCCCTGAGGGCATTCCACCCTCTTGGCCTGTCCCGTCCAAAATTCCATCGCCTGAGGATTCTGCTGAGTCCCACCCTCAACTCAGCCCTTGGTGTGCCAGTATTGTGTGGCCAGTTCCGAAATGCCTTGTTCCTAATATATAATCCAAACCCTTACTCTAACCCTCACCTAAACATAACCCTAAACCTAACACTAACCCTAACCCTAACCCTATACCTCACATGAATCCGTGGTCGGCTGCTCAGCCTTCCAACCTCAGAGGCCTGGTTCCCAAAATCTCCCGATGGAAGAACCCTGAGCCACACTGTAGAATTGCACTTGAGCACTATATAAAACATGCCTGAATATATTTATTTATTTATTTATTTATAATGATTTTATTTATTTGTTGGACAGACTGAGATCACAAGTAGGCTGTGTTTTTGTCTGAAGGAAGGGGGAATAAGGCTCCCTGCAGTGGGGAGGGCCCCGTGTCAAACTAGATTCCTCTTCCCTGGGATCTTGACCTGTGCCGAGGCAAGAGGTCACATCCAATGAGGTACACAGGTGTTCTGGAAAGCATACCCTATAGCAATGACCTTCAGCCTTAGCATAATGCGAAGCCCAAGTCATGTGCTCAGTCTTCTGTCCTCAAAGGCCTGGTTCCCAAACTCTCCCCATGGGGGAACCCTGAGCTGCCCCGCACAAATGACCTAGATTCCAATAGGAAATCATGCCCTCTCTTTTATATATTTATTATTTATGTATTTATTTATTTATTGCCTCAAGATTTTACTTTATCACTTTGCAGGGAGCGAAAAGATGTAGGCAGTATTGCACACCCAGAGAAGGGAAAGAAGGCTCCCTGCTGAGGAGACATCCCGATGTGGGGCTCCATCCCAGGACTCTGGGATCATGTCCTGAGCTGAAGGCAGTGGCCTAACCCACTGACTCACGCAGGTGTTACCAACAGCATTCACTTGTGAAATAACCTTCACGGTAATCCTGATGCAAAGCCCCTGTCCCATGCTCAGGCTTCTGTCCTCAGTAGCCTGGTCCATGAACTCTGCAGATGCGGGAACCCTGAGGTGCACCGCACAATGTCCATAGATCCCAATGGGAACGTTTGCCCTTTAGAAATGAGCTGAATCCGTAGAACAGGTGAAATCTGCATGCACCCCTTGGGACACAGCTCCAAGGAGCGCCCACCTGAAGCGGGAACCAGGAGTTTGATGATCCCTCAGCAAGGGCCGGTAGGGCCTCCCATGTGCATCGGCCTAACCCTAACCCGAGGGTGCTTCTTCAGACTTCTATCCCCGGTTGCCTGCCCTGGTAGCCCTCTAGGTAGGGGATTCCTTCTTCACATCGCAGGCCCCTGGGTGCCGCCCACTAGGCAAATGGGAAGTTTAGCCCTGTGGAAGACCCTCGGGGAGGGAGAAATCTGCCTGTCCGATCATTCTACCAACACCTTCCTAGGACCCCCACACCACAATCCGGGAATAGGATGTTCCGCCAGGGCTACGTCCTCAACTGAGTCCCGTGGAAAGCCTAATTCTGCCCTGAGGAATCAGGTCAGCCATTCTCCCAGAGCCAAAGGCTAAGCCTAGGTTACGTGATCAGACTCTGGACACCGGAGGACTGAACCCATGTCCTCCTGTAATGGGAAAGTCAGTCTGTAGGAAGGACTCAGCCTCTCAGGCAGAAACTGACCCTTTCCTTCTGTGCTATCCAGTACCTTCAGATATATAGAAACCAGCATGCTCCCCTGAGGGCATTCCACCCTCTTGGCCTGTCCCGTCCAAAATTCCATCGCCTGAGGATTCTGCTGAGTCCCACCCTCAACTCAGCCCTTGGTGTGCCAGTATTGTGTGGCCAGTTCCGACATGCCTTGTTCCTAAAACATAACCCTAACCCTTACTCTAACCCTCACCTAAACATAACCCTAACCCTAACCCTAACCCTAACCCTAACCGTAACCCTATACCTCACATGAAGCCGTGGTCGGCTGCTCAGCCTTCCAACCTCAGAGGCCTGGTTCCCAAAATCTCCCGATGGAAGAACCCTGAGCCACACTGCAGAATTGCACTTGATCACTATATAAAACATGCCTGAATATATTTATTTATTTATTTATAATGATTTTATTTATTTGTTGGACATACTGAGATCACAAGTAGGCTGTGTTTTTGTCTGAAGGAAGGGGGAATAAGGCTCCCTGCAGTGGGGAGGGCCCCGTGTCAAACTAGATTCCTCTTCCCTGGGATCTTGACCTGGGCCGAGGCAAGAGGTCACATCCAATGAGGTACACAGGTGTTCTGGAAAGCATACCCTATAGCAATGACCTTCAGCCTTAGCATAATGCGAAGCCCAAGTCATGTGCTCAGTCTTCTGTCCTCAAAGGCCTGGTTCCCAAACTCTCCCCATGGGGGAACCCTGAGCTGCCCCGCACAAATGACCTAGATTCCAATAGGAAATCATGCCCTCTCTTTTATATATTTATTATTTATGTATTTATTTATTTATTGCCTCAAGATTTTACTTTTTCACTTTGCAGGAAGCGAAAAGATGTAGGCAGTGTTGCACGCCCAGAGAAGGGAAAGAAGGCTCCCTGCTGAGGAGACAGCCCGTTGTGGGGCTCCATCCCAGGACTCTGGGATCATGTCCTGAGCTGAAGGCAGTGGCCTAACCCACTGACTCACCCAGGTGTTACCAACAGCATTCACTTGTGAAATAACCTTCACGGTAATCCTGATGCAAAGCCCCTGTCCCATGCTCAGGCTTCTGTCCTCAGTAGCTTGGTCCATGAACTCTGCAGATGCGGGAACCCTGAGGTGCACCGCACAATGTCCATAGATCCCAATGGGAACGTTTGCCCTTTAGAAATGAGCTGAATCCGTAGAACAGGTGAAATCTGCATGCACCCCTTGGGACACAGCTCCAAGGAGTGCCCACTGAAGCGGGAACCAGGAGTTTGATGATCCCTCAGCAAGGGCCGGTAGGGCCTCCCATGTGCATCAGCCTAACCCTAACCCGAGGGTGCTTCTTCAGACTTCTATCCCCGGTTGCCAGCACTGGTAGCCCTCTAGGTAGGGGATTCCTTCTTCACATCGCAGGCCCCTGGGTGCCGCCCACTAGGCAAATGGGAAGTTTAGCCCTGTGGAAGACCCTAGGGGAGGGAGAAATCTGCCTGTCCGATCATTCTACCAACACCTTCCTAGGACCCCCACACCACAATCCGGGAATAGGATGGTCCGCCAGGGCTACGTCCTCAACTGAGTCCCGTGGAAAGCCTAATTCTGCCCTGACAAATCAGGTCAGCCATTCTCCCAGAGCCAAAGGCTAAGCCTAGGTTACGTGATCAGACTCTGGACACCGGAGGACTGAACCCAGGTCCTCCTGTGGATGGGAAAGTCAGTCTGTAGGAAGGACTCAGCCTCTCAGGCAGAAACTGACCCTTTCCTTCTGTGCTATCCAGTACCTTCAGATATATAGAAACCAGCATGCTCCCCTGAGGGCATTCCACCCTCTTGGCCTGTCCCGTCCAAAATTCCATCGCCTGAGGATTCTGCTGAGTCCCACCCTCAACTCAGCCCTTGGTGTGCCAGTATTGTGTGGCCAGTTCCGAAATGCCTTCTTCCTAATATATAACCCAAACCCTTACTCTAACCCTCACCTAAACATAACCCTAACCCTAACACTAACCCTAACCCTACCCTATACCTCACATGAAGCCGTGGTCGGCTGCTCAGCCTTCCAACCTCAGAGGCCTGGTTCCCAAAATCTCCCGATGGAAGAAACCTGAGCCACACTGCAGAATTGCACTTGATCACTATATAAAACATGCCTGAATATATTTATTTATTTATTTATAATGATTTTATTTATTTGTTGGACAGATTGAGATCACAAGTAGGCTGTGTTTTTGTCTGAAGGAAGGGGGAATAAGGCTCCCTGCAGTGGGGAGGGCCCCGTGTCAAACTAGATTCCTCTTCCCTGGGATCTTGACCTGGGCCGAGGCAAGAGGTCACATCCAATGAGGTACACAGGTGTACTGGAAAGCATACCCTTTAGCAATGACCTTCAGCCTTAGCATAATGCGAAGCCCAAGTCATGTGCTCAGTCTTCTGTCCTCAAAGGCCTGGTTCCCAAACTCTCCCCATGGAGGAACCCTGAGCTGCCCCGCACAAATGACCTAGATTCCAATAGGAAATCTTGCCCTCTCTTTTATATATTTATTATTTATGTATTTATTTATTTATTGCCTCAAGATTTTACTTTTTCACTTTGCAGGGCGCGAAAAGATGTAGGCAGTGTTGCACGCCCAGAGAAGGGAAAGAAGGCTCCCTGATGAGGAGACAGCCCGATGTGGGGCTCCATCCCAGGACTCTGGGATCATGTCCTGAGCTGAAGGCAGTGGCCTAACCCACTGACTCACCCAGGTGTTACCAACAGCATTCACTTGTGAAATAACCTTCACGGTAATCCTGATGCAAAGCCCCTGTCCCATGCTCAGGCTTCTGTCCTCAGTAGCCTGGTCCATGAACTCTGCAGATGCGGGAACCCTGAGGTGTACCGCACAATGTCCATAGATCCCAATGGGAACGTTTGCCCTTTAGAAATGAGCTGAATCCGAGAACAGGTGAAATCTGCATGCACCCCTTGGGACACAGCTCCAAGGAGTGCCCACCTGAAGCGGGAACCAGGACTTTGATGATCCCTCAGCAAGGGCCGGTAGGGCCTCCCATGTGCATCGGCCTAACCCTAACCCGAGGATGCTTCTTTAGACTTCTATCCCTGGTTGCCTGCCCTGGTAGCCCTCTAGGTAGGGGATTCCTTCTTCACATCGCAGGCTCCTGGGTGCCGCCCACTATGATAATGGGAAATTTAGCCCTGTGGAAGACCTCGGGGTGGGAGAAATCTGCCTGTCCTATCATTCTACCAACACCTTCCTAGGACCCCCACACCACAATCCGGGAATAGGATGGTCCGCCAGGGCTACGTCCTCAACTGAGTCCCGTGGAAAGCCTAATTCTGCCCTGACAAATCAGGTAAGCCATTCTCCCAGAGCCAAAGGCTAAGCCTAGGTTACGGGATCAGACTCTGGACACCGGAGGACTGAACCCAGGTCCTCCTGTGGATGGGAAAGTCAGTCTGTAGAAAGGACTCAGCCTCTCAGGCAGAAACTGACCCTTTCCTTCTGTGCTATCCAGTACCTTCAGATATATAGAAACCAGCATGCTCCCCTGAGGGCATTCCACCCTCTTGGCCTGTCCCGTCCAAAATTCCATCGCCTGAGGATTCTGCTGAGTCCCACCCTCAACTCAGCCCTTGGTGTGCCAGTATTGTGTGGCCAGTTCCGACATGCCTTGTTCCTAAGACATAACCCTAACCCTTACGCTAACCCTCACCTAAACATAACCCTAACCCTAACCCTAACCCTAACCCTAACCCTAACCCTAACCCTAACCGTATACCTCACATGAAGCCGTGGTCGGCTGCTCAGCCTTCCAACCTCAGAGGCCTGGTTCCCAAAATCTCCCGATGGAAGGACCCTGAGCCACACTGCAGATTTGCACTTGATCACTATATAAAAAATGCCTGAATATATTTATTTATTTATTTATAATGATTTTAATTATTTGTTGGACAGACTGAGATCACAAGTAGGCTGTGTTTTTGTCCGAAGGAAGGGGGAATAAGGCTCCCTGCAGTGGGGAGGGCCCCGTGTCAAACTAGATTCCTCTTCCCTGGGATCTTGACCTGGGCCGAAGCAAGAGGTCACATCCAATGAGGTACACAGGTGTACTGGAAAGCATACCCTATAGCAATGACCTTCAGCCTTAGCATAATGCGAAGCCCAAGTCATGTGCTCAGTCTTCTGTCCTCAAAGGCCTGGTTCCCAAACTATCCCCATGGGGGAACCCTGAGCTGCCCCGCACAAATGACCTAGATTCCAATAGGAAATCATGCCCTCTCTTTTATATATTTATTATTTATGTATTTATTTATTTATTGCCTCAAGATTTTACTTTTTCACTTTTCAGGGAGCGAAAAGATGTAGGCAGTATTGCACACCCAGAGAAGGGAAAGAAGGCTCCCTGCTGAGGAGACAGCCCGATGTGGGGCTCCATCCCAGGACTCTGGGATCATGTCCTGAGCTGAAGGCAGTGGCCTAACCCACTGACTCACCCAGGTGTTACCAACAGCATTCACTTGTGAAATAACCTTCACGGTAATCCTGATGCTAAGCCCCTGTCCCATGCTCAGGCTTCTGTCCTCAGTAGCCTGTTCCATGAACTCTGCAGATGCGGGAACCCTGAGGTGCACCGCACAATGTCCATAGATCCCAATGGGAACGTTTGCCCTTTAGAAATGAGCTGAATCCGTAGAACAGGTGAAATCTGCATGCACCCCTTGGGACACTGCTCCAAGGAGTGCCCACCTGAAGCGGGAACCAGGAGTTTGATGATCCCTCAGCAAGGGCCGGTAGGGCCTCCCATGTGCATCAGCCTAACCCTAACCTGAGGGTGCTTCTTCAGACTTCTATCCCCGGTTGCCAGCACTGGTAGCCCTCTAGGTAGGGGATTCCTTCTTCACATCGCAGGCCCCTGGGTGCCGCCCACTAGGCAAATGGGAAGTTTAGCCCTGTGGAAGACCCTAGGGGAGGGAGAAATCTGCCTGTCCGATCATTCTACCAACACCTTCCTAGGACTCCCACACCACAATCCGGGAATAGGATGGTCCGCCAGGGCTACGTCCTCAACTGAGTCCTGTGGAAAGCCTAATTCTGCCATGACAAATCAGGTCAGCCATTCTCCCAGAGCCAAAGGCTAAGCCTAGGTTACGTGATCAGACTCTGGACACCGGAAAAATGAACCCAGGTCCTCCTGTGGATGGGAAAGTCAGTCTGTAGGAAGGACTCAGCCTCTCAGGCAGAAACTGACCCTTTCCTTCTGTGCTATCCAGTACCTTCAGATATATAGAAACCAGCATGCTCCCCTGAGGGCATTCCACCCTCTTGGCCTGTCCCGTCCAAAATTCCATCGCCTGATATTCTGCTGAGTCCCACCCTCAACTCAGCCCTTGGTGTGCCAGTATTGTGTGGCCAGTTCCGAAATGCCTTGTTCCTAATATATAACCCAAACCCTTACTCTAACCCTCACCTAAACATAACCCTAACCCTAACACTAACCCTAACCCTAACCCTATACCTCACATGAAGCCGTGGTCGGCTGCTCAGCCTTCCAACCTCAGAGGCCTGGTTCCCAAAATCTCCCGATGGAAGAACCCTGAGCCACACTGCAGAATTGCACTTGATCACTATATAAAACATGCCTGAATATATTTATTTATTTATTTATAATGATTTTATTTATTTGTTGGACAGACTGAGATCACAAGTAGGCTGTGTTTTTGTCTGAAGGAAGGGGGAATAAGGCTCCCTGCAGGGGGGAGGGCCCCGTATCAAACTAGATTCCTCTTCCCTGGGATCTTGACCTGGGCCGAGGCAAGAGGTCACATCCAATGAGGTACACAGGTGTTCTGGAAAGCATACCCTATAGCAATGACCTTCAGCCTTAGCATAATGCGAAGCCCAAGTCATCTGCTCAGTCTTCTGTCCTCAAAGGCCTGGTTCCCAAACTCTCCCCATGGGGGAACCCTGATCTGCCCCGCACAAATGACCTAGATTCCAATAGGAAATCATGCCCTCTCTTTTATATATTTATTATTTATGTATTTATTTATTTATTGCCTCAAGATTTTACTTTTTCACTTTGCAGGGCGCGAAAAGATGTAGGCAGTGTTGCACGCCCAGAGAAGGGAAAGAAGGCTCCCTGCTGAGGAGACAGCCCGATGTGGGGCTCCATCCCAGGACTCTGGGATCATGTCCTGAGCTGAAGGCAGTGGCCTAACCCACTGACTCACCCAGGTGTTACCAACAGCATTCACTTGTGAAATAACCTTCACGGTAATCCTGATGCAAAGCCCCTGTCCCATGCTCAGGCTTCTGTCCTCAGTAGCCTGGTCCATGAACTCTGCAGATGCGGGAACCCTGAGGTGTACCGCACAATGTCCATAGATCCCAATGGGAACGTTTGCCCTTTAGAAATGAGCTGAATCCGTAGAACAGGTGAAATCTGCATGCACCCCTTGGGACACAGCTCCAAGGAGTGCCCACCTGAAGCGGGAACCAGGAGTTTGATGATCCCTCAGCAAGGGCCGGTAGGGCCTCCCATGTGCATCGGCCTAACCCTAACCCGAAAATGCTTCTTTAGACTTCTATCCCTGGTTGCCTGCCCTGGTAGCCCTCTAGGTAGGGGATTCCTACTTCACATCGCAGGCTTCTGGGTGCCGCCCACTATGATAATGGGAAATTTAGCCCTGTGGAAGACCTCGGGGTGGGAGAAATCTGCCTGTCCGATCATTCTACCAACACATTCCTAGGACCCCCACACCACAATCCGGGAATAGGATGGTCCGCCAGGGCTACGTCCTCAACTGAGTCCCGTGGAAAGCCTAATTCTGCCCTGACAAATCAGGTCAGCCATTCTCCCAGAGCCAAAGGCTAAGCCTAGGTTACGGGATCAGACTCTGGACACTGGAGGACTGAACCCAGGTCCTCCTGTGGATGGGAAAGTCAGTCTGTAGGAAGGACTCAGCCTCTCAGGCAGAAACTGACCCTTTCCTTCTGTGCTATCCAGTACCTTCAGATATATAGAAACCAGCATGCTCCCCTGAGGGCATTCCACCCTCTTGGCCTGTCCCGTCCAAAATTCCATCGCCTGAGGATTCTGCTGAGTCCCACCCTCAACTCAGCCCTTGGTGTGCCAGTATTGTGTGGCCAGTTCCGACATGCCTTGTTCCTAAGACATAACCCTAACCCTTACTCTAACCCTCACCTAAACATAACCCTAACCCTAACCGTATACCTCACATGAAGCCGTGGTCGGCTGCTCAGCCTTCCAACCTCAGAGGCCTGGTTCCCAAAATCTCCGGATGGAAGAACCCTGAGCCACACTGCAGAATTGCACTTGATCACTAAATAAAACATGCCTGAATATATTTATTTATTTATTTGTAATGATTTTATTTATTTGTTGGACAGACTGAGATCACAATTAGGCTGTGTTTTTGTCCGAAGGAAGGGGGAATAAGGCTCCCTGCAGTGGGGAGGGCCCCGTGTCAAACTAGATTCCTCTTCCCTGGGATCTTGACCTGGGCCGAGGCAAGAGGTCACATCCAATGAGGTACACAGGTGTTCTGGAAAGCATACCCTATAGCAATGACCTTCAGCCTTAGCATAATGCGAAGCCCAAGTCATGTGCTCAGTCTTCTGTCCTCAAAGGCCTGGTTCCCAAACTCTCCCCATGGGGGAACCCTGAGCTGCCCCGCACAAATGACCTAGATTCCAATAGGAAATCATGCCCTCTTTTTTATATATTTATTATTTATGTATTTATTTATTTATTGCCTCAAGATTTTACTTTTTCACTTTTCAGGGAGCGAAAAGATGTAGGCAGTATTGCACACCCAGAGAAGGGAAAGAAGGCTCCCTGCTGAGGAGACAGCCCGATGTGGGGCTCCATCCCAGGACTCTGGGATCATGTCCTGAGCTGAAGGCAGTGGCCTAACCCACTGACTCACCCAGGTGTTACCAACAGCATTCACTTGTGAAATAACCTTCACGGTAATCCTGATGCAAAGCCCCTGTCCCATGCTCAGGCTTCTGTCCTCAGTAGCCTGGTCCATGAACTCTGCAGATGCGGGAACCCTGAGGTGCACCGCACAATGTCCATAGATCCCAATGGGAACGTTTGCCCTTTAGAAATGAGCTGAATCCGTAGAACAGGTGAAATCTGTATGCACCCCTTGGGACACAGCTCCAAGGAGTGCCCACCTGAAGCGGGAACCAGGAGTTTGATGATCCCTCAGCAAGGGCCGGTAGGGCCTCCCATGTGCATCGGCCTAACCCTAACCCGAAAATGCCTCTTTAGACTTCTATCCCTGGTTGCCTGCCCTGGTAGCCCTCTAGGTAGGGGATTCCTTCTTCACATCGCAGGCTTCTGGGTGCCGCCCACTATGATAATGGGAAATTTAGCCCTGTGGAAGACCTCGGGGTGGGAGAAATCTGCCTGTCCGATCATTCTACCAACACCTTCCTAGGACCCCCACACCACAATCCGGGAATAGGATGGTCCGCCAGGGCTACGTCCTCAACTGAGTCCCGTGGAAAGCCTAATTCTGCCCTGACAAATCAGGTCAGCCATTCTCCCAGAGCCAAAGGCTAAGCCTAGGTTACGGGATCAGACTCTGGACACCGGAGGACTGAACCCAGGTCCTCCTGTGGATGGGAAAGTCAGTCTGTGGGAAGGACTCAGCCTCTCAGGCAGAAACTGACCCTTTCCTTCTGTGCTATCCAGTACCTTCAGATATATAGAAACCAGCATGCTACCCTGAGGGCATTCCAACCTCTTGGCCTGTCCCGTCCAAAATTCCATCGCCTGAGGATTCTGCTGAGTCCCACCCTCAACTCAGCCCTTGGTGTGCCAGTATTGTGTGGCCAGTTCCGACATGCCTTGTTCCTAAGACATAACCCTAACCCTTACTCTAACCCTCACCTAAACATAACCCTAACCCTAACCCTAACCCTAACCCTAACCCTAACCCTAACCGTATACCTCACATGAAGCCGTGGTCAGCTGCTCAGCCTTCCAACCTCAGAGGCCTGGTTCCCAAAATCTCCCGATGGAAGAACCCTGAGCCACACTGCAGAATTGCACTTGATCACTATATAAAACATGCCTGAATATATTTATTTATTTATTTATAATGATTTTATTTATTTGTTGGACAGACTGAGATCACAAGTAGGCTGTGTTTTTGTCCGAAGGAAGGGGGAATAAGGCTCCCTGCAGTGGGGAGGGCCCCGTGTCAAACTAGATTCCTCTTCCCTGGGATCTTGACCTGGGCCGAGGCAAGAGGTCACATCCAATGAGGTACACAGGTGTTCTGGAAAGCATACCCTATAGCAATGACCTTCAGCCTTAGCATAATGCGAAGCCCAAGTCATGTGCTCAGTCTTCTGTCCTCAAAGGCCTGGTTCCCAATCTCTCCCCATGGGGGAACCCTGAGCTGCCCCGCACAAATGACCTAGATTCCAATAGGAAATCATGCCCTCTCTTTTATATATTTATTATTTATGTATTTATTTATTTATTGCCTCAAGATTTTACTTTTTCACTTTGCAGGGAGCGAAAAGATGTAGGCAGTATTGCACACCCAGAGAAGGGAAAGAAGGCTCCCTGCTGAGGAGACAGCCCGATGTGGGGCTCCATCCCAGGACTCTGGGATCATGTCCTGAGCTGAAGGCAGTGGCCTAACCCACTGACTCACCCAGGTGTTACCAACAGCATTCACTTGTGAAATAACCTTCACGGTAATCCTGATGCAAAGCCCCTGTCCCATGCTCAGGCTTCTGTCCTCAGTAGCCTGGTCCATGAACTCTGCAGATGCGGGAACCCTGAGGTGCACCGCACAATGTCCATAGATCCCAATGGGAACGTTTGCCCTATAGAAATGAGCTGAATCCGTAGAACAGGTGAAATCTGCATGCACCCCTTGAGACACAGCTCCAAGGAGTGCCCACCTGAAGCGGGAACCAGGAGTTTGATGATCCCTCAGCAAGGGCCGGTAGGGCCTCCCATGTGCATCGGCCTAACCCTAACCCGAGGGTGCTTCTTCAGACTTCTATCCCCGGTTGCCAGCACTGGTAGCCCTCTAGGTAGGGGATTCCTTCTTCACATCGCAGGCCCCTGGGTGCCGCCCACTAGACAAATGGGAAGTTTAGCCCTGTGAAAGACCCTAGGGGAGTGAGAAATCTGCCTGTCCGATCATTCTACCAACACCTTCCTAGGACTCCCACACCACAATCCGGGAATAGGATGGTCCGCCAGGGCTACGTCCTCAACTGAGTCCTGTGGAAAGCCTAATTCTGCCCTGACAAATCAGGTCAGCCATTCTCCCAGAGCCAAAGGCTAAGCCTAGGTTACGTGATCAGACTCTGGACACCGGAAAACTGAACCCAGGTCCTCCTGTGGATGAGAATGTCAGTCTGCAGGAAGGACTCAGCCTCTCAGGCAGAAACTGACCCTTTCCTTCTGTGCTATCCAGTACCTTCAGATATATAGAAACCAGCATGCTCCCCTGAGGGCATTCCACCCTCTTGGCCTGGCCCGTCCAAAATTCCATCGCCTGAGGATTCTGCTGAGTCCCACCCTCAACTCAGCCCTTGGTGTGCCAGTATTGTGTGGCCAGTTCCGAAATGCCTTGTTCCTAATATATAACCCAAACCCTTACTCTAACCCTCACCTAAACATAACCCTAACCCTAACACTAACCCTAACCCTAACCCTATACCTCACATGAAGCCGTGGTCGGCTGCTCAGCCTTCCAACCTCAGAGGCCTGGTTCCCAAAATCTCCCGATGGAAGAAACCTGAGCCACACTGCAGAATTGCACTTGATCACTATATAAAACATGCCTGAATATATTTATTTATTTATTTATAATGATTTTATTTATTTGTTGGACAGACTGAGATCACAAGTAGGCTGTGTTTTTGTCTGAAGGAAGGGGGAATAAGGCTCCCTGCAGTGGGGTGGGCCCCGTGTCAAACTAGATTCCTCTTCCCTGGGATCTTGACCTGGGCCGAGGCAAGAGGTCACATCCAATGAGGTACACAGGTGTTCTGGAAAGCATACCATATAGCAATGACCTTCAGCCTTAGCAAAATGCGAAGCCCAAGTCATGTGCTCAGTCTTCTGTCCTCAAAGGCCTGGTTCCCAAACTCTCCCCATGGGGGAACCCTGATCTGCCCCGCACAAATGACCTAGATTCCAATAGGAAATCATGCCCTCTCTTTTATATATTTATTATTTATGTATTTATGTATTTATTGCCTCAAGATTTTACTTTTTCACTTTGCAGGGCGCGAAAAGATGTAGGCAGTGTTGCACGCCCAGAGAAGGGAAAGAAGGCTCCCTGATGAGGAGACAGCCCGATGTGGGGCTCCATCCCAGGACTCTGGGATCATGTCCTGAGCTGAAGGCAGTGGCCTAACCCACTGACTCACCCAGGTGTTACCAACAGCATTCACTTGTGAAATAACCTTCACGGTAATCCTGATGCAAAGCCCCTGTCCCATGCTCAGGCTTCTGTCCTCAGTAGCCTGGTCCATGAACTCTGCAGATGCGGGAACACTGAGGTGTACCGCACAATGTCCATAGATCCCAATGGGAACGTTTGCCCTTTAGAAATGAGCTGAATCCGTAGAACAGGTGAAATCTGCATGCACCACTTGGGACACAGCTCCAAGGAGTGCCCACCTGAAGCGGGAACCAGGAGTTTGATGATCCCTCAGCAAGGGCCGGTAGGGCCTCCCATGTGCATCGGCCTAACCCTAACCCGAGGATGCTTCTTTAGACTTCTATCCCTGGTTGCCTTCCCTGGTAGCCCTCTAGGTAGGGGATTCCTTCTTCACATCGCAGGCTTCTGGGTGCCGCCCACTATGATAATGGGAAATTTAGCCCTGTGGAAGACCTCGGGGTGGGAGAAATCTGCCTGTCCGATCATTCTACCAACACCTTCCTAGGACCCCCACACCACAATCCGGGAATAGGATGGTCCGCCAGGGCTACGTCCTCAACTGAGTCCCGTGGAAAGCCTAATTCTGCCCTGAAAAATCAGGTCAGCCATTCTCCCAGAGCCAAAGGCTAAGCCTAGGTTACGGGATCAGACTCTGGACACCGGAGGACTGAACCCAGGTCCTCCTGTGGATGGGAAAGTCAGTCTGTAGGAAGGACTCAGCCTCTCAGGCAGAAACTGACCCTTTCCTTCTGTGCTATCCAGTACCTTCAGATATATAGAAACCAGCATGCTCCCCTGAGGGCATTCCACCCTCTTGGCCTGTCCCGTCCAAAATTCCATCGCCTGAGGATTCTGCTGAGTCCCACCCTCAACTCAGCCCTTGGTGTGCCAGTATTGTGTGGCCAGTTCCGACATGCCTTGTTCCTAAGACATAAACCTAACCCTTACTCTAACCATCACCTAAACATAACCCTAACCCTAACCCTAACCCTAACCCTAACCCTAACCCTAACCGTATACCTCACATGAAGCCGTGGTCGGCTGCTCAGCCTTCCAACCTCAGAGGCCTGGTTCCCAAATTCTCCCGATGGAAGAACCCTGAGCCACACTGCAGAATTGCACTTGATCACTATATAAAACATGCCTGAATATATTTATTTATTTATTTATAATGATTTTATTTATTTGTTGGACAGACTGAGATCACAAGTAGGCTGTGTTTTTGTCCGAAGGAAGGGGGAATAAGGCTCCCTGCAGTGGGGAGGGCCCCGTGTCAAACTAGATTCCTCTTCCCTGGGATCTTGACCTGGGCCGAGGCAAGAGGTCACATCCAATGAGGTACACAGTTGTTCTGGAAAGCATACCCTATAGCAATGACCTTCAGCCTTAGCATAATGCGAAGCCCAAGTCATGTGCTCAGTCTTCTGTCCTCAAAGGCCTGGTTCCCAAACTCTCCCCATGGGGGAACCCTGAGCTGCCCCGCACAAATGACCTAGATTCCAATAGGAAATCATGCCCTCTCTTTTATATATTTATTATTTATGTATTTATTTATTTATTGCCTCAAGATTTTACTTTTTCACATTTCAGGGAGCGAAAAGATGTAGGCAGTATTGCACACCCAGAGAAGGGAAAGAAGGCTCCCTGCTGAGGAGACAGCCCGATGTGGGGCTCCATCCCAGGACTCTGGGATCATGTCCTGAGCTGAAGGCAGTGGCCTAACCCACTGACTCACCCAGGTGTTACCAACAGCATTCACTTGTGAAATAACCTTCACGGTAATCCTGATGCAAAGCCCCTGTCCCATGCTCAGGCTTCTGTCCTCAGTAGCCTGGTCCATGAACTCTGCAGATGCGGGAACCCTGAGGTGCACCGCACAATGTCCATAGATCCCAATGGGAACGTTTGCCCTTTAGAAATGAGCTGAATCCGTAGAACAGGTGAAATCTGCATGCACCCCTTGGGACACAGCTCCAAGGAGTGCCCACCTGAAGCGGGAACCAGGAGTTTGATGATCCCTCAGCAAGGGCCGGTAGGGCCTCCCATGTGCATCGGCCTAACCCTAACCCGAGGATGCTTCTTTAGACTTCTATCCCTGGTTGCCTGCCCTGGTAGCCCTCTAGGTAGGGGATTCCTTCTTCACATCGCAGGCTTCTGGGTGCCGCCCACTATGATAATGGGAAATTTAGCCCTGTGGAAGACCTCGGGGTGGGAGAAATCTGCCTGTCCGATCATTCTACCAACACCTTCCTAGGACCCCCACACCACAATCCGGGAATAGGATGGTCCGCCAGGGCTACGTCCTCAACTGAGTCCCGTGGAAAGCCTAATTCTGCCCTGACAAATCAGGTCAGCCATTCTCCCAGAGCCAAAGGCTAAGCCTAGGTTACGGGATCAGACTCTGGACACCGGAGGACTGAACCCAGGTCCTCCTGTGGATGGGAAAGTCAGTCTGTAGGAAGGACTCAGCCTCTCAGGCAGAAACTGACCCTTTCCTTCTGTGCTATCCAGTACCTTCAGATATATAGAAACCAGCATGCTCCCCTGAGGGCATTCCACCCTCTTGGCCTGTCCCGTCCAAAATTCCATCGCCTGAGGATTCTGCTGAGTCCCACCCTCAACTCAGCCCTTGGTGTGCCAGTATTGTGTGGCCAGTTCCGACATGCCTTGTTCCTAAGACATAACCCTAACCCTTACTCTAACCCTCACCTAAACATAACCCTAACCCTAACCCTAACCCTAACCCTAACCCTAACAGTATACCTCACATGAAGCCGTGGTCGGCTGCTCAGCCTTCCAACCTCAGAGGCCTGGTTCCCAAATTCTCCCGATGGAAGAACCCTGAGCCACACTGCAGAATTGCACTTGATCACTATATAAAACATGCCTGAATATATTTATTTATTTATTTATAATGATTTTATTTATTTGTTGGACAGACTGAGATCACAAGTAGACTGTGTTTTTGTCTGAAGGAAGGGGGAATAAGGCTCCCTGCAGTGGGGAGGGCCCCGTGTCAAACTAGATTCCTATTCCCTGGGATCTTGACCTGGGCCGAGGCAAGAGGTCACATCCAATGAGGTACACAGGTGTTCTGGAAAGCATACCCTATAGCAATGACCTTCAGCCTTAGCATAATGCGAAGCCCAAGTCATGTGCTCAGTCTTCTGTCCTCAAAGGCCTGGTTCCCAAACTCTCCCCATGGGGGAACCCTGAGCTGCCCCGCACAAATGACCTAGATTCCAATAGGAAATCATGCCCTCCCTTTTATATATTTATTATTTATGTATTTATTTATTTATTGCCTCAAGATTTTACTTTTTCACTTTGCAGGGCGCGAAAAGATGTAGGCAGTATTGCACACCCAGAGAAGGGAAAGAAGGCTCCCTGCTGAGGAGACAGCCCGATGTGGGGCTCCATCCCAGGACTCTGGGATCATGTCCTGAGCTGAAGGCAGTGGCCTAACCCACTGACTCACCCAGGTGTTACCAACAGCATTCACTTGTGAAATAACCTTCACGGTAATCCTGATGCAAAGCCCCTGTCCCATGCTCAGGCTTCTGTCCTCAGTAGCCTGGTCCATGAACTCTGCAGATGCGGGAACCCTGAGGTGCACCGCACAATGTCCATAGATCCCAATGGGAACGTTTGCCCTTTAGAAATGAGCTGAATCCGTAGAACAGGTGAAATCTGCATGCACCCCTTGGGACACAGCTCCAAGGAGTGCCCACCTGAAGCGGGAACCAGGAGTTTGATGATCCCTCAGCAAGGGCCTGTAGGGCCTCCCATGTGCATCGGCCTAACCCTAACCCGAGGATGCTTCTTTAGACTTCTATCCCTGGTTGCCTGCCCTGGTAGCCCTCTAGGTAGGGGATTCCTTCTTCACATCGCAGGCTTCTGGGTGCCGCCCACTATGATAATGGGAAATTTAGCCCTGTGGAAGACCTCGGGGTGGGAGAAATCTGCCTGTCCAATCATTCTACCAACACCTTCCTAGGACCCCCACACCACAATCCGGGAATAGGATGGTCCGCCAGGGCTACGTCCTCAACTGAGTCCCGTGGAAAGCCTAATTCTGCCCTGACAATCAGGTCAGCCATTCTCCCAGAGCCAAAGGCTAAGCCTAGGTTACGGGATCAGACTCTGGACACCGGAGGACTGAACCCAGGTCCTCCTGTGGATGGGAAAGTCAGTCTGTAGGAAGGACTCAGCCTCTCAGGCAGAAACTGACCCTTTCCTTCTGTGCTATCCAGTACCTTCAGATATATAGAAACCAGCATGCTCCCCTGAGGGCATTCCACCCTCTTGGCCTGTCCCGTCCAAAATTCCATCGCCTGAGGATTCTGCTGAGTCCCACCCTCAACTCAGCCCTTGGTGTGCCAGTATTGTGTGGCCAGTTCCGACATGCCTTGTTCCTAAGACATAACCCTAACCCTTACTCTAACCCTCACCTAAACATAACCCTAACCCTAACCGTATACCTCACATGAAGCCGTGGTCGGCTGCTCAGCCTTCCAACCTCAGAGGCCTGGTTCCCAAATTCTCCCGATGGAAGAACCCTGAGCCACACTGCAGAATTGCACTTGATCACTATATAAAACATGCCTGAATATATTTATTTATTTATTTATAATGATTTTATTTATTTGTTGGACAGACTGAGATCACAAGTAGGCTGTGTTTTTGTCCGAAGTAAGGGGGAATAAGGCTCCCTGCAGTGGGGAGGGCCCCGTGTCAAACTAGATTCCTCTTCCCTGGGATCTTGACCTGGGCCGAGGCAAGAGGTCACATCCAATGAGGTACACAGGTGTTCTGGAAAGCATACCCTATAGCAATGACCTTCAGCCTTAGCATAATGCGAAGCCCAAGTCATGTGCTCAGTCTTCTGTCCTCAAAGGCCTGGTTCCCAAACTCTCCCCATGGGGGAACCCTGAGCTGCCCCGCACATATGACCTAGATTCCAATAGGAAATCATGCCCTCTCTTTTATATATTTATTATTTATGTATTTATTTATTTATTGCCTCAAATTTTACTTTTTCACTTTTCAGGGAGCGAAAAGATGTAGGCAGTATTGCACACCCAGAGAAGGGAAAGAAGGCTCCCTGCTGAGAAGACAGCCCGATGTGGGGCTCCATCCCAGGACTCTGGGATCATGTCCTGAGCTGAAGGCAGTGGCCTAACCCACTGACTCACCCAGGTGTTACCAACAGCATTCACTTGTGAAATAACCTTCACGGTAATCCTGATGCAAAGCCCCTGTCCCATGCTCAGGCTTCTGTCCTCAGGAGCCTGGTCCATGAACTCTGCAGATGCGGGAACCCTGAGGTGCACCGCACAATGTCCATAGATCCCAATGGGAACGTTTGCCCTTTAGAAATGAGCTGAATCCGTAGAACAGGTGAAATCTGCATGCACCCCTTGGGACACAGCTCCAAGGAGTGCCCACCTGAAGCGGGAACCAGGAGTTTGATGATCCCTCAGCAAGGGCCGGTAGGGCCTCCCATGTGCATCGGCCTAACCCTAACCCGAGGATGCTTCTTTAGACTTCTATCCCTGGTTGCCAGCCCTGGTAGCCCTCTAGGTAGGGGATTCCTTCTTCACATCGCAGGCTTCTGGGTGCCGCCCACTATGATAATGGGAAATTTAGCCCTGTGGAAGACCTCGGCGTGGGAGAAATCTGCCTGTCCGATCATTCTACCAACACCTTCCTAGGACCCCCACACCACAATCCGGGAATAGGATGGTCCGCCAGGGCTACGTCCTCAACTGAGTCCCGTGGAAAGCCTAATTCTGCCCTGACGAATCAGGTAAGCCATTCTCCCAGAGCCAAAGGCTAAGCCTAGGTTACGGGATCAGACTCTGGACACCGGAGGACTGAACCCAGGTCCTCCTGTGGATGGGAAAGTCAGTCTGTAGAAAGGACTCAGCCTCTCAGGCAGAAACTGACCCTTTCCTTCTGTGCTATCCAGTACCTTCAGATATATAGAAACCAGCATGCTCCCCTGAGGGCATTCCACCCTCTTGGCCTGTCCCGTCCAAAATTCCATCGCCTGAGGATTCTGCTGAGTCCCACCCTCAACTCAGCCCTTGGTGTGCCAGTATTGTGTGGCCAGTTCCGACATGCCTTGTTCCTAAGACATAACCCTAACCCTTACTCTAACCCTCACCTAAACATAACCCTAACCCTAACCCTAACCCTAACCCTAACCCTAACCCTATACCTCACATGAAGCCGTGGTCGGCTGCTCAGCCTTCCAACCTCAGAGGCCTGGTTCCCAAAATCTCCCGATGGAAGAACCCTGAGCCACACTGCAGAATTGCACTTGATCACAATATAAAACATGCCTGAATATATTTATTTATTTATTTATAATGATTTTATTTATTTGTTGGACAGACTGAGATCACAAGTAGGCTGTGTTTTTGTCTGAAGGAAGGGGGAATAAGGCTCCCTGCAGTGGGGAGGGCCCCGTGTCAAACTAGATTCCTCTTCCCTGGGATCTTGACCTGGGCCGAGGCAAGAGGTCACATCCAATGAGGTACACAGGTGTTCTGGAAAGCATACCCTATAGCAATGACCTTCAGCCTTAGCATAATGCGAAGCCCAAGTCATGTGCTCAGTCTTCTGTCCTCAAAGGCCTGGTTCCCAAACTCTCCCCATGGGGGAACCCTGAGCTGCCCCGCACAAATGACCTAGATTCCAATAGGAAATCATGCCCTCTCTTTTATATATTTATTATTTATGTATTTATTTATTTATTGCCTCAAGATTTTACTTTTTCACTTTGCAGGGAGCGAAAAGATGTAGGCAGTGTTGCACGCCCAGAGAAGGGAAAGAAGGCTCCCTGCTGAGGAGACAGACTGATGTGGGGCTCCATCCCAGGACTCTGGGATCATGTCCTGAGCTGAAGGCAATGGCCTAACCCACTGACTCACCCAGGTGTTACCAACAGCATTCACTTGTGAAATAACCTTCACGGGAATCCTGATGCAAAGCCCCTGTCCCATGCTCAGGCTTCTGTCCTCAGTAGCCTGGTCCATGAACTCTGCAGATGCGGGAACCCTGAGCTGCACCGCACAATGTCCATAGTTCCCAATGGGAACGTTTGCCCTTTAGAAATGAGCTGAATCCGTAGAACAGGTGAAATCTGCATGCACCCCTTGGGACACAGCTCCAAGGAGCGCCCACCTGAAGCGGGAACCAGGAGTTTGATGATCCCTCAGCAAGGGCCGGTAGGGCCTCCCATGTGCATCGGCCTAACCCTAACCCGAGGGTGCTTCTTCAGACTTCTATCCCCGGTTGCCTGCCCTGGTAGCCCTCTAGGTAGGGGATTCCTTCTTCACATCGCAGGCCCCTGGGTGCCGCCCACTAGGCAAATGGGAAGTTCAGCCCTGTGGAAGACCCTCGGGGAGGGAGAAATCTGCCTGTCCGATCATTCTACCAACACCTTCCTAGGACCCCCACACCACAATCCGGGAATAGGATGGTCCGCCAGGGCTACGTCCTCAACTGAGTCCCGTGGAAAGCCTAATTCTGCCCTGACGAATCAGGTCAGCCATTCTCCCAGAGCCAAAGGCTAAGCCTAGGTTACGGGATCAGACTCTGGACACCGGAGGACTGAACCCAGGTCCTCCTGTGGATGGGAAAGTCAGTCTGTAGAAAGGACTCAGCCTCTCAGGCAGAAACTGACCCTTTCCTTCTGTGCTATCCAGTACCTTCAGATATATAGAAACCAGCATGCTCCCCTGAGGGCATTCCACCCTCTTGGCCTGTCCCGTCCAAAATTCCATCGCCTGAGGATTCTGCTGAGTCCCACCCTCAACTCAGCCCTTGGTGTGCCAGTATTGTGTGGCCAGTTCCGACATGCCTTGTTCCTAAAACATAACCCTAACCCTTACTCTAACCCTCACCTAAACATAACCCTAACCCTAACCCTAACCCTACTGAGATCACAAGTAGGCTGTGTTTTTGTCTGAAGGAAGGGGGAATAAGGCTCCCTGCAGTGGGGAGGGCCCCGTGTCAAACTAGATTCCTCTTCCCTGGGATCTTGACCTGGACCGAGGCAAGAGGTCACATCCAATGAGGTACACAGGTGTTCTGGAAAGCATACCCTATAGCAATGACCTTCAGCCTTAGCATAATGCGAAGCCCAAGTCATGTGCTCAGTCTTCTGTCCTCAAAGGCCTGGTTCCCAAACTCTCCCCATGGGGGAACCCTGAGCTGCCCCGCACAAATGACCTAGATTCCAATAGGAAATCATGCCCTCTCTTTTATATATTTATTATTTATGTATTTATTTATTTATTGCCTCAAGATTTTACTTTTTCACTTTTCAGGGAGCGAAAAGATGTAGGCAGTATTGCACACCCAGAGAAGGGAAAGAAGGCTCCCTGCTGAGGAGACAGCCCGATGTGGGGCTCCATCCCAGGACTCTGGGATCATGTCCTGAGCTGAAGGCAGTGGCCTAACCCACTGACTCACCCAGGTGTTACCAACAGCATTCACTTTTGAAATAACCTTCACGGTAATCCTGATGCAAAGCCCCTGTCCCATGCTCAGGCTTCTGTCCTCAGTAGCCTGGTCCATGAACTCTGCAGATGCGGGAACCCTGAGGTGCACCGTACAATGTCCATAGATCCCAATGGGAAGGTTTGCCCTTTAGAAATGAGCTGAATCCGTAGAACAGGTGAAATCTGCATGCACCCCTTGGGACACAGCTCCAAGGAGTGCCCACCTGAATCGGGAACCAGGAGTTTGATGATCCCTCAGCAAGGGCCGGTAGGGCCTCCCATGTGCATCGGCCTAACCCTAATCCGAGGATGCTTCTTTAGACTTCTATCCCTTGTTGCCTGCCCTGGTAGCCCTCTAGGTAGGGGATTCCTTCTTCACATCGCAGGCTTCTGGGTGCCGCCCACTATGATAATGGGAAATTTAGCCCTGTGGAAGACCTCGGGGTGGGAAAAATCTGCCTGTCCGATCATTCTACCAACACCTTCCTAGGACCCCCACACCACAATCCGGGAATAGGATGGTCCGCCAGGGCTACGTCCTCAACTGAGTCCCGTGGAAAGCCTAATTCTGCCCTGACAAATCAGGTCAGCCATTCTCCCAGAGCCAAAGGCTAAGCCTAGGTTACGGGATCAGACTCTGGACACCGGAGGACTGAACCCAGGTCCTCCTGTGGATGGGAAAGTCAGTCTGTAGGAAGGACTCAGCGTCTCAGGCAGAAACTGACCCTTTCCTTCTGTGCTATCCAGTACCTTCAGATATATAGAAACCAGCATGCTACCCTGAGGGCATTCCACCCTCTTGGCCTGTCCCGTCCAAAATTCCATCGCCTGAGGATTCTGCTGAGTCCCACCCTCAACTCAGCCCTTGGTGTGCCAGTATTGTGTGGCCAGTTCCGACATGCCTTGTTCCTAAGACATAACCCTAACCCTTACTCTAACCCTCACCTAAACATAACCCTAACCCTAACCCTAACCCTAACCCTAACCGTATACCTCACATGAAGCCGTGGTCGGCTGCTCAGCCTTCCAACCTCAGAGGCCTGGTTCCCAAAATCTCCCGATGGAAGAACCCTGAACCACACTGCAGAATTGCACTTGATCACTATATAAAACATGCCTGAATATATTTATTTATTTATTTATAATGATTTTATTTATTTGTTGGACAGACTGAGATCACAAGTAGGCTGTGTTTTTGTCTGAAGGAAGGGGGAATAAGGCTCCCTGCAGTGGGGAGGGCCCCGTGTCAAACTAGATTCCTCTTCCCTGGTATCTTGACCTGGGCCGAGGCAAGAGGTCACATCCAATGGGGTACACAGGTGTTCTGGAAAGCATACCCTATAGCAATGACCTTCAGACTTAGCATAATGCAAAGCCCAAGTCATGTGCTCAGTCTTCTGTCCTCAAAGGCCTGGTTCCCAAACTCTCCCCATGGGGGAACCCTGAGCTGCCCTGCACAAATGACCTAGATTCCAATAGGAAATCATGCCCTCTCTTTTATATATTTATTATTTATGTATTTATTTATTTATTGCCTCAAGATTTTACTTTTTCACTTTGCAGGAAGCGAAAAGATGTAGGCAGTGTTGCACGCCCAGAGAAGGGAAAGAAGGCTCCCTGCTGAGGAGACAGCCCGATGTGGGGCTCCATCCCAGGTCTCTGGGATCATGTCCTGAGCTGAAGGCAGTGGCCTAACCCACTGACTCACCCAGGTGTTACCAACAGCATTCACTTGTGAAATAACCTTCACGGTAATCCTGATGCAAAGCCCCTGTCCCATGCTCAGGCTTCTGTCCTCAGTAGCCTGGTCCATGAACTCTGCAGCTGCGGGAACCCTGAGGTGCACCGCACAATGTCCATAGATCCCAATGGGAACGTTTGCCCTTTAGAAATGAGCTGAATCCGTAGAACAGGTGAAATCTGCATGCACCCCTTGGGACACAGCTCCAAGGAGCGCCCACTTGAAGCGGGAACCAGGAGTTTGATGATCCCTCAGCAAGGGCCGGTAGGGCCTCCCATGTGCATCGGCCTAACCCTAACCCGATGGTGCTTCTTCAGACTTCTATCCCCGGTTGCCTGCCCTGGTAGCCCTCTAGGTAGGGCATTCCTCCTTCACATCGCAGGCCTCTGGGTGCCGCCCACTAGGCAAATGGGAAGTTTAGCCCTGTGGAAGACCCTCGGGGAGGGAGAAATCTGCCTGTCCGATCATTCTACCAACACCTTCCTAGGACCGCCACACCACAATCCGGGAATAGGATGTTCCGCCAGGGCTACGTCCTCAACTGAGTCCCGTGGAAAGCCTAATTCTGCCCTGACGAATCAGGTCAGCCATTCTCCCAGAGCCAAAGGCTAAGCCTAGGTTACGTGATCAGACTCTGGACACCGGAGGACTGAACCCATGTCCTCCTGTGGATGGGAAAGTCAGTCTGTAGGAAGGACTCAGCCTCTCAGGCAGAAACTGACCCTTTCCTTCTGTGCTATCCAGTACTTTCAGATATATAGAAACCAGCATGCTACCCTGAGGGCATTCCACCCTCTTGGCCTGTCCCGTCCAAAATTCCATCGCCTGAGGATTCTGCTGAGTCCCACCCTCAACTCAGCCCTTGGTGTGCCAGTATTGTGTGGCCAGTTCCGACATGCCTTGTTCCTAAAACATAACCCTAACCCTTACTCTAACCCTCACCTAAACATAACCCTAACCCTAACCCTAACCCTAACCCTAACCCTAACCGTAACCGTAACCCTATACCTCACATGAAGCCGTGGTCGGATGCTCAGCCTTCCAACCTCAGAGGCCTGGTTCCCAAAATCTCCCGATGGAAGAAACCTGAGCCACACTGCAGAATTGCACTTGATCACTATATAAAACATGCCTGAATATATTTATTTATTTATTTATAATGATTTTATTTATTTGTTGGACAGACTGAGATCACAAGTAGGCTGTGTTTTTGTCTGAAGGAAGGGGGAATAAGGCTCCCTGCAGTGGGGAGGGCCCCGTGTCAAACTAGATTCCTCTTCCCTGGGATCTTGACCTGGACCGAGGCAAGAGGTCACATCCAATGAGGTACACAGGTGTTCTGGAAAGCATACCCTATAGCAATGACCTTCAGCCTTAGCATAATGCGAAGCCCAAGTCATGTGCTCAGTCTTCTGTCCTCAAAGGCCTGGTTCCCAAACTCTCCCCATGGGGGAACCCTGAGCTGCCCCGCACAAATGACCTAGATTCCAATAGGAAATCATGCCCTCTCTTTTATATATTTATTATTTATGTATTTATTTATTTATTGCCTCAAGATTTTACTTTTTCACTTTTCAGGGAGCGAAAAGATGTAGGCAGTATTGCACACCCAGAGAAGGGAAAGAAGGCTCCCTGCTGAGGAGACAGCCCGATGTGGGGCTCCATCCCAGGACTCTGGGATCATGTCCTGAGCTGAAGGCAGTGGCCTAACCCACTGACTCACCCAGGTGTTACCAACAGCATTCACTTGTGAAATAACCTTCACGGTAATCCTGATGCAAAGCCCCTGTCCCATGCTCAGGCTTCTGTCCTCAGTAGCCTGGTCCATGAACTCTGCAGATGCGGGAACCCTGAGGTGCACCGCACAATGTCCATAGATCCCAATGGGAACGTTTGCCCTTTAGAAATGAGCTGAATCCGTAGAACAGGTGAAATCTGCATGCACCCCTTGGGACACAGCTCCAAGGAGTGCCCACCTGAAGCGGGAACCAGGAGTTTGATGATCCCTCAGCAAGGGCCGGTAGGGCCTCCCATGTGCATCGGCCTAACCCTAATCCGAGGATGCTTCTTTAGACTTCTATCCCTTGTTGCCTGCCCTGGTAGCCCTCTAGGTAGGGGATTCCTTCTTCACATCCCAGGCTTCTGGGTGCCGCCCACTATGATAATGGGAAATTTAGCCCTGTGGAAGACCTCGGGGTGGGAAAAATCTGCCTGTCCGATCATTCTACCAACACCTTCCTAGGACCCCCACACCACAATCCGGGAATAGGATGGTCCGCCAGGGCTACGTCCTCAACTGAGTCCCGTGGAAAGCCTAATTCTGCCCTGACAAATCAGGTCAGCCATTCTCCCAGAGCCAAAGGCTAAGCCTAGGTTACGGGATCAGACTCTGGACACCGGAGGACTGAACCCAGGTCCTCCTGTGGATGGGAAAGTCAGTCTGTAGGAAGGACTCAGCCTCTCAGGCAGAAACTGACCCTTTCCTTCTGTGCTATCCAGTACCTTCAGATATATAGAAACCAGCATGCTACCCTGAGGGCATTCCACCCTCTTGGCCTGTCCCGTCCAAAATTCCATCGCCTGAGGATTCTGCTGAGTCCCACCCTCAACTCAGCCCTTGGTGTGCCAGTATTGTGTGGCCAGTTCCGACATGCCTTGTTCCTAAGACATAACCCTAACCCTTACTCTAACCCTCACCTAAACATAACCCTAACCCTAACCCTAACCCTAACCCTAACCGTATACCTCACATGAAGCCGTGGTCGGCTGCTCAGCCTTCCAACCTCAGAGGCCTGGTTCCCAAAATCTCCCGATGGAAGAACCCTGAACCACACTGCAGAATTGCACTTGATCACTATATAAAACATGCCTGAATATATTTATTTATTTATTTATAATGATTTTATTTATTTGTTGGACAGACTGAGATCACAAGTAGGCTGTGTTTTTGTCCGAAGGAAGGGGGAATAAGGCTCCCTGCAGTGGGGAGGGCCCCGTGTCAAACTAGATTCCTCTTCCCTGGGATCTTGACCTGGGCCGAGGCAAGAGGTCACATCCAATGAGGTACACAGGTGTTCTGGAAAGCATACCCTATAGCAATGACCTTCAGCCTTAGCATAATGCGAAGCCCAAGTCATGTGCTCAGTCTTCTGTCCTCAAAGGCCTGGTTCCCAAACTCTCCCCATGGGGGAACCCTGAGCTGCCCCGCACAAATGACCTAGATTCCAATAGGAAATCATGCCCTCTCTTTTATATATTTATTATTTATGTATTTATTTATTTATTGCCTCAAGATTTTACTTTTTCACTTTTCAGGGAGCGAAAAGATGTAGGCAGTATTGCACACCCAGAGAAGGGAAAGAAGGCTCCCTGCTGAGGAGACAGCCCGATGTGGGGCTCCATCCCAGGACTCTGGGATCATGTCCTGAGCTGAAGGCAGTGGCCTAACCCACTGGCTCACCCAGGTGTTACCAACAGCATTCACTTGTGAAATAACCTTCACGGTAATCCTGATGCAAAGCCCCTGTCCCATGCTCAGGCTTCTGTCCTCAGTAGCCTGGTCCATGAACTCTGCAGATGCGGGAACCCTGAGGTGTACCGCACAATGTCCATAGATCCCAATGGGAACGTTTGCCCTTTAGAAATGAGCTGAATCCGTAGAACAGGTGAAATCTGCATGCATCCCTTGGGACACAGCTCCAAGGAGCGCCCACCTGAAGCGGGAACCAGGAGGTTGATGATCCCTCAGCAAGGGCCGGTAGGGCCTCCGATGTGCATCGGCCTAACCCTAACCCAAGGGTGCTTCTTCAGACTTCTATCCCCGGTTGCCTGCCCTGGTAGCCCACTAGGTAGGGGATTCCTTCTTCACATCGCAGGCCTCTGGGTGCCGCCCACTCGGCAAATGGGAAGTTTAGCCCTGTGGAAGACTCTCGGGGAGGGAGAAATCTGCCTGTCCGATCATTCTACCAACACCTTCCTAGGACCCCCACACCACAATCCGGGAATAGGATGGTCCGCCAGGGCTACGTCCTCAACTGAGTCCCGTGGAAAGCCTTATTCTGCCCTGACGAATCAGGTCAGCCATTCTCCCAGAGCCAAAGGCTAAGCCTAGGTTACGTGATCAGACTCTGGACACCGGAGGACTGAACCCAGGTCCTCCTGTGGATGGGAAAGTCAGTCTGTAGGAAGGACTCAGCCTCTCAGGCAGAAACTGACCCTTTCCTTCTGTGCTATCCAGTACCTTCAGATATATAGAAACCAGCATGCTCCCCTGAGGGCATTCCACCGTCTTGGCCTGTCCCGTCCAAAATTCCATCGCCTGAGGATTCTGCTGAGTCCCACCCTCAACTCAGCCCTTGGTGTGCCAGTATTGTGTGGCCAGTTCCGACATGCATTGTTCCTAAAACATAACCCTAACCCTTACTCTAACCCTCACCTAAACATAACCCTAACCCTAACCCTAACCCTAACCTTAACCCTATACCTCTCATGAAGCCGTGATCGGCTGCTCAGCCTTCCAACCTCAGAGGCCTGGTTCCCAAAATCTCCCGATGGAAGAACCCTGAGCCACACTGCAGAATTGCACTTGATCACTATATAAAACATGCCTGAATATATTTATTTATTTATTTATTTATAATGATTTTATTTATTTGTTGGACAGACTGAGATCACAAGTAGGCTGTGTTTTTGTCCGAAGGAAGGGGGAATAAGGCTCCCTGCAGTGGGGAGGGCCCCGTGTCAAACTAGATTCCTCTTCCCTGGGATCTTGACCTGGGCCGAGGCAAGAGGTCACATCCAATGAGGTACACAGGTGTTCTGGAAAGCATACCCTATAGCAATGACCTTCAGCCTTAGCATAATGCGAAGCCCAAGTCATGTGCTCAGTCTTCTGTCCTCAAAGGCCTGGTTCCCAAACTCTCCCCATGGGGGAACCCTGAGCTGCCCCGCACAAATGACCTAGATTCCAATAGGAAATCATGCCCTCTCTTTTATATATTTATTATTTATGTATTTATTTATTTATTGCCTCAAGATTTTACTTTTTCAATTTTCAGGGAGCGAAAAGATGTAGGCAGTATTGCACACCCAGAGAAGGGAAAGAAGGCTCCCTGCTGAGGAGACAGCCCGATGTGGGGCTCCATCCCAGGACTCTGGGATCATGTCCTGAGCTGAAGGCAGTGGCCTAACCCACTGACTCACCCAGGTGTTACCAACAGCATTCACTTGTGAAATAACCTTCACGGTAATCCTGATGCAAAGCCCCTGTCCCATGCTCAGGCTTCTGTCCTCAGTAGCCTGGTCCATGAACTCTGCAGATGCGGGAACCCTGAGGTGCACCGCACAATGTCCATAGATCCCAATGGGAACGTTTGCCCTTTAGAAATGAGCTGAATCCGTAGAACAGGTGAAATCTGCATGCACCCCTTGGGACACAGCTCCAAGGAGTGCCCACCTGAAGCGGGAACCAGGAGTTTGATGATCCCTCAGCAAGGGCCGGTAGGGCCTCCCATGTGCATCGGCCTAACCCTAACCCGAGGATGCTTCTTTAGACTTCTATTGCTGGTTGCCTGCCCTGGTAGCCCTCTATGTAGGGGATTCCTTCTTCACATCGCAGGCTTCTGGGTGCCGCCCACTATGATAATGGGAAATTTAGCCCTGTGGAAGACCTCGGGGTGGGAAAAATCTGCCTGTCCGATCATTCTCCCAACACCTTCCTAGGACCCCCACACCACAATCCGGGAATAGGATGGTCCGCCAAGGCTACGTCCTCAACTGAGTCCCGTGGAAAGCTTAATTCTGCCCTGACAAATCAGGTCAGCCATTCTCCCAGAGCCAAAGGCTAAGCCTAGGTTACGGGATCAGACTCTGGACACCGGAGGACTGAACCCAGGTCCTCCTGTGGATGGGAAAGTCAGTCTGTAGGAAGGTCTCAGCCTCTCAGGCAGAAACTGACCCTTTCCTTCTGTGCTATCCAGTACCTTCAGATATATAGAAACCAGCATGCTACCCTGAGGGCATTCCACCCTCTTGGCCTGTCCCGTCCAAAATTCCATCGCCTGAGGATTCTGCTGAGTCCCACCCTCAACTCAGCCCTTGGTGTGCCAGTATTGTGTGGCCAGTTCCGACATGCCTTGTTCCTAAGACATAACCCTAACCCTTACTCTAACCCTCACCTAAACATAACCCTAACCCTAACCCTAACCCTAACCCTAACCCAAACCGTATACCTCACATGAAGCCGTGGTCGGCTGCTCAGCCTTCCAACCTCAGAGGCCTGGTTCCCAAAATCTCCCGATGGAAGAACCCTGAGCCACACTGCAGAATTGCACTTGATCACTATATAAAACATGCCTGAATATATTTATTTATTTATTTATAATGATTTTATTTATTTGTTGGACAGACTGAGATCACAAGTAGGCTGTGTTTTTGTCCGAAGGAAGGGGGAATAAGGCTCCCTGCAGTGGGGAGGGCCCCGTGTCAAACTAGATTCCTCTTCCCTGAATCTTGACCTGGGCCGAGGCAAGAGGTCACATCCAATGAGGTACACAGGTGTTCTGGAAAGCATACCCTATAGCAATGACCTTCAGCCTTAGCATAATGCGAAGCCCAAGTCATGTGCTCAGTCTTCTGTCCTCAAAGGCCTGGTTCCCAAACTCTCCCCATGGGGGAACCCTGAGCTGCCCCGCACAAATGACCTAGATTCCAATAGGAAATCATGCCCTCTCTTTTATATATTTATTATTTATGTATTTATTTATTTATTGCCTCAAGATTTTACTTTTTCACTTTTCAGGGAGCGAAAAGATGTAGGCAGTATTGCACACCCAGAGAAGGGAAAGAAGGCTCCCTGCTGAGGAGACAGCCCGATGTGGGGCTCCATCCCAGGACTCTGGGATCATGTCCTGAGCTGAAGGCAGTGGCCTAACCCACTGACTCACCCAGGTGTTATCAACAGCATTCACTTGTGAAATAACCTTCACGGTAATCCTGATGCAAAGCCCCTGTCCCATGCTCAGGCTTCTGTCCTCAGTAGCCTGGTCCATGAACTCTGCAGATGCGGGAACCCTGAGGTGCACCGCACAATGTCCATAGATCCCAATGGGAACGTTTGCCCTTTAGAAATGAGCTGAATCCGTAGAACAGGTGAAATCTGCATGCACCCCTTGGGACACAGCTCCAAGGAGTGCCCACCTGAAGCGGGAACCAGGAGTTTGATGATCCCTCAGCAAGGGCCGGTAGGGCCTCCCATGTGCATCGGCCTAACCCTAACCCGAGGATGCTTCTTTAGACTTCTATTGCTGGTTGCCTGCCCTGGTAGCCCTCTAGGTAGGGGATTCCTTCTTCACATCGCAGGCTTCTGGGTGCCGCCCACTATGATAATGGGAAATTTAGCCCTGTGGAAGACCTCGGGGTGGGAAAAATCTGCCTGTCTGATCATTCTACCAACACCTTCCTAGGACCCCCACACCACAATCCGGGAATAGGATGGTCCGCCAGGGCTACGTCCTCAACTGAGTCCCGTGGAAAGCCTAATTCTGCCCTGACAAATCAGGTCAGCCATTCTCCCAGAGCCAAAGGCTAAGCCTAGGTTACGGGATCAGACTCTGGACACCGGAGGACTGAACCCAGGTCCTCCTGTGGATGGGAAAGTCAGTCTGTAGGAAGGACTCAGCCTCTCAGGCAGAAACTGACCCTTTCCTTCTGTGCTATCCAGTACCTTCAGATATATAGAAACCAGCATGCTACCCTGAGGGCATTCCACCCTCTTGGCCTGTCCCGTCCAAAATTCCATCGCCTGAGGATTCTGCTGAGTCCCACCCTCAACTCAGCCCTTGGTGTGCCAGTATTGTGTGGCCAGTTCCGACATGCCTTGTTCCTAAGACATAACCCTAACCCTTACTCTAACCCTCACCTAAACATAACCCTAACCCTAACCCTAACCCTAACCCTAACCCAAACCGTATACCTCACATGAAGCCGTGGTCGGCTGCTCAGCCTTCCAACCTCAGAGGCCTGGTTCCCAAAATCTCCCGATGGAAGAACCCTGAGCCACACTGCAGAATTGCACTTGATCACTATATAAAACATGCCTGAATATATTTATTTATTTATTTATAATGATTTTATTTATTTGTTGGACAGACTGAGATCACAAGTAGTCTGTGTTTTTGTTCGAAGGAAGGGGGAATAAGGCTCCCTGCAGTGGGGAGGGCCCCATGTCAAACTAGATTCCTCTTCCCTGGGATCTTGACCTGGGCCGAGGCAAGAGGTCACATCCAATGAGGTACACAGGTGTTCTGGAAAGCATACCCTATAGCAATGACCTTCAGCCTTAGCATAATGCGAAGCCCAAGTCATGTGCTCAGTCTTCTGTCCTCAAAGGCCTGGTTCCCAAACTCTCCCCATGGGGGAACCCTGAGCTGCCCCGCACAAATGACCTAGATTCCAATAGGAAATCATGCCCTCTTTTTTATATATTTATTATTTATGTATGTATTTATTTATTGCCTCAAGATTTTACTTTTTCACTTTGCAGGGCGCGAAAAGATGTAGGCAGTGTTGCACGCCCAGAGAAGGGAAAGAAGGCTCCCTGCTGAGGAGACAGCCCGATGTGGGGCTCCATCCCAGGACTCTGGGATCATGTCCTGAGCTGAAGGCAGTGGCCTAACCCACTGACTCACCCAGGTGTTACCAACAGCATTCACTTGTGAAATAACCTTCACGGTAATTCTGATGCAAAGCCCCTGTCCCATGCTCAGGCTTCTGTCCTCAGTAGCCTGGTCCATGAACTCTGCAGATGCGGGAACCCTGAGGTGTACCGCACAATGTCCATAGATCCCAATGGGAACGTTTGCCCTTTAGAAATGAGCTGAATCCGTAGAACAGGTGAAATCTGCATGCACCCCTTGGGACACAGCTCCAAGGAGTGCCCACCTGAAGCGGGAACCAGGAGTTTGATGATCCCTCAGCAAGGGCCGGTAGGGCCTCCCATGTGCATCGGCCTAACCCTAACCCCAGGATGCTTCTTTAGACTTCTATCCCTGGTTGCCTGCCCTGGTAGCCCTCTAGGTAGGGCATTCCTTCTTCACATCTCAGGCTTCCGGGTGCCGCCCACTATGATAATGGGAAATTTAGCCCTGTGGAAGACCTCGGGGTGGGAGAAATCTGCCTGTCCGATCATTCTACCAACACCTTCCTAGGACCCCCACACCACAATCCGGGAATAGGATGGTCCGCCAAGGCTACGTCCTCAACTGAGTCCCGTGGAAAGCCTAATTCTGCCCTGACAAATCAGGTCAGCCATTCTCCCAGAGCCAAAGGATAATCCTAGGTTACGGGATCAGACTCTGGACACCGGAGGACTGAACCCAGGTCCTCCTGTGGATGGGAAAGTCAGTCTGTAGGAAGGACTCAGCCTCTCAGGCAGAAACTGACCCTTTCCTTCTGTGCTATCCAGTACCTTCAGATATATAGAAACCAGCATGCTACCCTGAGGGCATTCCACCCTCTTGGCCTGTCCCGTCCAAAATTCCATCGCCTGAGGATTCTGCTGAGTCCCACCCTCAACTCAGCCCTTGGTGTGCCAGTATTGTGTGGCCAGTTCCGACATGCCTTGTTCCTAAGACATAACCCTAACCCTTACTCTAACCCTCACCTAAACATAACCCTAACCCTAACCCTAACCCTAACCCTAACCCTAACCGTATACCTCACATGAAGCCGTGGTCAGCTGCTCAGCATCCAACCTCAGAGGCCTGGTTCCCAAAATCTCCCGATGGAAGAACCCTGAGCCACACTGCAGAATTGCACTTGATCACTATATAAAACATGCCTGAATATATTTATTTATTTATTTATAATGATTTTATTTGTTGGACAGACTGAGATCACAAGTAGGCTGTGTTTTTGTCCGAAGGAAGGGGGAATAAGGCTCCCTGCAGTGGGGAGGGCCCGGTGTCAAACTAGATTCCTCTTCCCTGGGATCTTGACCTGGGCCGAGGCAAGAGGTCACATCCAATGAGGTACACAGGTGTTCTGGAAAGCATACCCTATAGCAATGACCTTCAGCCTTAGCATAATGCGAAGCCCAAGTCATGTGCTCAGTCTTCTGTCCTCAAAGGCCTGGTTCCCAAACTCTCCCCATGGGGGAACCCTGAGCTGCCCCGCACAAATGACCTAGATTCCAATAGGAAATCATGCCCTCTCTTTTATATATTTATTATTTATGTATTTATTTATTTATTGCCTCAAGATTTTACTTTTTCACTTTTCAGGGAGCGAAAAGATGTAGGCAGTATTGCACACCCAGAGAAGGGAAAGAAGGCTCCCTGCTGAGGAGACAGCCCGATGTGGGGCTCCATCCCAGGACTCTGGGATCATGTCCTGAGCTGAAGGCAGTGGCCTAACCCACTGACTCACCCAGGTGTTACCAACAGCATTCACTTGTGAAATAACCTTCACGGTAATCCTGATGCAAAGCCCCTGTCCCATGCTCAGGCTCCTGTCCTCAGTAGCCTGGTTCATGAACTCTGCAGATGCGGGAACCCTGAGGTGCACCGCACAATGTCCATAGATCCCAATGGGAACGTTTGCCCTTTAGAAATGAGCTGAATCCGTAGAACAGGTGAAATCTGCATGCACCCCTTGGGACACAGCTCCAAGGAGTGCCCACCTGAAGCGGGAACCAGGAGTTTGATGATCCCTCAGCAAGGGCCGGTAGGGCCTCCCATGTGCATCGGCCTAACCCTAACCCGAGGGTGCTTCTTCAGACTTCTATCCCCGGTTGCCAGCACTGGTAGCCCTCTAGGTAGGGGATTCCTTCTTCACATCGCAGGCCCCTGCGAGCCGCCCACTAGGCAAATGGGAAGTTTAGCCCTGTGGAAGACCCTCGGGGAGGGAGAAATCTGCCTGTCCGATCATTCTACCAACACCTTCCTAGGACTCCCACACCACAATCCGGGAATAGGATGGTCCGCCAGGGCTACGTCCTCAACTGAGTCCTGTGGAAAGCCTAATTCTGCCCTGACAAATCAGGTCAGCCATTCTCCCAGAGCCAAAGGCTAAGCCTAGGTTATGTGATCAGACTCTGGACACCGGAAAACTGAACCCAGGTCCTCCTGTGGATGGGAAAGTCAGTCTGTAGGAAGGACTCAGCCTCTCAGGCAGAAACTGACCCTTTCCTTCTGTGCTATCCAGTACCTTCAGATATATAGAAACCAGCATGCTACCCTGAGGGCATTCCACCCTCTTGGCCTGTCCCGTCCAAAATTCCATCGCCTGAGGATTCTGCTGAGTCCCACCCTCAACTCAGCCCTTGGTGTGCCAGTATTGTGTGGCCAGTTCCGACATGCCTTGTTCCTAATTCATAACCCTAACCCTTACTCTAACCCTCACCTAAACATAACCCTAACCCTAACCCTAACCCTAACCCTAACCGTATACCTCACATGAAGCCGTGGTCGGCTGCTCAGCCTTCCAAACTCAGAGGCCTGGTTCCCAAAATCTCCCGATGGAAGAACCCTGAGCCACACTGCAGAATTGCACTTGATCACTATATAAAACATGCCTGAATATATTTATTTATTTATTTATTTATAATGATTTTATTTATTTGTTGGACAGACTGAGATCACAAGTAGGCTGTGTTTTTGTCCGAAGGAAGGGGGAATAAGGCTCCCTGCAGTGGGGAGGGCCCCGTGTCAAACTAGATTCCTCTTCCCTGGGATCTTGACCTGGGCCGAGGCAAGAGGTCACATCCAATGAGGTACACAGGTGTTCTGGAAAGCATACCCTATAGCAATGACCTTCAGCCTTAGCATAATGCGAAGCCCAAGTCATGTGCTCAGTCTTCTGTCCTCAAAGGCCTGGTTCCCAAACTCTACCCATGGGGGAACCCTGAGCTGCCCCGCACAAATGACCTAGATTCCAATAGGAAATCATGCCCTCTCTTTTATATATTTATTATTTATGTATTTATTTATTTATTGCCTCAAGATTTTACTTTTTCAATTTTCAGGGAGCGAAAAGATGTAGGCAGTATTGCACACCCAGAGAAGGGAAAGAAGGCTCCCTGCTGAGGAGACAGCCCGATGTGTGGCTCCATCCCAGGACTCTGGGATCATGTCCTGAGCTGAAGGCAGTGGCCTAACCCACTGACTCACCCAGGTGTTACCAACAGCATTCACTTGTGAAATAACCTTCACGGTAATCCTGATGAAAAGCCCCTGTCCCATGCTCAGGCTTCTGTCCTCAGTAGCCTGGTCCATGAACTCTGCAGATGCGGGAACCCTGAGGTGCACCGCACAATGTCCATAGATCCCAATGGGAACGTTTGCCCTTTAGAAATGAGCTGAATCCGTAGAACAGGTGAAATCTGCATGCACCCCTTGGGACACAGCTCCAAGGAGTGCCCACCTGAAGCGGGAACCAGGAGTTTGATGATCCCTCAGCAAGGGCCGGTAGGGCCTCCCATGTGCATCGGCCTAACCCTAACCCGAGGGTGCTTCTTCAGACTTCTATCCCCGGTTGCCAGCCCTGGTAGCCCCCTAGGTAGGGGATTCCTTCTTCACATCGCAGGCCCCTGCGAGCCGCCCACTAGGCAAATGGGAAGTTTAGCCCTGTGGAAGACCCTCGGGGAGGGAGAAATCTGCCTGTCCGATCATTCTACCAACACCTTCCTAGGACTCCCACACCACAATCCGGGAATAGGATGGTCCGCCAGGGCTACGTCCTCAACTGAGTCCTGTGGAAAGCCTAATTCTGCCCTCACAAATCAAGTCAGCCATTCTCCCAGAGCCAAAGGCTAAGCCTAGGTTACGTGATCAGACTCTGGACACCGGAAAACTGAACCCAGGTCCTCCTGTGGATGGGAAAGTCAGTCTGTAGGAAGGACTCAGCCTCTCAGGCAGAAACTGACCCTTTCCTTCTGTGCTATCCAGTACCTTCAGATATATAGAAACCAGCATGCTACCCTGAGGGCATTCCACCCTCTTGGCCTGTCCCGTCCAAAATTCCATCGCCTGAGGATTCTGCTGAGTCCCACCCTCAACTCAGCCCTTGGTGTGCCAGTATTGTGTGGCCAGTTCCGACATGCCTTGTTCCTAAGACATAACCCTAACCCTTACTCTAACCCTCACCTAAACATAACCCTAACCCTAACCCTAACCCTAACCCTAACCCTAACCGTATACCTCACATGAAGCCGTGGTCAGCTGCTCAGCATCCAACCTCAGAGGCCTGGTTCCCAAAATCTCCCGATGGAAGAACCCTGAGCCACACTGCAGAATTGCACTTGATCACTATATAAAACATGCCTGAATATATTTATTTATTTATTTATAATGATTTTATTTGTTGGACAGACTGAGATCACAAGTAGGCTGTGTTTTTGTCCGAAGGAAGGGGGAATAAGGCTCCCTGCAGTGGGGAGGGCCCGGTGTCAAACTAGATTCCTCTTCCCTGGGATCTTGACCTGGGCCGAGGCAAGAGGTCACATCCAATGAGGTACACAGGTGTTCTGGAAAGCATACCCTATAGCAATGACCTTCAGCCTTAGCATAATGCGAAGCCCAAGTCATGTGCTCAGTCTTCTGTCCTCAAAGGCCTGGTTCCCAAACTCTCCCCATGGGGGAACCCTGAGCTGCCCCGCACAAATGACCTAGATTCCAATAGGAAATCATGCCCTCTCTTTTATATATTTATTATTTATGTATTTATTTATTTATTGCCTCAAGATTTTACTTTTTCACTTTTCAGGGAGCGAAAAGATGTAGGCAGTATTGCACACCCAGAGAAGGGAAAGAAGGCTCCCTGCTGAGGAGACAGCCCGATGTGGGGCTCCATCCCAGGACTCTGGGATCATGTCCTGAGCTGAAGGCAGTGGCCTAACCCACTGACTCACCCAGGTGTTACCAACAGCATTCACTTGTGAAATAACCTTCACGGTAATCCTGATGCAAAGCCCCTGTCCCATGCTCAGGCTCCTGTCCTCAGTAGCCTGGTTCATGAACTCTGCAGATGCGGGAACCCTGAGGTGCACCGCACAATGTCCATAGATCCCAATGGGAACGTTTGCCCTTTAGAAATGAGCTGAATCCGTAGAACAGGTGAAATCTGCATGCACCCCTTGGGACACAGCTCCAAGGAGTGCCCACCTGAAGCGGGAACCAGGAGTTTGATGATCCCTCAGCAAGGGCCGGTAGGGCCTCCCATGTGCATCGGCCTAACCCTAACCCGAGGGTGCTTCTTCAGACTTCTATCCCCGGTTGCCAGCACTGGTAGCCCTCTAGGTAGGGGATTCCTTCTTCACATCGCAGGCCCCTGCGAGCCGCCCACTAGGCAAATGGGAAGTTTAGCCCTGTGGAAGACCCTCGGGGAGGGAGAAATCTGCCTGTCCGATCATTCTACCAACACCTTCCTAGGACTCCCACACCACAATCCGGGAATAGGATGGTCCGCCAGGGCTACGTCCTCAACTGAGTCCTGTGGAAAGCCTAATTCTGCCCTGACAAATCAGGTCAGCCATTCTCCCAGAGCCAAAGGCTAAGCCTAGGTTATGTGATCAGACTCTGGACACCGGAAAACTGAACCCAGGTCCTCCTGTGGATGGGAAAGTCAGTCTGTAGGAAGGACTCAGCCTCTCAGGCAGAAACTGACCCTTTCCTTCTGTGCTATCCAGTACCTTCAGATATATAGAAACCAGCATGCTACCCTGAGGGCATTCCACCCTCTTGGCCTGTCCCGTCCAAAATTCCATCGCCTGAGGATTCTGCTGAGTCCCACCCTCAACTCAGCCCTTGGTGTGCCAGTATTGTGTGGCCAGTTCCGACATGCCTTGTTCCTAATTCATAACCCTAACCCTTACTCTAACCCTCACCTAAACATAACCCTAACCCTAACCCTAACCCTAACCCTAACCGTATACCTCACATGAAGCCGTGGTCGGCTGCTCAGCCTTCCAAACTCAGAGGCCTGGTTCCCAAAATCTCCCGATGGAAGAACCCTGAGCCACACTGCAGAATTGCACTTGATCACTATATAAAACATGCCTGAATATATTTATTTATTTATTTATTTATAATGATTTTATTTATTTGTTGGACAGACTGAGATCACAAGTAGGCTGTGTTTTTGTCCGAAGGAAGGGGGAATAAGGCTCCCTGCAGTGGGGAGGGCCCCGTGTCAAACTAGATTCCTCTTCCCTGGGATCTTGACCTGGGCCGAGGCAAGAGGTCACATCCAATGAGGTACACAGGTGTTCTGGAAAGCATACCCTATAGCAATGACCTTCAGCCTTAGCATAATGCGAAGCCCAAGTCATGTGCTCAGTCTTCTGTCCTCAAAGGCCTGGTTCCCAAACTCTACCCATGGGGGAACCCTGAGCTGCCCCGCACAAATGACCTAGATTCCAATAGGAAATCATGCCCTCTCTTTTATATATTTATTATTTATGTATTTATTTATTTATTGCCTCAAGATTTTACTTTTTCAATTTTCAGGGAGCGAAAAGATGTAGGCAGTATTGCACACCCAGAGAAGGGAAAGAAGGCTCCCTGCTGAGGAGACAGCCCGATGTGTGGCTCCATCCCAGGACTCTGGGATCATGTCCTGAGCTGAAGGCAGTGGCCTAACCCACTGACTCACCCAGGTGTTACCAACAGCATTCACTTGTGAAATAACCTTCACGGTAATCCTGATGAAAAGCCCCTGTCCCATGCTCAGGCTTCTGTCCTCAGTAGCCTGGTCCATGAACTCTGCAGATGCGGGAACCCTGAGGTGCACCGCACAATGTCCATAGATCCCAATGGGAACGTTTGCCCTTTAGAAATGAGCTGAATCCGTAGAACAGGTGAAATCTGCATGCACCCCTTGGGACACAGCTCCAAGGAGTGCCCACCTGAAGCGGGAACCAGGAGTTTGATGATCCCTCAGCAAGGGCCGGTAGGGCCTCCCATGTGCATCGGCCTAACCCTAACCCGAGGGTGCTTCTTCAGACTTCTATCCCCGGTTGCCAGCCCTGGTAGCCCCCTAGGTAGGGGATTCCTTCTTCACATCGCAGGCCCCTGCGAGCCGCCCACTAGGCAAATGGGAAGTTTAGCCCTGTGGAAGACCCTCGGGGAGGGAGAAATCTGCCTGTCCGATCATTCTACCAACACCTTCCTAGGACTCCCACACCACAATCCGGGAATAGGATGGTCCGCCAGGGCTACGTCCTCAACTGAGTCCTGTGGAAAGCCTAATTCTGCCCTCACAAATCAAGTCAGCCATTCTCCCAGAGCCAAAGGCTAAGCCTAGGTTACGTGATCAGACTCTGGACACCGGAAAACTGAACCCAGGTCCTCCTGTGGATGGGAAAGTCAGTCTGTAGGAAGGACTCAGCCTCTAAGGCAGAAACTGACCCTTTCCTTCTGTGCTATCCAGTACCTTCAGATATATAGAAACCAGCATGCTCCCCTGAGGGCATTCCACCCTCTTGGCCTGTCCTGTCCAAAATTCCATCGCCTGAGAATTCTGCTGAGTCCCACCCTCAACTCAGCCCTTGGTGTGCCAGTATTGTGTGGCCAGTTCCGAAATGCCTTGTTCCTATATATAACCGAAACCCTTACTCTAACCCTCACCTAAACATAACCCTAACCCTAACACTAACCCTAACCCTAACCCTATACCTCACATGAAGCCGTGGTCGGCTGCTCAGCCTCCAACCTCAGAGGCCTGGTTCCCAAAATCTCCCGATGGAAGAACCCTGAGCCACACTGCAGAATTGCACTTGATCACTATATAAAACATGCCTGAATATATTTATTTATTTATTTATAATGATTTTATTTATTTGTTGGACAGACTGAGATCACAAGTAGGCTGTGTTTTTGTCCGAAGGAAGGGGGAATAAGGCTCCCTGCAGTGGGGAGGGCCCGGTGTCAAACTAGATTCCTCTTCCCTGGGATCTTGACCTGGGCCGAGGCAAGAGGTCACATCCAATGAGGTACACAGGTGTTCTGGAAAGCATACCCTATAGCAATGACCTTCAGCCTTAGCATAATGCGAAGCCCAAGTCATGTGCTCAGTCTTCTGTCCTCAAAGGCCTGGTTCCCAAACTCTCCCCATGGGGGAACCCTGAGCTGCCCCGCACAAATGACCTAGATTCCAATAGGAAATCATGCCCTCTCTTTTATATATTTATTATTTATGTATTTATTTATTTATTGCCTCAAGATTTTACTTTTTCACTTTTCAGGGAGCGAAAAGATGTAGGCAGTATTGCACACCCAGAGAAGGGAAAGAAGGCTCCCTGCTGAGGAGACAGCCCGATGTGGGGCTCCATCCCAGGACTCTGGGATCATGTCCTGAGCTGAAGGCAGTGGCCTAACCCACTGACTCACCCAGGTGTTACCAACAGCATTCACTTGTGAAATAACCTTCACAGTAATCCTGATGCAAAGCCCCTGTCCCATGCTCAGGCTCCTGTCCTCAGTAGCCTGGTTCATGAACTCTGCAGATGCGGGAACCCTGAGGTGCACCGCACAATGTCCATAGATCCCAATGGGAACGTTTGCCCTTTAGAAATGAGCTGAATCCGTAGAACAGGTGAAATCTGCATGCACCCCTTGGGACACAGCTCCAAGGAGTGCCCACCTGAAGCGGGAACCAGGAGTTTGATGATCCCTCAGCAAGGGCCGGTAGGGCCTCCCATGTGCATCGGCCTAACCCTAACCCGAGGGTGCTTCTTCAGACTTCTATCCCCGGTTGCCAGCACTGGTAGCCCTCTAGGTAGGGGATTCCTTCTTCACATCGCAGGCCCCTGCGAGCCGCCCACTAGGCAAATGGGAAGTTTAGCCCTGTGGAAGACCCTCGGGGAGGGAGAAATCTGCCTGTCCGATCATTCTACCAACACCTTCCTAGGACTCCCACACCACAATCCGGGAATAGGATGGTCCGCCAGGGCTACGTCCTCAACTGAGTCCTGTGGAAAGCCTAATTCTGCCCTGACAAATCAGGTCAGCCATTCTCCCAGAGCCAAAGGCTAAGCCTAGGTTATGTGATCAGACTCTGGACACCGGAAAACTGAACCCAGGTCCTCCTGTGGATGGGAAAGTCAGTCTGTAGGAAGGACTCAGCCTCTCAGGCAGAAACTGACCCTTTCCTTCTGTGCTATCCAGTACCTTCAGATATATAGAAACCAGCATGCTACCCTGAGGGCATTCCACCCTCTTGGCCTGTCCCGTCCAAAATTCCATCGCCTGAGGATTCTGCTGAGTCCCACCCTCAACTCAGCCCTTGGTGTGCCAGTATTGTGTGGCCAGTTCCGACATGCCTTGTTCCTAATTCATAACCCTAACCCTTACTCTAACCCTCACCTAAACATAACCCTAACCCTAACCCTAACCCTAACCCTAACCGTATACCTCACATGAAGCCGTGGTCGGCTGCTCAGCCTTCCAAACTCAGAGGCCTGGTTCCCAAAATCTCCCGATGGAAGAACCCTGAGCCACACTGCAGAATTGCACTTGATCACTATATAAAACATGCCTGAATATATTTATTTATTTATTTATTTATAATGATTTTATTTATTTGTTGGACAGACTGAGATCACAAGTAGGCTGTGTTTTTGTCCGAAGGAAGGGGGAATAAGGCTCCCTGCAGTGGGGAGGGCCCCGTGTCAAACTAGATTCCTCTTCCCTGGGATCTTGACCTGGGCCGAGGCAAGAGGTCACATCCAATGAGGTACACAGGTGTTCTGGAAAGCATACCCTATAGCAATGACCTTCAGCCTTAGCATAATGCGAAGCCCAAGTCATGTGCTCAGTCTTCTGTCCTCAAAGGCCTGGTTCCCAAACTCTACCCATGGGGGAACCCTGAGCTGCCCCGCACAAATGACCTAGATTCCAATAGGAAATCATGCCCTCTCTTTTATATATTTATTATTTATGTATTTATTTATTTATTGCCTCAAGATTTTACTTTTTCAATTTTCAGGGAGCGAAAAGATGTAGGCAGTATTGCACACCCAGAGAAGGGAAAGAAGGCTCCCTGCTGAGGAGACAGCCCGATGTGTGGCTCCATCCCAGGACTCTGGGATCATGTCCTGAGCTGAAGGCAGTGGCCTAACCCACTGACTCACCCAGGTGTTACCAACAGCATTCACTTGTGAAATAACCTTCACGGTAATCCTGATGAAAAGCCCCTGTCCCATGCTCAGGCTTCTGTCCTCAGTAGCCTGGTCCATGAACTCTGCAGATGCGGGAACCCTGAGGTGCACCGCACAATGTCCATAGATCCCAATGGGAACGTTTGCCCTTTAGAAATGAGCTGAATCCGTAGAACAGGTGAAATCTGCATGCACCCCTTGGGACACAGCTCCAAGGAGTGCCCACCTGAAGCGGGAACCAGGAGTTTGATGATCCCTCAGCAAGGGCCGGTAGGGCCTCCCATGTGCATCGGCCTAACCCTAACCCGAGGGTGCTTCTTCAGACTTCTATCCCCGGTTGCCAGCCCTGGTAGCCCCCTAGGTAGGGGATTCCTTCTTCACATCGCAGGCCCCTGGGTGCCGCCCACTAGGCAAATGGGAAGTTTAGCCCTGTGGAAGACCCTAGGGGAGGGAGAAATCTGCCTGTCCGATCATTCTACCAACACCTTCCTAGGACTCCCACACCACAATCCGGGAATAGGATGGTCCGCCAGGGCTACGTCCTCAACTGAGTCCTGTGGAAAGCCTAATTCTGCCCTCAGAAATCAAGTCAGCCATTCTCCCAGAGCCAAAGGCTAAGCCTAGGTTACGTGATCAGACTCTGGACACCGGAAAACTGAACCCAGGTCCTCCTGTGGATGGGAAAGTCAGTCTGTAGGAAGGACTCAGCCTCTAAGGCAGAAACTGACCCTTTCCTTCTGTGCTATCCAGTACCTTCAGATATATAGAAACCAGCATGCTCCCCTGAGGGCATTCCACCCTCTTGGCCTGTCCCGTCCAAAATTCCATCGCCTGAGGATTCTGCTGAGTCCCACCCTCAACTCAGCCCTTGGTGTGCCAGTATTGTGTGGCCAGTTCCGAAATGCCTTGTTCCTATATATAACCGAAACCCTTACTCTAACCCTCACCTAAACATAACCCTAACCCTAACACTAACCCTAACCCTAACCCTATACCTCACATGAAGCCGTGGTCGGCTGCTCAGCCTCCAACCTCAGAGGCCTGGTTCCCAAAATCTCCCGATGGAAGAACCCTGAGCCACACTGCAGAATTGCACTTGATCACTATATAAAACATGCCTGAATATATTTATTTATTTATTTATAATGATTTTATTTATTTGTTGGACAGACTAAGATCACAAGTAGGCTGTGTTTTTGTCCGAAGGAAGGGGGAATAAGGCTCCCTGCAGTGGGGAGGGCCCGGTGTCAAACTAGATTCCTCTTCCCTGGGATCTTGACCTGGGCCGAGGCAAGAGGTCACATCCAATGAGGTACACAGGTGTTCTGGAAAGCATACCCTATAGCAATGACCTTCAGCCTTAGCATAATGCGAAGCCCAAGTCATGTGCTCAGTCTTCTGTCCTCAAAGGCCTGGTTCCCAAACTCTCCCCATGGGGGAACCCTGAGCTGCCCCGCACAAATGACCTAGATTCCAATAGGAAATCATGCCCTCTCTTTTATATATTTATTATTTATGTATTTATTTATTTATTGCCTCAAGATTTTACTTTTTCAATTTTCAGGGAGCGAAAAGATGTAGGCAGTATTGCACACCCAGAGAAGGGAAAGAAGGCTCCCTGCTGTGGAGACAGCCCAATGTGGGGCTCCATCCCAGGACTCTGGGATCATATCCTGAGCAAAAGGCAGTGGCCTAACCCACTGACTCACCCAGGTGTTACCAACAGCATTCACTTGTGAAATAACCTTCACGGTAATCCTGATGCAAAGCCCCTGTCCCATGCTCAGGCTTCTGTCCTCAGTAGCCTGGTCCATGAACTCTGCAGATGCGGGAACCCTGAGGTGCACCGCACAATGTCCATAGATCCCAATGGGAACGTTTGCCCTTTAGAAATGAGCTGAATCCGTAGAACAGGTGAAATCTGCATGTACCCCTTGGGACACAGCTCCAAGGAGCGCCCACCTGAAGCGGGAACCAGGAGTTTGATGATCCCTCAGCAAGGGCCGGTAGGGCCTCCCATGTGCATCGGCCTAACCCTAACCCGAGGGTGCTTCTTCAGACTTCTATCCCCGGTTGCCAGCACTGGTAGCCCTCTAGGTAGGGGATTCCTTCTTCACATCGCAGGCCCCTGGGTGCCGCCCACTAGGCAAATGGGAAGTTTAGCCCTGTGCAAGACCCTAGGGGAGGGAGAAATCTGCCTGTCCGATCATTCTACCAACACCTTCCTAGGACTCCCACACCACAATCCGGGAATAGGATGGTCCGCCAGGGCTACGTCCTCAACTGAGTCCTGTGGAAAGCCTAATTCTGCCCTGACAAATCAGGTCAGCCATTCTCCCAGAGCCAAAGGCTAAGCCTAGGTTACGTGATCAGACTCTGGACACCGGAAAACTGATCCCAGGTCCTCCTGTGGATGGGAAAGTCAGTCTGTAGGAAGGACTCAGCCTCTCAGGCAGAAACTGACCCTTTCCTTCTGTGCTATCCAGTACCTTCAGATATATAGAAACCAGCATGCTCCCCTGAGGGCATTCCACCCTCTTGGCCTGTCCCGTCCAAAATTCCATCGCCTGAGGATTCTGCTGAGTCCCACCCTCAACTCAGCCCTTGGTGTGCCAGTATTGTGTGGCTAGTTCCGAAATGCCTTGTTCCTAAGACATAACCATAACCCTTACTCTAACCCTCACCTAAACATAACCCTAACCCTAACCCTAACTCTAACCCTATACCTCACATGAAGCCGTCGTCGGCTGCTCAGCCTTCCAACCTCAGAGGCCTGGTTCCCAAAATCTCCCGATGGAAGAACCCTGAGCCACACTGCAGAATTGCACTTGATCACTATATAAAACATGCCTGAATATATTTATTTATTTATTTATTTATTTATAATGATTTTATTTATTTGTTGGACAGACTGAGATCACATGTAGGCTGTGTTTTTGTCTGAAGGAAGGGGGAATAAGGCTCCCTGCAGTGGGGAGGGCCCCGTGTCAAACTAGATTCCTCTTCCCTGGGATCTTGACCTGGGCCGAGGCAAGAGGTCACATCCAATGAGGTACACAGGTGTTCTGGAAAGCATACCCTATAGCAATGACCTTCAGCCTTAGCATAATGCGAAGCCCAAGTCATGTGCTCAGTCTTCTGTCCTCAAAGGCCTGGTTCCCAAACTCTCCCCATGGGGGAACCCTGAGCTGCCCGGCACAAATGACCTAGATTCCAATAGGAAATCATGCCCTCTCTTTTATATATTTATTATTTATGTATTTATTTATTTATTGCCTCAAGATATTACTTTTTCACTTTGCAGGAAGTGAAAAGATGTAGGCATGTTGCACGCCCAGAGAAGGGAAAGAATGCTCCCTGCTGAGGAGACAGCCCGATGTGGGGCTCCATCCCAGGACTCTGGGATCATGTCCTGAGCTGAAGGCAATGGCCTAACCCACTGACTCACCCAGGTGTTACCAACAGCATTCACTTGTGAAATAACCTTCACGGTAATCCTGATGCAAAGCCCCTGTCCCATGCTCAGGCTTCTGTCCTCAGTAGCCTGGTCCATGAACTCTGCAGTTGCGGGAACCCTGAGGTGCACCGCACAATGTCCATAGATCCCAATGGGAACGTTTGCCCTTTAGAAATGAGCTGAATCCGTAGAACAGGTGAAATCTGCATGCACCCCTTGGGACACAGCTCCAAGGAGCGCCCACATGAAGCGGGAACCAGAAGTTTGATGATCCCTCAGCAAGGGCCGGTAGGGCCTCCCATGTGCATCGGCCTAACCCTAACCCGAGGGTGCTTCTTCAGACTTCTATCCCCGGTTGCCAGCACTGGTAGCCCTCTAGGTAGGGGATTCCTTCTTCACATCGCAGGCCCCTGGGTGCCGCCCACTAGGCAAATGGGAAGTTTAGCCCTGTGCAAGACCCTAGGGGAGGGAGAAATCTGACTGTCCGATCATTCTACCAACACCTTCCTAGGACTCCCACACCACAATCCGGGAATAGGATGGTCCGCCAGGGCTACGTCCTCAACTGAGTCCTGTGGAAAGCCTAATTCTGCCTTGACATCAGGTCAGCCATTCTCCCAGAGCCAAAGGCTAAGCCTAGGTTACGTGATCAGACTCTGGACACCGGAAAACTGATCCCAGGTCCTCCTGTGGATGGGAAAGTCAGTCTGTAGGAAGGACTCAGCCTCTCAGGCAGAAACTGACCCTTTCCTTCTGTGCTATCCAGTACCTTCAGATATATAGAAACCAGCATGCTCCCCTGAGGGCATTCCACCCTCTTGGCCTGTCCCGTCCAAAATTCCATCGCCTGAGGATTCTGCTGAGTCCCACCCTCAACTCAGCCCTTGGTGTTGCCAGTATTGTGTGGCTAGTTCCGAAATGCCTTGTTCCTAAGACATAACCATAACCCTTACTCTAACCCTCACCTAAACATAACCCTAACCCTAACCCTAACTCTAACCCTATACCTCACATGAAGCCGTCGTCGGCTGCTCAGCCTTCCAACCTCAGAGGCCTGGTTCCCAAAATCTCCCGATGGAAGAACCCTGAGCCACACTGCAGAATTGCACTTGAGCACTATATAAAACATGCCTGAATATATTTATTTATTTATTTATTTATAATGATTTTATTTATTTGTTGGACAGACTGAGATCACAAGTAGGCTGTGTTTTTGTCTGAAGGAAGGGGGAATAAGGCTCCCTGCAGTGGGGAGGGCCCCGTGTCAAACTAGATTCCTCTTCCCTGGGATCTTGACCTGGGCCGAGGCAAGAGGTCACATCCAATGAGGTACACAGGTGTTCTGGAAAGCATACCCTATAGCAATGACCTTCAGCCTTAGCATAATGCGAAGCCCAAGTCATGTGCTCAGTCTTCTGTCCTCAAAGGCCTGGTTCCCAAACTCTCCCCATGGGGGAACCCTGAGCTGCCCCGCACAAATGACCTAGATTCCAATAGGAAATCATGCCCTCTCTTTTATATATTTATTATTTATGTATTTATTTATTTATTGCCTCAAGATATTACTTTTTCACTTTGCAGGAAGTGAAAAGATGTAGGCATGTTGCACGCCCAGAGAAGGGAAAGAATGCTCCCTGCTGAGGAGACAGCCCGATGTGGGGCTCCATCCCAGGACTCTGGGATCATGTCCTGAGCTGAAGGCAATGGCCTAACCCACTGACTCACCCAGGTGTTACCAACAGCATTCACTTGTGAAATAACCTTCACGGTAATCCTGATGCAAAGCCCCTGTCCCATGCTCAGGCTTCTGTCCTCAGTAGCCTGGTCCATGAACTCTGCAGTTGCGGGAACCCTGAGGTGCACCGCACAATGTCCATAGATCCCAATGGGAACGTTTGCCCTTTAGAAATGAGCTGAATCCGTAGAACAGGTGAAATCTGCATGCACCCCTTGGGACACAGCTCCAAGGAGCGCCCACCTGAAGCGGGAACCAGAAGTTTGATGATCCCTCAGCAAGGGCCGGTAGGGCCTCCCATGTGCATCGGCCTAACCCTAACCCAAGGGTGCTTCTTCAGACTTCTATCCCCGGTTGCCTGCCCTGGTAGCCCTCTAGGTAGGGGATTCCTTCTTCATATCGCAGGCCTCTGGGTGCCGCCCACTAGGCAAATGGGAAGTTTAGCCCTGTGGAAGACCCTCGGGGAGGGAGAAATCTGCCTGTCCGATCATTCTACCAACACCTTCCTAGGACCCCCACACCACAATCCGGGAATAGGATGGTCCGCCAGGGCTACGTCCTCAACTGAGTCCCGTGGAAAGCCTAATTCTGCCCTGACGAATCAGGTCAGCCATTCTCCCAGAGCCAAAGACTAAGCCTAGGTTACGGGATCAGACTCTGGACACCGGAGGACTGAACCCAGGTCCTCCTGTGGATGGGAAAGTCAGTCTGTAGGAAGGACTCAGCCTCTCAGGCAGAAACTGACCCTTTCCTTCTGTGCTATACAGTACCTTCAGATATATAGAAACCAGCATGCTCCCCTGAGGGCATTCCACCCTCTTGGCCTGTCCCGTCCAAAATTCCATCGCCTGAGGATTCTGCTGAGTCCCACCCTCAACTCAGCCCTTGGTGTGCCAGTATTGTGTGGCCAGTTCCGACATGCCTTGAACCTAAAACATAACCCTAACCCTTACTCTAACCCTCACCTAAACATAACCCTAACCCTAACCCTAACCCTAACCGTAACCCTATACCTCACATGAAGCCGTGGTCGGCTGCTCAGCCTTCCAACCTCAGAGGCCTGGTTCCCAAAATCTCCCGATGGAAGAACCCTGAGCCACACTGCAGAATTGCACTTGATCACTATATAAAACATGCCTGAATATATTTATTTATTTATTTATAATGATTTTATTTATTTGTTGGACAGACTGAGATCACAAGTAGGCTGTGTTTTTGTCCGAAGGAAGGGGGAATAAGGCTCCCTGCAGTGGGGTGGGCCCCGTGTCAAACTAGATTCCTCTTCCCTGGGATCTTGACCTGGGCCGAGGCAAGAGGTCACATCCAATGAGGTACACAGGTGTTCTGGAAAGCATACCCTATAGCAATGACTTTCAGCCTTAGCATAATGCGAAGCCCAAGTCATGTGCTCAGTCTTCTGTCCTCAAAGGCCTGGTTCCCAAACTCTCCCCATGGGGGAACCCTGAGCTGCCCCGCACAAATGACCTAGATTCCAATAGGGAATCATGCCCTCTCTTTTATATATTTATTATTTATGTATTTATTTATTTATTGCCTCAAGATTTTACTTTTTCACTTTGCAGGAAGTGAAAAGATGTAGGCAGTGTTGCACGCCCAGAGAAGGGAAAGAAGGCTCCCTGCTGAGGAGACAGCCCGATGTGGGGCTCCATCCCAGGACTCTGGGATCATGTCCTGAGCTGAAGGCAATGGCCTAACCCACTGACTCACCCAGGTGTTACCAACAGCATTCACTTGTGAAATAAACTTCACGGTAATCCTGATGCAAAGCCCCTGTCCCATGCTCAGGCTTCTGTCCTCAGTAGCCTGGTCCATGAACTCTACAGATGCGGGAACCCTGAGGTGCACCGCACAATGTCCATAGATCCCAATGGGAACGTTGCCCTTTAGAAATGAGCTGAATCCGTAGAACAGGTGAAATCTGCATGCACCCCTTGGGACACAGCTCCAAGGAGCGCCCACCTGAAGCGGGAACCAGGAGTTTGATGATCCCTCAGCAAGGGCCGGTAGGGCCTCCCATGTGCATCGGCCTAACCCTAACCCGAGGGTGCTTCTTCAACTTCTATCCCCGGTTGCCAGCACTGGTAGCCCTCTAGGTAGGGGATTCCTTCTTCACATCGCAGGCTTCTGGGTGCCGCCCACTAGGCAAATGGGAAGTTTAGCCCTGTGGAAGACCCTCGGGGAGGGAGAAATCTGCCTGTCCGATCATTCTACCAACACCTTCCTAGGACCCCCACACCACAATCCGGGAATAGGATGGTCCGCCAGGGCTACGTCCTCAACTGAGTCCCGTGGAAAGCCTAATTCTGCCCTGACGAATCAGGTCAGCCATTCTCCCAGAGCCAAAGGCTAAGCCTAGGTTACGGGATCAGACTCTGGACACCGGAGGACTGAACCCAGGTCCTCCTGTGGATGGGAAAGTCAGTCTGTAGAAAGGACTCAGCCTCTCAGGCACAAACTGACCCTTTCCTTCTGTGCTATCCAGTACCTTCAGATATATAGAAACCAGCATGCTCCCCTGAGGGCATTCCACCCTCTTGGCCTGTCCTGTCCAAAATTCCATCGCCTGAGGATTCTGCTGAGTCCCACCCTCAACTCAGCCCTTGGTGTGCCAGTATTGTGTGGCCAGTTCCGACATGCCTTGTTCCTAAGACATAACCCTAACCCTTACTCTAACCCTCACCTAAACATAACCCTAACCCTAACCCTAACCCTAACCGTAACCCTATACCTCACATGAAGCCGTGGTCGGCTGCTCAGCCTTCCAACCTCAGAGGCCTGGTTCCAAAATCTCCCGATGGAAGAACCCTGAGCCACACTGCAGAATTGCACTTGATCACTATATAAAACATGCCTGAATATATTTATTTATTTATTTATAATGATTTTATTTATTTGTTGGACAGACTGAGATCACAAGTAGGCTGTGTTTTTGTCTGAAGAAAGGGGGAATAAGGCTCCCTGCAGTGGGGAGGGCCCCGTGTCAAACTAGATTCCTCTTCCCTGGGATCTTGACCTGGGCCGAGGCAAGAGGTCACATCCAATGAGGTACACAGGTGTTCTGGAAAGCATACCCTATAGCAATGACCTTCAGCCTTAGCATAATGCGAAGCCCAAGTCATGTGCTCAGTCTTCTGTCCTCAAAGGCCTGGTTCCCAAACTCTCCCCATGGGGGAACCCTGAGCTGCCCCGCACAAATGACCTAGATTCCAATAGGAAATCATGCCCTCTCTTTTATATATTTATTATTTATGTATTTATTTATTTATTGCCTCAAGATTTTACTTTTTCACTTTGCAGGAAGTGAAAAGATGTAGGCATGTTGCACGCCCAGAGAAGGGAAAGAATGCTCCCTGCTGAGGAGACAGCCCGATGTGGGGCTCCATCCCAGGACTCTGGGATCATGTCCTGAGCTGAAGGCAATGGCCTAACCCACTGACTCACCCAGGTGTTACCAACAGCATTCACTTGTGAAATAACCTTCACGGTAATCCTGATGCAAAGCCCCTGTCCCATGCTCAGGCTTCTGTCCTCAGTAGCCTGGTCCATGAACTCTGCAGATGCGGGAACCCTGAGGTGCACCGCACAATGTCCATAGATCCCAATGGGAACGTTTGCCCTTAAGAAATGAGCTGAATCAATAGAACATGTGAAATCTGCATGCACCCCTTGGGACACAGCTCCAAGGAGCGCCCACCTGAAGCGGGAACCAGGAGTTTGATGATCCCTCAGCAAGGGCCGGTAGGGCCTCCCATGTGCATCGGCCTAACCCTAACCCAAGGGTGCTTCTTCAGACTTCTATCCCCGGTTGCCTGCCCTGGTAGCCCTCTAGGTAGGGGATTCCTTCTTCACATCGCAGGCCTCTGGGTGCCGCCCACTAGGCAAATGGGAAGTTTAGCCCTGTGGAAGACCCTCGGGGAGGGAGAAATCTGCCTGTCCGATCATTCTACCAACACCTTCCTAGGACCCCCACACCACAATCCGGGAATAGGATGGTCCGCCAGGGCTACGTCCTCAACTGAGTCCCGTGGAAAGCCTAATTCTGCCCTGACGAATCAGGTCAGCCATTCTCCCAGAGCCAAAGGCTAAGCCTAGGTTACGGGATCAGACTCTGGACACCGGAGGACTGAACCCAGGTCCTCCTGTGGATGGGAAAGTCAGTCTGTAGAAAGGACTCAGCCTCTCAGGCAGAAACTGACCCTTTCCTTCTGTGCTATACAGTACCTTCAGATATATAGAAACCAGCATGCTCCCCTGAGGGCATTCCACCCTCTTGGCCTGTCCCGTCCAAAATTCCATCGCCTGAGGATTCTGCTGAGTCCCACCCTCAACTCAGCCCTTGGTGTGCCAGTATTGTGTGGCCAGTTCCGACATGCCTTGTTCCTAAAACATAACCCTAACCCTTACTCTAACCCTCACCTAAACATAACCCTAACCCTAACCCTAACCCTAACGGTAACCCTATACCTCACATGAAGCCGTGGTCGGCTGCTCAGCCTTCCAACCTCAGAGGCCTGGTTCCAAAATCTCCCGATGGAAGAACCCTGAGCCACACTGCAGAATTGCACTTGATCACTATATAAAACATGCCTGAATATATTTATTTATGTATTTATAATGATTGTATTTATTTGTTGGACAGACTGAGATCACAAGTAGGCTGTGTTTTTGTCTGAAGGAAGGGGGAATAAGGCTCCCTGCAGTGGGGAGGGCCCCGTGTCAAACTAGATTCCTCTTCCCTGGGATCTTGACCTGGGCCGAGGCAAGAGGTCACATCCAATGAGGTACACAGGTGTTCTGGAAAGCATACCCTATAGCAATGACCTTCAGCCTTAGCATAAGTGAAGCCCAAGTCATGTGCTCAGACTTCTGTCCTCAAAGGCCTGGTTCCCAAACTCTCCCCATGGGGGAACCCTGAGCTGCCCCGCACAAATGACCTAGATTCCAATAGGAAATCATGCCCTCTCTTTTATATATTTATTATTTATGTATTTATTTATTTATTGCCTCAAGATTTTACTTTTTCACTTTGCAGGGAGCGAAAAGATGTAGGCAGTATTGCACACCCAGAGAAGGGAAAGAAGGCTCCCTGCTGAGGAGACAGCCCGATGTGGGGCTCCATCCCAGGACTCTGGGATCATGTCCTGAGCTGAAGGCAATGGCCTAACCCACTGACTCACCCAGGTGTTACCAACAGCATTCACTTGTGAAATAACCTTCACGGTAATCCTGATGCAAAGCCCCTGTCCCATGCTCAGGCTTCTGTCCTCAGTAGCCTGGTCCATGAACTCTGCAGATGCGGGAACCCTGAGGTGCACCGCACAATGTCCATAGATCCCAATGGGAACGTTTGCCCTTTAGAAATGAGCTGAATCCGTAGAACAGGTGATATCTGCATGCACCCCTTGGGACACAGCTCCAAGGAGCGCCCACCTGAAGCGGGAACCAGGAGTTTGATGATCCCTCAGCAAGGGCCGGTAGGGCCTCCCATGTGCATCGGCCTAACCCTAACCCGAGGGTGCTTCTTCAGACTTCTATCCCCGGTTGCCAGCACTGGTAGCCCTCTAGGTAGGGGATTCCTTCTTCACATCGCAGGCCCCTGGGTGCCGCCCACTAGGCAAATGGGAAGTTTAGCCCTGTGGAAGACCCTAGGGGAGGGAGAAATCTGCCTGTCCGATCATTCTACCAACACCTTCCTAGGACTCCCACACCACAATCCGGGAATAGGATGGTCCGCCAGGGCTACATCCTCAACTGAGTCCTGTGGAAAGCCTAATTCTGCCCTGACAAATCAGGTCAGCCATTCTCCCAGAGCCAAAGGCTAAGCCTAGGTTACGTGATCAGACTCTGGACACCGGAAAACTGATCCCAGGTCCTGCTGTGGATGGGAAAGTCAGTCTGTAGGAAGGACTCAGCCTCTCAGGCAGAAACTGACCCTTTCCTTCTGTGCTATCCAGTACCTTCAGATATATAGAAACCAGCATGCTCCCCTGAGGGCATTCCACCCTCTTGGCCTCTCCCGTCCAAAATTCCATCGCCTGAGGATTCTGCTGAGTCCCACCCTCAACTCAGCCCTTGGTGTGCCAGTATTGTGTGGCTAGTTCCGAAATGCCTTGTTCCTAAGACATAACCATAACCCTTACTCTAACCCTCACCTAAACATAATCCTAACCCTAACACTAACTCTAACCCTATACCTCACATGAAGCCGTCGTCGGCTGCTCAGCCTTCCAACCTCAGAGGCCTGGTTCCCAAAATCTCCCGATGGAAGAACCCTGAGCCACACTGCAGAATTGCACTTGAGCACTATATAAAACATGCCTGAATATATTTATTTATTTATTTATAATGATTTTATTTATTTGTTGGACAGGCTGAGATCACAAGTAGGCTGTGTTTTTGTCTGAAGGAAGGGGGAATAAGGCTCCCTGCAGTGGGGAGGGCCCCGTGTCAAACTAGATTCCTCTTCCCTGGGATCTTGACCTGGGCCGAGGCAAGAGGTCACATCCAATGAGGTACACAGGTGTTCTGGAAAGCATACCCTATAGCAATGACCTTCAGCCTTAGCATAGTGCGAAGCCCAAGTCATGTGCTCAGTCTTCTGTCCTCAAAGGCCTGGTTCCCAAACTCTCCCCATGGGGGAACCCTGAGCTGCCCCGCACAAATGACCTAGATTCCAATAGGAAATCATGCCCTCTCTTTTATATATTTATTATTTATGTATTTATTTATTTATTGCCTCAAGATTTTACTTTTTCACTTTGCAGGGAGCGAAAAGATGTAGGCAGTATTGCACACCCAGAGAAGGGAAAGAAGGCTCCCTGCTGAGGAGACAGCCGGATGTGGGGCTCCATCCCAGGACTCTGGGATCATGTCCTGAGCTGAAGGCAATGGCCTAACCCACTGACTCACCCAGGTGTTACCAACAGCATTCACTTGTGAAATAACCTTCACGGTAATCCTGATGCAAAGCCCCTGTCCCATGCTCAGGCTTCTGTCCTCAATAGCCTGGTCCATGAACTCTGCAGATGCGGGAACCCTGAGGTGCACCGCACAATGTCCATAGATCCCAATGGGAACGTTTGCCCTTTAGAAATGAGCTGAATCCGTAGAACAGGTGAAATCTGCATGCACCCCTTGGGACACAGCTCCAAGGAGCGCCCACCTGAAGCGGGAACCAGGAGTTTGATGATCCCTCAGCAAGGGCCGGTAGGGCCTCCCATGTGCATCGGCCTAACCCTAACCCGAGGGTGCTTCTTCAGACTTCTATCCCCGGTTGCCAGCACTGGTAGCCCTCAAGGTAGGGGATTCCTTCTTCACATCGCAGGCCTCTGGGTGCCGCCCACTAGGCAAATGGGAAGTTTAGCCCTGTGGAAGACCCTCGGGGAGGGAGAAATCTGCCTGTCCGATCATTCTACCAACACCTTCCTAGGACCCCCACACCACAATCCGGGAATAGGATGGTCCGCCAGGGCTACGTCCTCAACTGAGTCCCGTGGAAAGCCTTATTCTGCCCTGACGAATCAGGTCATCCCTTCTCCCAGAGCCAAAGGCTAAGCCTAGGTTACGGGATCAGACTCTGGACACCGGACGACTGAACCCAGGGCCTCCTGTGGATGGGAAAGTCAGTCTGTAGAAAGGACTCAGCCTCTCAGGCAGAAACTGACCCTTTCCTTCTGTGCTATACAGTACCTTCAGATATATAGAAACCAGCATGCTCCCCTGAGGGCATTCCACCCTCTTGGCCTCTCCCGTCCAAAATTCCATCGCCTGAGGATTCTGCTGAGTCCCACCCTCAACTCAGCCCTTGGTGTGCCAGTATTGTGTGGCCAGTTCCGACATGCCTTGTTCCTAAAACATAACCCTAACCATTACTCTAACCCTCACCTAAACATAACCCTAACCCTAACCCTAACCCTAACCGTAACCCTATACCTCACATGAAGCCGTGGTCGGCTGCTCAGCCTTCCAACCTCAGAGGCCTGGTTCCAAAATCTCCCGATGGAAGAACCCTGAGCCACACTGCAGAATTGCACTTGATCACTATATAAAACATGCCTGAATATATTTATTTATTTATTTATAATGATTTTATTTATTTGTTGGACAGACTGAGATCACAAGTAGGCTGTGTTTTTGTCTGAAGGAAGGGGGAATAAGGCTCCCTGCAGTGGGGAGGGCCCCGTGTCAAACTAGATTCCTCTTCCCTGGGATCTTGACCTGGGCCGAGGCAAGAGGTCACATCCAATGAGGTACACAGGTGTTCTGGAAAGCATACCCTATAGCAATGACCTTCAGCCTTAGCATAATGCGAAGCCCAAGTCATGTGCTCAGTCTTCTGTCCTCAAAGGCCTGGTTCCCAAACTCTCCCCATGGGGGAACCCTGAGCTGCCCCGCACAAATGACCTAGATTCCAATAGGAAATCATGCCCTCTCTTTTATATATTTATTATTTATGTATTTATTTATTTATTGCCTCAAGATTTTACTTTTTCACTTTGCAGGGAGCGAAAAGATGTAGGCAGTATTGCACATTCAGAGAAGGGAAAGAAGGCTCCCTGCTGAGGAGACAGCCCGATGTGGGGCTCCATCCCAGGACTCTGGGATCATGTCCTGAGCTGAAGGCAATGGCCTAACCCACTGACTCACCCAGGTGTTACCAACAGCATTCACTTGTGAAATAACCTTCACGGTAATCCTGATGCAAAGCCCCTGTCCCATGCTCAGGCTTCTGTCCTCAGTAGCCTGGTCCATGAACTCTGCAGATGCGGGAACCCTGAGGTGCACCGCACAATGTCCATAGATCCCAATGGGAATGTTTGCCCTTTAGAAATGAGCTGAATCCGTAGAACAGGTGAAATCTGCATGCACCCCTTGGGACACAGCTCCAAGGAGCGCCCACCTGAAGCGGGAACCAGGAGTTTGATGATCCCTCAGCAAGGGCCGGTAGGGCCTCCCATGTGCATCGGCCTAACCCTAACCCGAGGGTGCTTCTTCAGACTTCTATCCCCGGTTGCCAGCACTGGTAGCCCTCTAGGTAGGGGATTCCTTCTTCACATTGCAGGCTTCTGGGTGCCGCCCACTATGATAATGGGAAATTTAGCCCTGTGGAAGACCCTCGGGGCGGGAGAAATCTGCCTCTCCGATCATTCTACCAACACCTTCCTAGGACCCCCACACCACAATCCGGGAATAGGATGGTCCGCCAGGGCTACGTCCTCAACTGAGTCCCGTGGAAAGCCTAATTCTGCCCTGACGAATCAGGTCAGCCATTCTCCCAGAGCCAAAGGCTAAGCCTAGGTTACGGGATCAGACTCTGGACACCGGAGGACTGAACCCAGGTCCTCCTGTGGATGGGAAAGTCAGTCTGTAGGAAGGACTCAGCCTCTCAGGCAGAAACTGACCCTTTCCTTCTGTGCTATCCAGTACCTTCAGATATATAGAAACCAGCATGCTCCCCTGAGGGCATTCCACCCTCTTGGCCTGTCCTGTCCAAAATTCCATCGCCTGAGGATTCTGCTGAGTCCCACCCTCAACTCAGGCCTTGGTGTGCCAGTATTGTGTGGCCAGTTCCGACATGCCTTGTTCCTAAGACATAACCCTAACCCTTACTCTAACCCTCACCTAAACATAACCCTAACCATAACCCTAACCCTAACCCTAACCCTAACCGTATACCTCACATGAAGCCGTGGTCGGCTGCTCAGCCTTCCAACCTCAGAGGCCTGGTTCCCAAAATCTCCCGATGGAAGAACCCTGAGCCACACTGCAGAATTGCACTTGATCACTGCATAAAACGTGCCTGAATATATTTATTTATTTATTTTAATGATTTTATTTATTTGTTGGACAGACTGAGATCACAAGTAGGCTGTGTTTTTGTCCGAAGGAAGGGGGAATAAGGCTCCCTGCAGTGGGGAGGGCCCCGTGTCAAACTAGATTCCTCTTCCCTGGGATCTTGACCTGGGCCGAGGCAAGAGGTCACATCCACTGAGGTACACAGGTGTTCTGGAAAGCATACCCTATAGCAATGACCTTCAGCCTTAGCATAATGCGAAGCCCAAGTCATGTGCTCAGTCTTCTGTCCTCAAAGGCCTGGTTCCCAAACTCTCCCCATGGGGGAACCCTGAGCTGCCCCGCACAAATGACCTAGATTCCAATAGGAAATCATGCCCTCTCTTTTATATATTTATTATTTATGTATTTATTTATTTATTGCTTCAAGATTTTACTTTTTCACTTTGCAGGGAGCGAAAAGATGTAGGCAGTGTTGCACGCCCAGAGAAGGGAAAGAAGGCTCCCTGCTGAGGAGACAGCCCGATGTGGGGCTCAATCCCAGGACTCTGGGATCATGGCCTGAGCTGAAGGCAGTGGCCTAACCCACTGACTCACCCAGGTGTTACCAACAGCATTCACTTGTGAAATAACCTTCACGGTAATCCTGATGCAAAGCCCCTGTCCCATGCTCAGGCTTCTGTCCTCAGTAGCCTGGTCCATGAACTCTGCAGATGCGGGAACCCTGAGGTGTACCGACAAAGTCCATAGATCCCAATGGGAACGTTTGCCCTTTAGAAATGAGCTGAATCCGTAGAAGAGGTGAAATCTGCATGCACCCCTTGGGACACAGCTCCAAGGAGTGCCCACCTGAAGCGGGAACCAGGAGTTTGATGATCCCTCAGCAAGGGCCGGTAGGGCCTCCCATGTGCATCGGCCTAACCCTAACCCGAGGATGCTTCTTCAGACTTCTATCCCTGGTTGCCTGCACTGGTAGCCCTCTAGGTAGGGGATTCCTTCTTCACATTGCAGGCTTCTGGGTGCCGCCCACTATGATAATGGGAAATTTAGCCCTGTGGAAGACCCTCGGGGCGGGAGAAATCTGCCTGTCCGATCATTCTACCAACACCTTCCTAGGACCCCCACACCACAATCCGGGAATAGGATGGTCCGCCAGGGCTACGTCCTCAACTGAGTCCCGTGGAAAGCCTAATTCTGCCCTGACAAATCAGGTCAGCCATTCTCCCAGAGCCAAAGACTAAGCCTAGGTTACGTGGTCAGACTCTGGACACCGGAGGACTGAACCCAGGTCCTCCTGTGGATGGGAAAGTCAGTCTGTAGGAAGGACTCAGCCTCTCAGGCAGAAACTGACCCTTTCCTTCTGTGCTATCCAGTACCTTCAGATATATAGAAACCAGCATGCTCCCCTGAGGGCATTCCACCCTCTTGGCCTGTCCTGTCCAAAATTCCATCGCCTGAGGATTCTGCTGAGTCCCACCCTCAACTCAGGCCTTGGTGTGCCAGTATTGTGTGGCCAGTTCCGACATGCCTTGTTCCTAAGACATAACCCTAACCCTTACTCTAACCATCACCTAAACATAACCCTAACCATAACCCTAACCCTAACCCTAACCCTAACCGTATACCTCACATGAAGCCGTGGTCGGCTGCTCAGCCTTCCAACCTCAGAGGCCTGGTTCCCAAAATCTCCCGATGGAAGAACCCTGAGCCACACTGCAGAATTGCACTTGATCACTACATAAAACGTGCCTGAATATATTTATTTATTTATTTTAATGATTTTATTTATTTGTTGGACAGACTGAGATCACAAGTAGGCTGTGTTTTTGTCCGAAGGAAGGGGGAATAAGGCTCCCTGCAGTGGGGAGGGCCCCGTGTCAAACTAGATTCCTCTTCCCTGGGATCTTGACCTGGGCCGAGGCAAGAGGTCACATCCACTGAGGTACACAGGTGTTCTGGAAAGCATACCCTATAGCAATGACCTTCAGCCTTAGCATAATGCGAAGCCCAAGTCATGTGCTCAGTCTTCTGTCCTCAAAGGCCTGGTTCCCAAACTCTCCCCATGGGGGAACCCTGAGCTGCCCCGCACAAATGACCTAGATTCCAATAGGAAATCATGCCCTCTCTTTTATATATTTATTATTTATGTATTTATTTATTTATTGCTTCAAGATTTTACTTTTTCACTTTGCAGGGAGCGAAAAGATGTAGGCAGTGTTGCACGCCCAGAGAAGGGAAAGAAGGCTCCCTGCTGAGGAGACAGCCCGATGTGGGGCTCAATCCCAGGACTCTGGGATCATGGCCTGAGCTGAAGGCAGTGGCCTAACCCACTGACTCACCCAGGTGTTACCAACAGCATTCACTTGTGAAATAACCTTCACGGTAATCCTGATGCAAAGCCCCTGTCCCATGCTCAGGCTTCTGTCCTCAGTAGCCTGGTCCATGAACTCTGCAGATGCGGGAACCCTGAGGTGTACCGACAAAGTCCATAGATCCCAATGGGAACGTTTGCCCTTTAGAAATGAGCTGAATCCGTAGAACAGGTGAAATCTGCATGCACCCCTTGGGACACAGCTCCAAGGAGTGCCCACCTGAAGCGGGAACCAGGAGTTTGATGATCCCTCAGCAAGGGCCGGTAGGGCCTCCCATGTGCATCGGCCTAACCCTAACCCGAGGATGCTTCTTCAGACTTCTATCCCTGGTTGCCTGCACTGGTAGCCCTCTAGGTAGGGGATTCCTTCTTCACATTGCAGGCTTCTGGGTGCCGCCCACTATGATAATGGGAAATTTAGCCCTGTGGAAGACCCTCGGGGCGGGAGAAATCTGCCTGTCCGATCATTCTACCAACACCTTCCTAGGACCCCCACACCACAATCCGGGAATAGGATGGTCCGCCAGGGCTACGTCCTCAACTGAGTCCCGTGGAAAGCCTAATTCTGCCCTGACAAATCAGGTCAGCCATTCTCCCAGAGCCAAAGGCTAAGCCTAGGTTACGGGATCAGACTCTGGACACCGGACGACTGAACCCAGGTCCTCCTGTGGATGGGAAAGTCAGTCTGTAGGAAGGACTCAGCCTCTCAGGCAGAAACTGACCCTTTCCTTCTGTGCTATCCAGTACCTTCAGATATATAGAAACCAGCATGCTCCCCTGAAGGCATTCCACCCTCTTGGCCTGTCCTGTCCAAAATTCCATCGCCTGAGGATTCTGCTGAGTCCCACCCTCAACTCAGGCCTTGGTGTGCCAGTATTGTGTGGCCAGTTCCGACATGCCTTGTTCCTAAGACATAACCCTAACCCTTACTCTAACCCTCACCTAAACATAACCCTAACCATAAGCCTAACCCTAACCCTAACCCTAACCGTATACCTCACATGAAGCCGTGGTCGGCTGCTCAGCCTTCCAACCTCAGAGGCCTGGTTCCCAAAATCTCCCGATGGAAGAACCCTGAGCCACACTGCAGAATTGCACTTGATCACTACATAAAACGTGCCTGAATATATTTATTTATTTATTTTAATGATTTTATTTATTTGTTGGACAGACTGAGATCACAAGTAGGCTGTGTTTTTGTCCGAAGGAAGGGGGAATAAGGCTCCCTGCAGTGGGGAGGGCCCCGTGTCAAACTAGATTCCTCTTCCCTGGGATCTTGACCTGGGCCGAGGCAAGAGGTCACATCCAATGAGGTACACAGGTGTTCTGGAAAGCATACCCTATAGCAATGACCTTCAGCCTTAGCATAATGCGAAGCCCAAGTCATGTGCTCAGTCTTCTGTCCTCAAAGGCCTGGTTCCCAAACTCTCCCCATGGGGGAACCCTGAGCTGCCCCGCACAAATGACCTAGATTCCAATAAAAAATCATGCCCTCTCTTTTATATATTTATTATTTATGTATTTATTTATTTATTGCTTCAAGATTTTACTTTTTCACTTTGCAGGGAGCGAAAAGATGTAGGCAGTGTTGCACGCCCAGAGAAGGGAAAGAAGGCTCCCTGCTGAGGAGACAGCCCGATGTGGGGCTCCATCCCAGGACTCTGGAATCATGGCCTGAGCTGAAGGCAGTGTCCTAACCCACTGACTCACCCAGGTGTTACCAACAGCATTCACTTGTGAAATAACCTTCACGGTAATCCTGATGCAAAGCCCCTGTCCCATGCTCAGGCTTCTGTCCTCAGTAGCCTGGTCCATGAACTCTGCAGATGCTGGAACCCTGAGGTGCACCGCACAATGTCCATAGATCCCAATGGGAACGTTTGCCCTTTAGAAATGAGCTGAATCCGTAGAACAGGTGAAATCTGCATGCACCCCTTGGAACACAGCTCCAAGGAGCGCCCACCTGAAGCGGGAACCAGGAGTTTGATGATCCCTCAGCAAGGGCCGGTAGGGCCTCCCATGTGCATCGGCCTAACCCTAACCCGAGGATGCTTCTTTAGACTTCTATCCGTGGTTGCCTGCCCTCATAGCCCTCTAGGTAGGGGATTCCTTCTTCACATCGCAGGCTTCGGGGTGCCGCCCACTATGATAATGGGAAATTTAGCCCTGTGGAAGACCTCGGGGCGGGAGAAATCTGCCTGTCCGATCATTCTACCAACACCTTCCTAGGACCCCCACACCACAATCCGGGAATAGGATGGTCCGCCAGGGCTACGTCCTCAACTGAGTCCCGTGGAAAGCCTAATTCTGCCCTGACAAATCAGGTCAGCCATTCTCCCAGAGCCAAAGGCTAAGCCTAGGTTACGGGATCAGACTCTGGACACCGGAGGACTGAACCCAGGTCCTCCTGTGGATGGGAAAGTCAGTCTGTAGGAAGGACTCAGCCTCTCAGGCAGAAACTGACCCTTTCCTTCTGTGCTATCCAGTACCTTCAGATATATAGAAACGAGCATGCTACCCTGAGGGCATTCCACCCTCTTGGCCTGTCCCGTCCAAAATTCCATCGCCTGAGGATTCTGCTGAGTCCCACCCTCAACTCAGCCCTTGGTGTGCCAGTATTGTGTGGCCAGTTCCGACATGCCTTGTTCCTAAGACATAACCCTAACCCTTACTCTAACCCTCACCTAAACATAACCCTAACCCTAACGCTAACCCTAACCCTAACCCTAACCCTAACCGTATACCTCACATGAAGCCGTGGTCGGCTGCTCAGCCTTCCAACCTCAGAGGCCTGGTTCCCAAAATCTCCCGGTGGAAGAACCCTGAGCCACTCTGCAGAATTTCACTTGATCACTATATAAAACATGCCTGAATATATTTATTTATTTATTTATAATGATTTTATTTATTTGTTGGACAGACTGAGATCACAAGTAGGCTGTGTTTTTGTCCGAAGGAAGGGGGAATAAGGCTCCCTGCAGTGGGGAGGGCCCCGTGTCAAACTAGATTCCTCTTCCCTGGGATCTTGACCTGGGCCGAGGCAAGAGGTCACATCCACTGATGTACACAGGTGTTCTGGAAAGCATACCCTATAGCAATGACCTTCAGCCTTAGCATAATGCGAAGCCCAAGTCATGTGCTCAGTCTTCTGTCCTCAAAGGCCTGGTTCCCAAACTCTCCCCATGGGGGAACCCTGAGCTGCCCCGCACAAATGACCTAGATTCCAATAGGAAATCATGCCCTCTCTTTTATATATTTATTATTTATGTATTTATTTATTTATTGCCTCAAGATTTTACTTTTTCACTTTGCAGGGAGCGAAAAAATGTAGGCAGTGTTGCACGCCCAGAGAAGGGAAAGAAGGCTCCCTGCTGAGGAGACAGCCCGATGTGGGGCTCCATCCCAGGACTCTGGGATCATGGCCTGAGCTGAAGGCAGTGGCCTAACCCACTGACTCACCCAGGTGTTACCAACAGCATTCACTTGTGAAATAACCTTTACGGTAATCCTGATGCAAAGCCCCTGTCCCATGCTCAGGCTTCTGTCCTCAGTAGCCTGGTCCATGAACTCTGCAGATGCGGGAACCCTGAGGTGCACCGCACAATGTCCATAGATCCCAATGGGAACGTTTGCCCTTTAGAAATGAGCTGAATCCGTAGAACAGGTGAAATCTGCATGCACCCCTTGGGACACAGCTCCAAGGAGCGCCCACCTGAAGCGGGAACCAGGAGTTTGATGATCCCTCAGCAAGGGCCGGTAGGGCCTCCCATGTGCATCGGCCTAACCCTAACCCGAGGCTGCTTCTTCAGACTTCTATCCCCGGTTGCCTGCCCTGGTAGCCCTCTAGGTAGGGGATTCCTTCTTCACATCGCAGGCCCCTGGGTGCCGCCCACTAGGCAAAAGGGAAGTTTAGCCCTGTGGAAGACCCTAGGGGAGGGAGAAATCTGCCTGTCCGATCATTCTACCAACACCTTCCTAGGACTCCCACACCACAATCCGGGAATAGGATGGTCCGCCAGGGCTACGTCCTCAACTGAGTCCCGTGGAAAGCCTAATTCTGCCCTGACAAATCAGGTCAGCCATTCACCCAGAGCCAAAGGCTAAGCCTAGGTTACGTGATCAGACTCTGGACACCGGAGGACTGAACCCAGGTCCTCCTGTGGATGGGAAAGTCAGTCTGTAGGAAGGACTCAGCCTCTCAGGCAGAAACTGACCCTTTCCTTCTGTGCTATCCAGTACCTTCAGATATATAGAAACCAGCATGCTCCCCTGAGGGCATTCCACCCTCTTGGCCTGTCCTGTCCAAAATTCCATCGCCTGAGGATTCTGCTGAGTCCCACCCTCAACTCAGCCCTTGGTGAGCCAGTATTGTGTGGCCAGTTCCGAAATGCCTTGTTCCTAAGACATAACCATAACCCTTACTCTAACCCTCACCTAAACATAATCCTAACCCTAACCCTAACTCTAAACCTATACCTCACATGAATCCGTCGTCGGCTGCTCAGCCTTCCAACCTCAGAGGCCTGGTTCCCAAAATCTCCCGATGGAAGAACCCTGAGCCACACTGCAGAATTGCACTTGAGCACTATATAAAACATGCCTGAATATATTTATTTATTTATTTATAATGATTTTATTTATTTGTTGGACAGACTGAGATCACAAGTAGGCTGTGTTTTTGTCTGAAGGAAGGGGGAATAAGGCTCCCTGCAGTGGGGAGGGCCCCGTGTCAAACTAGATTCCTCTTCCCTGGGATCTTGACCTGGGCCGAGGCAAGAGGTCACATCCAATGAGGTACACAGGTGTTCTGGAAAGCATACCCTATAGCAATGACCTTCAGCCTTAGCATAATGCGAAGCCCATGTCATGTGCTCAGTCTTCTGTCCTCAAAGGCCTGGTTCCCAAACTCTCCCCATGGGGAACCCTGAGCTGCCCCGCACAAATGACCTAGATTCCAATAGGAAATCATGCCCTCTCTTTTATATATTTATTATTTATGTTTTTATTTATTTATTGCTTCAAGATTTTACTTTTTCACTTTGCAGGGAGCGAAAAGATGTAGGCAGTGTTGCACGCCCAGAGAAGGGAAAGAAGGCTCCCTGCTGAGGAGACAGCCCGATGTGGGGCTCCATCCCAGGACTCGGGATCATGTCCTGAGCTGAAGGCAGTGGCCTAACCCACTGACTCACCCAGGTGTTACCAACAGCATTCACTTGTGAAATAACCTTCATGGTAATCCTGATGCAAAGCCCCTGTCCCATGCTCAGGCTTCTGTCCTCAGTAGCCTGGTCCATGAACTCTGCAGATGCGGGAACCCTGAGGTGCACCGCACAATGTCCATAGATCCCAATGGGAACGTTTGCCCTTTAGAAATGAGCTGAATCCGTAGAACAGGTGAAATATGCATTCACCCATTGGAACACAGCTCCAAGGAGCGCCCACCTGAAGCGGGAACCAGGAGTTTGATGATCCCTCAGCAAGGGCCGGTAGGGCCTCCCATGTGCATCTGCCTAACCCTAACCCGAGGGTGCTTCTTCAGACTTCTATCCCTGGTTGCCTGCCCTGGTAGCCCTCTAGGTAGGGGATTCCTTCTTCACATCGCAGGCCTCTGGGTGCCGCCCACTAGGCAAATGGGAAGTTTAGCCCTGTGGAAGACCCTCGGGGAGTGAGAAATCTGCCTGTCCGATCATTCTACCAACACCTTCCTAGGACCCCCACACCACAATCCGGGAATAGGATGGTCCGCCAGGGCTACGTCCTCAACTGAGTCCCGTGGAAAGCCTAATTCTGCCCTGACGAATCAGGTCAGCCATTCTCCCAGAGCCAAAGGCTAAGCCTAGGTTACGTGATCAGACTCTGGACACCGGAGGACTGAACCCAGGTCCTCCTGTGGATGGGAAAGTCAGTCTGTAGGAAGGACTCAGCCTCTCAGGCAGAAACTGACCCTTTCCTTCTGTGCTATCCAGTACCTTCAGATATATAGAAACCAGCATGCTACCCTGAGGGCATTCCACCCTCTTGGCCTGTCCCGTCCAAAATTCCATCGCCTGAGGATTCTGCAGAGTCCCACCCTCAACTCAGCCCTTGGTGTGCCAGTATTGTGTGGCCAGTTCCGACATGCCTTGTTCCTAAAACATAACCCTAACCCTTACTCTAACCCTCACCTAAACATAACCCTAACCCTAACCCTAACCCTAACCCTAACCCTATACCTCACATGAAGCCGTGGTCGGCTGCTCAGCCTTCCAAACTCAGAGGCCTGGTTCCCAAAATCTCCCGATGGAAGAACCCTGAGCCACACTGCAGAATTGCACTTGAGCACTATATAAAACATGCCTGAATATATTTATTTATTTATTTATAATGATTTTATTTATTTGTTGGACAGACTGAGATCACAAGTAGGCTGTTTTTTGTCTGAAGGAAGGGGGAATAAGGCTCCCTGCAGTGGGGAGGGTCCCGTGTCAAACTAGATTCCTCTTCCCTGGGATCTTGACCTGGGCCGAGGCAAGAGGTCACATCCAATGAGGTACACAGGTGTTCTGGAAAGCATACCCTATAGCAATGACCTTCAGCCTTAGCATAATGCGAAGCCCAAGTCATGTGCTCAGTCTTCTGTCCTCAAAGGCCTGGTTCCCAAACTCTCCCCATGGGGGAACCCTGAGCTGCCCCGCACAAATGACCTAGATTCCAATAGGAAATCATGCCCTCTCTTTTATATATTTACTATTTATGTATTTATTTATTTATTGCCTCAAGATTTTACTTTTTCACTTTACAGGGCGCGAAAAGACGTAGGCAGTGTTGCACGCCCAGAGAAGGGAAAGAAGGCTCCCTGCTGAGGAGACAGCCCGATGTGGGGCTCCATCCCAGGACTCTGGGATCATGTCCTGAGCTGAAGGCAGTGGCCTAACCCACTGACTCACCCAGGTGTTACCAACAGCATTCACTTGTGAAATAACCTTCACGGTAATCCTGATGCAAAGCCCCTGTCCCATGCTCAGGCTTCTGTCCTCAGTAGCCTGGTCCATGAACTCTGCAGATGCGGGAACCCTGAGGTGTACCGCACAATGTCCATAGATCCCAATGGAACGTTTGCCCTTTAGAAATGAGCTGAATCCGTAGAACAGGTGAAATCTGCATGTAACCCTTGGGACACAGCTCCAAGGAGTGCCCACCTGAAGCGGGAACCAGGAGTTTGATGATCCCTCAGCAAGGGCCGGTAGGGCCTCCCATGTGCATCGGCCTAACCCTAACCCGAGGATGCTTCTTTAGACTTCTATCCCTGGTTGCCTGCCCTGGTAGCTCTCTAGGTAGGGGATTCCTTCTTCACATCGCAGGCTTCTGGGTGCCAACCACTATGATAATGGGAAATTTAGCCCTGTGGAAGACCTCGGGGTGGGAAAATCTGCCTATCCGATCATTCTACCAACACCTTCCTAGGACCCCCACACCACAATCCGGGAATAGGATGGTCCGCCAGGGCTACGTCCTCAACTGAGTCCCGTGGAAAGCCTAATTCTGCCCTGACAAATCAGGTCAGCCATTCTCCCAGAGCCAAAGGCTAGGCCTAGGTTACGGGATCAGACTCTGGACACCGGAGGACTGAACCCAGGTCCTCCTGTGGATGGGAAAGTCAGTCTGTAGGAAGGACTCAGCCTCTCAGGCAGAAACTGACCCTTTCCTTCTGTGCTATCCAGTACCTTCAGATATATAGAAACCAGCATGCTACCCTGAGGGCATTCCACCCTCTTGGCCTGTCCCGTCCAAAATTCCATCGCCTGAGGATTCTGCTGAGTCCCACCCTCAACTCAGCCCTTGGTGTGCCAGTATTGTGTGGCCAGTTCCGACATGCCTTGTTCCTAAGACATAAACATAACCCTTACTCTAACCCTCACCTAAACATAACCCTAACCCTAACCCTAACCCTAACCCTAACCCTAACCGTATACCTCACATGAAGCCGAGGTCGGCTGCTCAGCCTTCCAACCTCAGAGGCCTGGTTCCCAAAATCTCCCGATGGAAGAACCATGAGCCACACTGCATAATTGCACTTGAGCACTATATAAAACATGCCTGAATATATTTATTTATTTATTTATAATGATTTTATTTATTTGTTGGACAGACTGAGATCACAAGTAGGCTGTGTTTTTGTCTGAAGGAAGGGGGAATAAGGTTCCCTGCAGTGGGGAGGGCCCCGTGTCAAACTAGATTCCTCTTCCCTGGGATCTTGACCTGGGCCGAGGCAAGAGGTCACATCCAATGAGGTACACAGGTGTTCTGGAAAGCATACCCTATAGCAATGACCTTCAGCCTTAGCATAATGCGAAGCCCAAGTCATGTGCTCAGTCTTCTGTCCTCAAAGGCCTGGTTCCCAAACACTCCCCATGGGGGAACCCTGAGCTGCCCCGCACAAATGACCTAGATTCCAATAGGAAATCATGCCCTCTCTTTTATATATTTATTATTTATGTATTTATTTATTTATTGCTTCAAGATTTTACTTTTTCACTTTGCAGGGCGCGAAAAGATGTAGGCAGTGTTGCACGCCCAGAGAAGGGAAAGAAGGCTCCCTGCTGAGGAGACAGCCCGATGTGGGGCTCCATCCCAGGACTCTGGGATCATGGCCTGAGCTGAAGGCAGTGGCCTAACCCACTGACCTACCCAGGTGTTACCAACAGCATTCACTTGTGAAATAACCTTCACGGTAATCCTGATGCAAAGCCCCTGTCCCATGCTCAGGCTTCTGTCCTCAGTAGCCTGGTCCATGAACTCTGCAGATGCTGGAACCCTGAGGTGCACCGCACAATGTCCATAGATCCCAATGGGAACGTTTGCCCTTTAGAAATGAGCTGAATCCGTAGAACAGGTGAAATCTGCATGCACCCCTTGGAACACAGCTCCAAGGAGCGCCCACCTGAAGCGGGAACCAGGAGTTTGATGATCCCTCAGCAAGGGCCGGTAGGGCCTCCCATGTGCATCAGCCTAACCCTAACCCGAGGATGCTTCTTTAGACTTCTATCCCTGGTTGCCTGCCCTCATAGCCCTCTAGGTAGGGGATTCCTTCTTCACATCACAGGCTTCGGGGTGCCGCCCACTATGATAATGGGAAATTTAGCCCTGTGGAAGACCTCGGGGCGGGAGAAATCTGCCTCTCCGATCATTCTACCAACACCTTCCTAGGACCCCCACACCACAATCCGGGAATAGGATGGTCCGCCAGGGCTACGTCCTCAACTGAGTCCCGTGGAAAGCCTAATTCTGCCCTGACAAATCAGGTCAGCCATTCTCCCAGAGCCAAAGGCTAAGCCTAGGTTACGGGATCAGACTCTGGACACCGGAGGACTGAACCCAGGTCCTCCTGTGGATGGGAAAGTCAGTCTGTAGGAAGGACTCAGCCTCAGGCAGAAACTGACCCTTTCCTTCTGTGCTATCCAGTACCTTCAGATATATAGAAACCAGCATGCTACCCTGAGGGCATTCCACCCTCTTGGCCTGTCCCGTCCAAATTCCATCGCCTGAGGATTCTGCTGAGTCCCACCCTCAACTCAGCCCTTGGTGTGCCAGTATTGTGTGGCAAGTTCCGACATGCTTTGTTCCTAAGACATAACCCTAACCCTTACTCTAACCCTCACCTAAACATAACCCTAACCCTAACGCTAACCCTAACCCTAACCCTAACCCTAACCGTATACCTCACATGAAGCCGTGGTCGGCTGCTCAGCCTTCCAACCTCAGAGGCCTGGTTCCCAAAATCTCCCGATGGAAGAACCCTGAGCCACACTGCAGAGTTTCACTTGATCACTATATAAAACATGCCTGAATATATTTATTTATTTATTTATAATGATTTTATTTTTTTGTTGGACAGACTGAGATCACAAGTAGGCTGTGTTTTTGTCCGAAGGAAGGGGGAATAAGGCTCCCTGCAGTGGGGAGGGCCCCGTGTCAAACTAGATTCCTCTTCCCTGGGATCTTGACCTGGGCCGAGGCAAGAGGTCACATCCAATGAGGTACACAGGTGTTCTGGAAAGCATACCCTATAGCAATGACCTTCAGCCTTAGCATAATGCGAAGCCCAAGTCATGTGCTCAGTCTTCTGTCCTCAAAGGCCTGGTTCCCAAACTCTCCCCATGGGGGAACCCTGAGCTGCCCCGCACAAATGACCTAGATTCCAATAGGAAATCATGCCCTCTCTTTTATATATTTATTATTTATGTATTTATTTATTTATTGCCTCAAGATTTTACTTTTTCACTTTGCAGGGAGCGAAAAGATGTAGGCAGTGTTGCACGCCCAGAGAAGGGAAAGAAGGCTCCCTGCTGAGGAGACAGCCCGATGTGGGGCTCCATCCCAGGACTCTGGGATTATGTCCTGAGCTGAAGGCAGTGGCCTAACCCACTGACTCACCCAGGTGTTACCAACAGCATTCACTTGTGAAATAACCATTACGGTAATCCTGATGCAAAGCCCCTGTCCCATGCTCAGGCTTCTGTCCTCAGTAGCCTGGTCCATGAACTCTGCAGATGCGGGAACCCTGAGGTGCACCGCACAATGTCCATAGATCCCAATGGGAACGTTTGCCCTTTAGAAATGAGCTGAATCCGTAGAACAGGTGAAATCTGCATGCACCCCTTGGGACACAGCTCCAAGGAGCGCCCACCTGAAGCGGGAACCAGGAGTTTGATGATCCCTCAGCAAGGGCCGGTAGGGCCTCCCATGTGCATCAGCCTAACCCTAACCCGAGGCTGCTTCTTCAGACTTCTATCCCCGGTTGCCTGCCCTGGTAGCCCTCTAGGTAGGGGATTCCTTCTTCACATCGCAGGCCCCTGGGTGCCGCCCACTAGGCAAAAGGGAAGTTTAGCCCTGTGGAAGACCCTAGGGGAGGGAGAAATCTGCCTGTCCGATCATTCTACCAACACCTTCCTAGGACTCCCACACCACAATCCGGGAATAGGATGGTCCGCCAGGGCTACGTCCTCAACTGAGTCCCGTGGAAAGCCTAATTCTGTCCTGACAAATCAGGTCAGCCATTCACCCAGAGCCAAAGGCTAAGCCTAGGTTACGTGATCAGACTCTGGACACCGGAGGACTGAACCCAGGTCCTCCTGTGGATGGGAAAGTCAGTCTGTAGGAAGGACTCAGCCTCTCAGGCAGAAACTGACCCTTTCCTTCTGTGCTATCCAGTACCTTCAGCTATATAGAAACCAGCATGCTCCCCTGAGGGCATTCCACCCTCTTGGCCTGTCCTGTCCAAAATTCCATCGCCTGAGGATTCTGCTGAGTCCCACCCTCAACTCAGCCCTTGGTGAGCCAGTATTGTGTGGCCAGTTCCGAAATGCCTTGTTCCTAAGACATAACCATAACCCTTACTCTAACCCTCACCTAAACATAATCCTAACCCTAACCCTAACTCTAACCCTATACCTCACATGAATCCGTCGTCGGCTGCTCAGCCTTCCAACCTCAGAGGCCTGGTTCCCAAAATCTCCCGATGGAAGAACCCTGAGCCACACTGCAGAATTGCACTTGAGCACTATATAAAACATGCCTGAATATATTTATTTATTTATTTATAATGATTTTATTTATTTGTTGGACAGACTGAGATCACAAGTAGGCTGTGTTTTTGTCTGAAGGAAGGGGGAATAAGGCTCCCTGCAGTGGGGAGGGCCCCGTGTCAAACTAGATTCCTCTTCCCTGGGATCTTGACCTGGGCCGAGGCAAGAGGTCACATCCACTGAGGTACACAGGTGTTCTGGAAAGCATACCCTATAGCAATGACCTTCAGCCTTAGCATAATGCGAAGCCCATGTCATGTGCTCAGTCTTCTGTCCTCAAAGGCCTGGTTCCCAAACTCTCCCCATGGGGAACCCTGAGCTGCCCCGCACAAATGACCTAGATTCCAATAGGAAATCATGCCCTCTCTTTTATATAATTATTATTTATGTATTTATTTATTTATTGCTTCAAGATTTTACTTTTTCACTTTGCAGGGAGCGAAAAGATGTAGGCAGTGTTGCACGCCCAGAGAAGGGAAAGAAGGCTCCCTGCTGAGGAGACAGCCCGATGTGGGGCTCCATCCCAGGACTCTGGGATCATGTCCTGAGCTGAAGGCAGTGGACTAACCCACTGACTCACCCAGGTGTTACCAACAGCATTCACTTGTGAAATAACCTTCATGGTAATCCTGATGCAAAGCCCCTGTCCCATGCTCAGGCTTCTGTCCTCAGTAGCCTGGTCCATGAACTCTGCAGATGCGGGAACCCTGAGGTGCACCGCACAATGTCCATAGATCCCAATGGGAACGTTTGCCCTTTAGAAATGAGCTGAATCCGTAGAACAGGTGAAATATGCATGCACCCATTGGAACACAGCTCCAAGGAGCGCCCACCTGAAGCGGGAACCAGGAGTTTGATGATCCCTCAGCAAGGGCCGGTAGGGCCTCCCATGTGCATCAGCCTAACCCTAACCCGAGGATGCTTCTTTAGACTTCTATCCCTGGTTGCCTGCCCTGGTAGCTCTCTAGGTAGGGGATTCCTTCTTCACATCGCAGGCCTCTGGGTGCCGCCCACTAGGCAAATGGGAAGTTTAGCCCTGTGGAAGACCCTCGGGGAGTGAGAAATCTGCCTGTCCGATCATTCTACCAACACCTTCCTAGGACCCCCACACCACAATCCGGGAATAGGATGGTCCGCCAGGGCTACGTCCTCAACTGAGTCCCGTGGAAAGCCTAATTCTGCCCTGACGAATCAGGTCAGCCATTCTCCCAGAGCCAAAGGCTAAGCCTAGGTTACGGGATCAGACTCTGGACACCGGAGGACTGAACCCAGGTCCTCCTGTGGATGGGAAAGTCAGTCTGTAGGAAGGACTCAGCCTCTCAGGCAGAAACTGACCCTTTCCTTCTGTGCTATCCAGTACCTTCAGATATATAGAAACCAGCATGCTCCCCTGAGGGCATTCCACCCTCTTGGCCTGTCCCGTCCAAAATTCCATCGCCTGAGGATTCTGCAGAGACCCACCCTCAACTCAGCCCTTGGTGTGCCAGTATTGTGTGGCCAGTTCCGACATGCCTTGTTCCTAAAACATAACCCTAACCCTTACTCTAACCTTCACCTAAACATAACCCTAACCCTAACCCTAACCCTAACCCTAACCCTAACCCTATACCTCACATGAAGCCGTGGTCGGCTGCTCAGCCTTCCAAACTCAGAGGCCTGGTTCCCAAAATCTCCCGATGGAAGAACCCTGAGCCACACTGCAGAATTGCACTTGAGCACTATATAAAACATGCCTGAATATATTTATTTATTTATTTATAATGATTTTATTTATTTGTTGGACAGACTGAGATCACAAGTAGGCTGTGTTTTTGTCTGAAGGAAGGGGGAATAAGGCTCCCTGCAGTGGGGAGGGCCCCGTGTCAAACTAGATTCCTCTTCCCTGGGATCTTGACCTGGGCCGAGGCAAGAGGTCACATCCAATGAGGTACACAGGTGTTCTGGAAAGCATACCCTATAGCAATGACCTTCAGCCTTAGCATAATGCGAAGCCCAAGTCATGTGCTCAGTCTTCTGTCCTCAAAGGCCTGGTTCCCAAACTCTCCCCATGGGGGAACCCTGAGCTGCCCCGCACAAATGACCTAGATTCCAATAGGAAATCATGCCCTCTCTTTTATATATTTACTATTTATGTATTTATTTATTTATTGCCTCAAGATTTTACTTTTTCACTTTGCAGGGCGCGAAAAGACGTAGGCAGTGTTGCACGCCCAGAGAAGGGAAAGAAGGCTCCCTGCTGAGGAGACAGCCCGATGTGGGGCTCCATCCCAGGACTCTGGGATCATGTCCTGAGCTGAAGGCAGTGGCCTAACCCACTGACTCACCCAGGTGTTACCAACAGCATTCACTTGTGAAATAACCTTCACGGTAATCCTGATGCAAAGCCCCTGTCCCATGCTCAGGCTTCTGTCCTCAGTAGCCTGGTCCATGAACTCTGCAGATGCGGGAACCCTGAGGTGTACCGCACAATGTCCATAGATCCCAATGGGAACGTTTGCCCTTTAGAAATGAGCTGAATCCGTAGAACAGGTGAAATCTGCATGTAACCCTTGGGACACAGCTCCAAGGAGTGCCCACCTGAAGCGGGAACCAGGAGTTTGATGATCCCTCAGCAAGGGCCGGTAGGGCCTCCCATGTGCATCGGCCTAACCCTAACCCGAGGATGCTTCTTTAGACTTCTATCCCTGGTTGCCTGCCCTGGTAGCTCTCTAGGTAGGGGATTCCTTCTTCACATCGCAGGCTTCTGGGTGCCACCCACTATGATAATGGGAAATTTAGCCCTGTGGAAGACCTCGGGGTGGGAAAATCTGCCTGTCCGATCATTCTACCAACACCTTCCTAGGACCCCCACACCACAATCCGGGAATAGGATGGTCCGCCAGGGCTATGTCCTCAACTGAGTCCCGTGGAAAGCCTAATTCTGCCCTGACAAATCAGGTCAGCCATTCTCCCAGAGCCAAAGGCTAGGCCTAGGTTACGGGATCAGACTCTGGACACCGGAGGACTGAACCCATGTCCTCCTGTGGATGGGAAAGTCAGTCTGTAGGAAGGACTCAGCCTCTCAGGCAGAAACTGACCCTTTCCTTCTGTGCTATCCAGTACCTTCAGATATATAGAAACCAGCATGCTCCCCTGAGGGCATTCCACCCTCTTGGCCTGTCCCGTACAAAATTCCATCGCCTGAGGATTCTGCTGAGTCCCACCCTCAACTCAGCCCTTGGTGTGCCAGTATTGTGTGGCCAGTTCCGACATGCCTTGTTCCTAAGACATAAACATAACCCTTACTCTAACCCTCACCTAAACATAACCCTAACCCTAACCCTAACCCTAACCCTAACCCTAACCGTATACCTCACATGAAGCCGAGGTCGGCTGCTCAGCCTTCCAACCTCAGAGGCCTGGTTCCCAAAATCTCCCGATGGAAGAACCCTGAGCCACACTGCATAATTGCACTTGAGCACTATATAAAACGTGCCTGAATATATTTATTTATTTATTTATAATGATTTTATTTATTTGTTGGACAGACTGAGATCACAAGTAGGCTGTGTTTTTGTCTGAAGGAAGGGGGAATAAGGCTCCCTGCAGTGGGGAGGGCCCCGTGTCAAACTAGATTCCTCTTCCCTGGGATCTTGACCTGGGCCGAGGCAAGAGGTCACATCCAATGAGGTACACAGGTGTTCTGGAAAGCATACCCTATAGCAATGACCTTCAGCCTTAGCATAATGCGAAGCCCAAGTCATGTGCTCAGTCTTCTGTCCTCAAAGGCCTGGTTCCCAAACTCTCCCCATGGGGGAACCCTGAGCTGCCCCGCACAAATGACCTAGATTCCAATAGGAAATCATGCCCTCTCTTTTATATATTTATTATTTATGTATTTATTTATTTATTGCCTCAAGATTTTACTTTTTCACTTTGCAGGGAGCGAAAAGATGTAGGCAGTGTTGCACGCCCAGAGAAGGGAAAGAAGGCTCCCTGCTGAGGAGACAGCCCGATGTGGGGCTCCATCCCAGGACTCTGGGATCATGTCCTGAGCTGAAGGCAATGGCCTAACCTACTGACTCACCCAGGTGTTACCAACAGCATTCACTTGTGAAATAACCTTCACGGTAATCCTGATGCAAAGCCCCTGTCCCATGCTCCGGCTTCTGTCCTCAGTAGCCTGGTCCATGAACTCTGCAGATGCGGGAACCCTGAGGTGCACCGCACAATGTCCATAGATCCCAATGGGAACGTTTGCCCTTTAGAAATGAGCTGAATCCGTAGAACAGGTGAAATCTGCATGCACCCCTTGGGACACAGCTCCAAGGAGCGCCCACAGGAAGCAGGAACCAGGAGTTTGATGATCCCTCAGCAAGGGCCGGTAGGGCCTCCCATGTGCATCGGCCTAACCCTAACCCGAGGGTGCTTCTTCAGACTTCTATCCCCGGTTGCCTGCCCTGGTAGCCCTCTAGGTAGGGGATTCCTTCTTCACATCACAGGCCTCTGGGTGCCGCCCACTAGGCAAATGGGAAGTTTAGCCCTGTGGAAGACCCTCGGGGAGGGAGAATTCTGCCTGTCCGATCATTCTACCAACACCTTCCTAGGACCCCCACACCACAATCCGGGAATAGGATGGTCCGCCAGGGCTACGTCCTCAACTGAGTCCCGTGGAAAGCCTAATTCTGCCCTGACAAATTAGGTCAGCCATTCACCCAGAGCCAAAGGCTAAGCCTAGGTTACGTGATCAGACTCTGGACACCGGAGGACTGAACCCAGGTCCTCCTGTGGATGGGAAAGTCAGTCTGTAGGAAGGACTCAGCCTCTCAGGCAGAAACTGACCCTTTCCTTCTGTGCTATCCAGTACCTTCAGATATATAGAAACCAGCATGCTACCCTGAGGGCATTCCACCCTCTTGGCCTGTCCTGTCCAAAATTCCATCGCCTGAGGATTCTGCTGAGTCCCACCCTCAACTCAGCCCTTGGTGTGCCAGTATTGTGTGGCCAGTTCCGACATGCCTTGTTCCTAAAACATAACCCTAACCCTTACTCTAACCCTCACCTAAACATAACCCTAACCCTAACCCTAACCCTAACCCTAACCCTAACCCTATACCTCACATGAAGCCGTGGTCGGCTGCTCAGCCTTCCAACCTCAGAGGCCTGGTTCCCAAAATCTCCCGATGGAAGAACCCTGAGCCACACTGCAGAATTGCATTTGATCACTATATAAAACATGCCTGAATATATTTATTTATTTATTTATAATGATTTTATTTATTTGTTGGACAGACTGAGATCACAAGTAGGCTGTGTTTTTGTCTGAAGGAAGGGGGAATAAGGCTCCCTGCAGTGGGGAGGGCCCCGTGTCAAACTAGATTCCTCTTCCCTGGGATCTTGACCTGGGCCGAGGCAAGAGGTCACATCCAATGAGGTACACAGGTGTTCTGGAAAGCATACCCTATAGCAATGACCTTCAGCCTTAGCATAATGCGAAGCCCAAGTCATGTGCTCAGTCTTCTGTCCTCAAAGGCCTGGTTCCCAAACTCTCCCCATGGGGGAACCCTGAGCTGCCCCGCACAAATGACCTAGATTCCAATAGGAAATCATGCCCTCTCTTTTATATATTTATTATTTATGTATTTATTTATTTATTGCCTCAAGATTTTACTTTTTCACTTTGCAGGGAGCGAAAAGATGTAGGCAGTGTTGCACGCCCAGAGAAGGGAAAGAAGGCTCCCTGCTGAGGAGACAGCCCGATGTGGGGCTCCATACCAGGACTCTGGGATCATGTCCTTAGCTGAAGGCAATGGCCTAACCTACTGACTCACCCAGGTGTTACCAACAGCATTCACTTGTGAAATAACCTTCACGGTAATCCTGATGCAAAGCCCCTGTCCCATGCTCCGGCTTCTGTCCTCAGTAGCCTGGTCCATGAACTCTGCAGATGCGGGAACCCTGAGGTGCACCGCACAATGTCCATAGATCCCAATGGGAACGTTTGCCCTTTAGAAATGAGCTGAATCCGTAGAACAGGTGAAATCTGCATGCACCCCTTGGGACACAGCTCCAAGGAGCGCCCACAGGAAGCAGGAACCAGGAGTTTGATGATCCCTCAGCAAGGGCCGGTAGGGCCTCCCATGTGCATCGGCCTAACCCTAACCCGAGGGTGCTTCTTCAGACTTCTATCCCCGGTTGCCTGCCCTGGTAGCCCTCTAGGTAGGGGATTCCTTCTTCACATCACAGGCCTCTGGGTGCCGCCCACTAGGCAAATGGGAAGTTTAGCCCTGTGGAAGACCCTCGGGGAGGGAGAATTCTGCCTGTCCGATCATTCTACCAACACCTTCCTAGGACCCCCACACCACAATCCGGGATTAGGATGGTCCGCCAGGGCTACGTCCTCAACTGAGTCCCGTGGAAAGCCTAATTCTGCCCTGACAAATTAGGTCAGCCATTCACCCAGAGCCAAAGGCTAAGCCTAGGTTACGTGATCAGACTCTGGACACCGGAGGACTGAACCCAGGTCCTCCTGTGGATGGGAAAGTCAGTCTGTAGGAAGGACTCAGCCTCTCAGGCAGAAACTGACCCTTTCCTTCTGTGCTATCCAGTACCTTCAGATATATAGAAACCAGCATGCTACCCTGAGGGCATTCCACCCTCTTGGCCTGTCCTGTCCAAAATTCCATCGCCTGAGGATTCTGCTGAGTCCCACCCTCAACTCAGCCCTTGGTGTGCCAGTATTGTGTGGCCAGTTCCGACATGCCTTGTTCCTAAAACATAACCCTAACCCTTACTCTAACCCTCACCTAAACATAACCCTAACCCTAACCCTAACCCTAACCCTAACCCTAACCCTATACCTCACATGAAGCCGTGGTCGGCTGCTCAGCCTTCCAACCTCAGAGGCCTGGTTCCCAAAATCTCCCGATGGAAGAACCCTGAGCCACACTGCAGAATTGCATTTGATCACTATATAAAACATGCCTGAATATATTTATTTATTTATTTATAATGATTTTATTTATTTGTTGGACAGACTGTGATCACAAGTAGGCTGTGTTTTTGTCTGAAGGAAGGGGGAATAAGGCTCCCTGCAGTGGGGAGGGCCCCGTGTCAAACTAGATTCCTGTTCCCTGGGATCTTGACCTGGGCCGAGGCAAGAGGTCACATCCAATGAGGTACACAGGTGTTCTGGAAAGCATACCCTATAGCAATGACCTTCAGCCTTAGCATAATGTGAAGCCCAAGTCATGTCCTCAGTCTTCTGTCCTCAAAGGCCTGGTTCCCAAACTCTCCCCATGGGGGAACCCTGAGCTGCCCCGCACAAATGACCTAGATTCCAATAGGAAATCATGCCCTCTCTTTTATATATTTATTATTTATGTATTTATTTATTTATTGCCTCAAGATTTTACTTTTTCACTTTGCAGGGAGCGAAAAGATGTAGGCAGTGTTGCAAGCCCAGAGAAGGGAAAGAAGGCTCCCTGCTGAGGAGACAGCCGGATGTGGGGCTCCATCCCAGGACTCTGGGATCATGTCCTGAGCTGAAGGCAGTGGCCTAACCCACTGACTCACCCAGGTGTTACCAACAGCATTCACTTGTGAAATAAACTTCACGGTAATCCTGATGCAAAGCCCCTGTCCCATGCTCAGGCTTCTGTCCTCAGTAGCCTGGTCCATGAACTCTGCAGATGCGGGAACCCTGAGGTGCACCGCACAATGTCCATAGATCCCAATGGGAACGTTTGCCCTTTAGAAATGAGCTGAATCCGTAGAACAGGTGAAATCTGCATGCACCCCTTGGGACACAGCTCCAAGGAGCGCCCACCTGAAGCGGGAACCAGGAGTTTGATGATCCCTCAGCAAGGGCCGGTAGGGCCTCCCATGTGCATCTGCCTAACCCTAACCCGAGGGTGCTTCTTCAGACTTCTATCCCTGGTTGCCTGCCCTGGTAGCCCTCTAGGTAGGGGATTCCTTCTTCACATCGCAGGCCTCTGGGTGCCGCCCACTAGGCAAATGGGAAGTTTAGCCCTGTGGAAGACCCTCGGGGAGTGAGAAATCTGCCTGTCCGATCATTCTACCAACACCTTCCTAGGACCCCCACACCACAATCCGGGAATAGGATGGTCCGCCAGGGCTACGTCCTCAACTGAGTCCCGTGGAAAGCCTAATTCTGCCCTGACGAATCAGGTCAGCCATTCTCCCAGAGCCAAAGGCTAAGCCTAGGTTACGTGATCAGACTCTGGACACCGGAGGACTGAACCCAGGTCCTCCTGTGGATGGGAAAGTCAGTCTGTAGGAAGGACTCAGCCTCTCAGGCAGAAACTGACCCTTTCCTTCTGTGCTATCCAGTACCTTCAGATATATAGAAACCAGCATGCTCCCCTGAGGGCATTCCACCCTCTTGGCCTGTCCCGTCCAAAATTCCATCGCCTGAGGATTCTGCAGAGACCCACCCTCAACTCAGCCCTTGGTGTGCCAGTATTGTGTGGCCAGTTCCGACATGCCTTGTTCCTAAAACATAACCCTAACCCTTACTCTAACCCTCACCTAAACATAACCCTAACCCTAACCCTAACCCTAACCCTAACCCTATACCTCACATGAAGCCGTGGTCGGCTGCTCAGCCTTCCAAACTCAGAGGCCTGGTTCCCAAAATCTCCCGATGGAAGAACCCTGAGCCACACTGCAGAATTGCACTTGAGCACTATATAAAACATGCCTGAATATATATATTTATTTATTTATAATGATTTTATTTATTTGTTGGACAGACTGAGATCACAAGTAGGCTGTGTTTTTGTCTGAAGGAAGGGGGAATAAGGCTCCCTGCAGTGGGGAGGGCCCCGTGTCAAACTAGATTCCTCTTCCCTGGGATCTTGACCTGGGCCGAGGCAAGAGGTCACATCCAATGAGGTACACAGGTGTTCTGGAAAGCATACCCTATAGCAATGACCTTCAGCCTTAGCATAATGCGAAGCCCAAGTCATGTGCTCAGTCTTCTGTCCTCAAAGGCCTGGTTCCCAAACTCTCCCCATGGGGGAACCCTGAGCTGCCCCGCACAAATGACCTAGATTCCAATAGGAAATCATGCCCTCTCTTTTATATATTTACTATTTATGTATTTATTTATTTATTGCCTCAAGATTTTACTTTTTCACTTTGCAGGGCGCGAAAAGACGTAGGCAGTGTTGCACGCCCAGAGAAGGGAAAGAAGGCTCCCTGCTGAGGAGACAGCCCGATGTGGGGCTCCATCCCAGGACTCTGGGATCATGTCCTGAGCTGAAGGCAGTGGCCTAACCCACTGACTCACCCAGGTGTTACCAACAGCATTCACTTGTGAAATAACCTTCACGGTAATCCTGATGCAAAGCCCCTGTCCCATGCTCAGGCTTCTGTCCTCAGTAGCCTGGTCCATGAACTCTGCAGATGCTGGAACCCTGAGGTGCACCGCACAATGTCCATAGATCCCAATGGGAACGTTTGCCCTTTAGAAATGAGCTGAATCCGTAGAACAGGTGAAATCTGCATGCACCCCTTGGAACACAGCTCCAAGGAGCGCCCACCTGAAGCGGGAACCAGGAGTTTGATGATCCCTCAGCAAGGGCCGGTAGGGCCTCCCATGTGCATCGGCCTAACCCTAACCCGAGGATGCTTCTTTAGACTTCTATCCGTGGTTGCCTGCCCTCATAGCCCTCTAGGTAGGGGATTCCTTCTTCACATCGCAGGCTTCGGGGTGCCGCCCACTATGATAATGGGAAATTTAGCCCTGTGGAAGACCTCGGGGCGGGAGAAATCTGCCTGTCCGATCATTCTACCAACACCTTCCTAGGACCCCCACACCACAATCCGGGAATAGGATGGTCCGCCAGGGCTACGTCCTCAACTGAGTCCCGTGGAAAGCCTAATTCTGCCCTGACAAATCAGGTCAGCCATTCTCCCAGAGCCAAAGGCTAAGCCTAGGTTACGGGATCAGACTCTGGACACCGGAGGACTGAACCCAGGTCCTCCTGTGGATGGGAAAGTCAGTCTGTAGGAAGGACTCAGCCTCTCAGGCAGAAACTGACCCTTTCCTTCTGTGCTATCCAGTACCTTCAGATATATAGAAACGAGCATGCTACCCTGAGGGCATTCCACCCTCTTGGCCTGTCCCGTCCAAAATTCCATCGCCTGAGGATTCTGCTGAGTCCCACCCTCAACTCAGCCCTTGGTGTGCCAGTATTGTGTGGCCAGTTCCGACATGCCTTGTTCCTAAGACATAACCCTAACCCTTACTCTAACCCTCACCTAAACATAACCCTAACCCTAACGCTAACCCTAACCCTAACCCTAACCCTAACCGTATACCTCACATGAAGCCGTGGTCGGCTGCTCAGCCTTCCAACCTCAGAGGCCTGGTTCCCAAAATCTCCCGGTGGAAGAACCCTGAGCCACTCTGCAGAATTTCACTTGATCACTATATAAAACATGCCTGAATATATTTATTTATTTATTTATAATGATTTTATTTATTTGTTGGACAGACTGAGATCACAAGTAGGCTGTGTTTTTGTCCGAAGGAAGGGGGAATAAGGCTCCCTGCAGTGGGGAGGGCCCCGTGTCAAACTAGATTCCTCTTCCCTGGGATCTTGACCTGGGCCGAGGCAAGAGGTCACATCCACTGATGTACACAGGTGTTCTGGAAAGCATACCCTATAGCAATGACCTTCAGCCTTAGCATAATGCGAAGCCCAAGTCATGTGCTCAGTCTTCTGTCCTCAAAGGCCTGGTTCCCAAACTCTCCCCATGGGGGAACCCTGAGCTGCCCCGCACAAATGACCTAGATTCCAATAGGAAATCATGCCCTCTCTTTTATATATTTATTATTTATGTATTTATTTATTTATTGCCTCAAGATTTTACTTTTTCACTTTGCAGGGAGCGAAAAAATGTAGGCAGTGTTGCACGCCCAGAGAAGGGAAAGAAGGCTCCCTGCTGAGGAGACAGCCCGATGTGGGGCTCCATCCCAGGACTCTGGGATCATGGCCTGAGCTGAAGGCAGTGGCCTAACCCACTGACTCACCCAGGTGTTACCAACAGCATTCACTTGTGAAATAACATTTACGGTAATCCTGATGCAAAGCCCCTGTCCCATGCTCAGGCTTCTGTCCTCAGTAGCCTGGTCCATGAACTCTGCAGATGCGGGAACCCTGAGGTGCACCGCACAATGTCCATAGATCCCAATGGGAACGTTTGCCCTTTAGAAATGAGCTGAATCCGTAGAACAGGTGAAATCTGCATGCACCCCTTGGGACACAGCTCCAAGGAGCGCCCACCTGAAGCGGGAACCAGGAGTTTGATGATCCCTCAGCAAGGGCCGGTAGGGCCTCCCATGTGCATCGGCCTAACCCTAACCCGAGGCTGCTTCTTCAGACTTCTATCCCCGGTTGCCTGCCCTGGTAGCCCTCTAGGTAGGGGATTCCTTCTTCACATCGCAGGCCCCTGGGTGCCGCCCACTAGGCAAAAGGGAAGTTTAGCCCTGTGGAAGACCCTAGGGGAGGGAGAAATCTGCCTGTCCGATCATTCTACCAACACCTTCCTAGGACTCCCACACCACAATCCGGGAATAGGATGGTCCGCCAGGGCTACGTCCTCAACTGAGTCCCGTGGAAAGCCTAATTCTGCCCTGACAAATCAGGTCAGCCATTCACCCAGAGCCAAAGGCTAAGCCTAGGTTACGTGATCAGACTCTGGACACCGGAGGACTGAACCCAGGTCCTCCTGTGGATGGGAAAGTCAGTCTGTAGGAAGGACTCAGCCTCTCAGGCAGAAACTGACCCTTTCCTTCTGTGCTATCCAGTACCTTCAGATATATAGAAACCAGCATGCTCCCCTGAGGGCATTCCACCCTCTTGGCCTGTCCTGTCCAAAATTCCATCGCCTGAGGATTCTGCTGAGTCCCACCCTCAACTCAGCCCTTGGTGAGCCAGTATTGTGTGGCCAGTTCCGAAATGCCTTGTTCCTAAGACATAACCATAACCCTTACTCTAACCCTCACCTAAACATAATCCTAACCCTAACCCTAACTCTAACCCTATACCTCACATGAATCCGTCGTCGGCTGCTCAGCCTTCCAACCTCAGAGGCCTGGTTCCCAAAATCTCCCGATGGAAGAACCCTGAGCCACACTGCAGAATTGCACTTGAGCACTATATAAAACATGCCTGAATATATTTATTTATTTATTTATAATGATTTTATTTATTTGTTGGACAGACTGAGATCACAAGTAGGCTGTGTTTTTGTCTGAAGGAAGGGGGAATAAGGCTCCCTGCAGTGGGGAGGGCCCCGTGTCAAACTAGATTCCTCTTCCCTGGGATCTTGACCTGGGCCGAGGCAAGAGGTCACATCCAATGAGGTACACAGGTGTTCTGGAAAGCATACCCTATAGCAATGACCTTCAGCCTTAGCATAATGCGAAGCCCATGTCATGTGCTCAGTCTTCTGTCCTCAAAGGCCTGGTTCCCAAACTCTCCCCATGGGGAACCCTGAGCTGCCCCGCACAAATGACCTAGATTCCAATAGGAAATCATGCCCTCTCTTTTATATATTTATTATTTATGTTTTTATTTATTTATTGCTTCAAGATTTTACTTTTTCACTTTGCAGGGAGCGAAAAGATGTAGGCAGTGTTGCACGCCCAGAGAAGGGAAAGAAGGCTCCCTGCTGAGGAGACAGCCCGATGTGGGGCTCCATCCCAGGACTCGGGATCATGTCCTGAGCTGAAGGCAGTGGCCTAACCCACTGACTCACCCAGGTGTTACCAACAGCATTCACTTGTGAAATAACCTTCATGGTAATCCTGATGCAAAGCCCCTGTCCCATGCTCAGGCTTCTGTCCTCAGTAGCCTGGTCCATGAACTCTGCAGATGCGGGAACCCTGAGGTGCACCGCACAATGTCCATAGATCCCAATGGGAACGTTTGCCCTTTAGAAATGAGCTGAATCCGTAGAACAGGTGAAATATGCATGCACCCATTGGAACACAGCTCCAAGGAGCGCCCACCTGAAGCGGGAACCAGGAGTTTGATGATCCCTCAGCAAGGGCCGGTAGGGCCTCCCATGTGCATCTGCCTAACCCTAACCCGAGGGTGCTTCTTCAGACTTCTATCCCTGGTTGCCTGCCCTGGTAGCCCTCTAGGTAGGGGATTCCTTCTTCACATCGCAGGCCTCTGGGTGCCGCCCACTAGGCAAATGGGAAGTTTAGCCCTGTGGAAGACCCTCGGGGAGTGAGAAATCTGCCTGTCCGATCATTCTACCAACACCTTCCTAGGACCCCCACACCACAATCCGGGAATAGGATGGTCCGCCAGGGCTACGTCCTCAACTGAGTCCCGTGGAAAGCCTAATTCTGCCCTGACGAATCAGGTCAGCCATTCTCCCAGAGCCAAAGGCTAAGCCTAGGTTACGTGATCAGACTCTGGACACCGGAGGACTGAACCCAGGTCCTCCTGTGGATGGGAAAGTCAGTCTGTAGGAAGGACTCAGCCTCTCAGGCAGAAACTGACCCTTTCCTTCTGTGCTATCCAGTACCTTCAGATATATAGAAACCAGCATGCTACCCTGAGGGCATTCCACCCTCTTGGCCTGTCCCGTCCAAAATTCCATCGCCTGAGGATTCTGCAGAGTCCCACCCTCAACTCAGCCCTTGGTGTGCCAGTATTGTGTGGCCAGTTCCGACATGCCTTGTTCCTAAAACATAACCCTAACCCTTACTCTAACCCTCACCTAAACATAACCCTAACCCTAACCCTAACCCTAACCCTAACCCTAACCCTATACCTCACATGAAGCCGTGGTCGGCTGCTCAGCCTTCCAAACTCAGAGGCCTGGTTCCCAAAATCTCCCGATGGAAGAACCCTGAGCCACACTGCAGAATTGCACTTGAGCACTATATAAAACATGCCTGAATATATTTATTTATTTATTTATAATGATTTTATTTATTTGTTGGACAGACTGAGATCACAAGTAGGCTGTTTTTTGTCTGAAGGAAGGGGGAATAAGGCTCCCTGCAGTGGGGAGGGTCCCGTGTCAAACTAGATTCCTCTTCCCTGGGATCTTGACCTGGGCCGAGGCAAGAGGTCACATCCAATGAGGTACACAGGTGTTCTGGAAAGCATACCCTATAGCAATGACCTTCAGCCTTAGCATAATGCGAAGCCCAAGTCATGTGCTCAGTCTTCTGTCCTCAAAGGCCTGGTTCCCAAACTCTCCCCATGGGGGAACCCTGAGCTGCCCCGCACAAATGACCTAGATTCCAATAGGAAATCATGCCCTCTCTTTTATATATTTACTATTTATGTATTTATTTATTTATTGCCTCAAGATTTTACTTTTTCACTTTACAGGGCGCGAAAAGACGTAGGCAGTGTTGCACGCCCAGAGAAGGGAAAGAAGGCTCCCTGCTGAGGAGACAGCCCGATGTGGGGCTCCATCCCAGGACTCTGGGATCATGTCCTGAGCTGAAGGCAGTGGCCTAACCCACTGACTCACCCAGGTGTTACCAACAGCATTCACTTGTGAAATAACCTTCACGGTAATCCTGATGCAAAGCCCCTGTCCCATGCTCAGGCTTCTGTCCTCAGTAGCCTGGTCCATGAACTCTGCAGATGCGGGAACCCTGAGGTGTACCGCACAATGTCCATAGATCCCAATGGAACGTTTGCCCTTTAGAAATGAGCTGAATCCGTAGAACAGGTGAAATCTGCATGTAACCCTTGGGACACAGCTCCAAGGAGTGCCCACCTGAAGCGGGAACCAGGAGTTTGATGATCCCTCAGCAAGGGCCGGTAGGGCCTCCCATGTGCATCGGCCTAACCCTAACCCGAGGATGCTTCTTTAGACTTCTATCCCTGGTTGCCTGCCCTGGTAGCTCTCTAGGTAGGGGATTCCTTCTTCACATCGCAGGCTTCTGGGTGCCAACCACTATGATAATGGGAAATTTAGCCCTGTGGAAGACCTCGGGGTGGGAAAATCTGCCTGTCCGATCATTCTACCAACACCTTCCTAGGACCCCCACACCACAATCCGGGAATAGGATGGTCCGCCAGGGCTACGTCCTCAACTGAGTCCCGTGGAAAGCCTAATTCTGCCCTGACAAATCAGGTCAGCCATTCTCCCAGAGCCAAAGGCTAGGCCTAGGTTACGGGATCAGACTCTGGACACCGGAGGACTGAACCCAGGTCCTCCTGTGGATGGGAAAGTCAGTCTGTAGGAAGGACTCAGCCTCTCAGGCAGAAACTGACCCTTTCCTTCTGTGCTATCCAGTACCTTCAGATATATAGAAACCAGCATGCTACCCTGAGGGCATTCCACCCTCTTGGCCTGTCCCGTCCAAAATTCCATCGCCTGAGGATTCTGCTGAGTCCCACCCTCAACTCAGCCCTTGGTGTGCCAGTATTGTGTGGCCAGTTCCGACATGCCTTGTTCCTAAGACATAAACATAACCCTTACTCTAACCCTCACCTAAACATAACCCTAACCCTAACCCTAACCCTAACCCTAACCCTAACCGTATACCTCACATGAAGCCGAGGTCGGCTGCTCAGCCTTCCAACCTCAGAGGCCTGGTTCCCAAAATCTCCCGATGGAAGAACCCTGAGCCACACTGCATAATTGCACTTGAGCACTATATAAAACATGCCTGAATATATTTATTTATTTATTTATAATGATTTTATTTATTTGTTGGACAGACTGAGATCACAAGTAGGCTGTGTTTTTGTCTGAAGGAAGGGGGAATAAGGTTCCCTGCAGTGGGGAGGGCCCCGTGTCAAACTAGATTCCTCTTCCCTGGGATCTTGACCTGGGCCGAGGCAAGAGGTCACATCCAATGAGGTACACAGGTGTTCTGGAAAGCATACCCTATAGCAATGACCTTCAGCCTTAGCATAATGCGAAGCCCAAGTCATGTGCTCAGTCTTCTGTCCTCAAAGGCCTGGTTCCCAAACACTCCCCATGGGGGAACCCTGAGCTGCCCCGCACAAATGACCTAGATTCCAATAGGAAATCATGCCCTCTCTTTTATATATTTATTATTTATGTATTTATTTATTTATTGCTTCAAGATTTTACTTTTTCACTTTGCAGGGCGCGAAAAGATGTAGGCAGTGTTGCACGCCCAGAGAAGGGAAAGAAGGCTCCCTGCTGAGGAGACAGCCCGATGTGGGGCTCCATCCCAGGACTCTGGGATCATGGCCTGAGCTGAAGGCAGTGGCCTAACCCACTGACCTACCCAGGTGTTACCAACAGCATTCACTTGTGAAATAACCTTCACGGTAATCCTGATGCAAAGCCCCTGTCCCATGCTCAGGCTTCTGTCCTCAGTAGCCTGGTCCATGAACTCTGCAGATGCTGGAACCCTGAGGTGCACCGCACAATGTCCATAGATCCCAATGGGAACGTTTGCCCTTTAGAAATGAGCTGAATCCGTAGAACAGGTGAAATCTGCATGCACCCCTTGGAACACAGCTCCAAGGAGCGCCCACCTGAAGCGGGAACCAGGAGTTTGATGATCCCTCAGCAAGGGCCGGTAGGGCCTCCCATGTGCATCGGCCTAACCCTAACCCGAGGATGCTTCTTTAGACTTCTATCCCTGGTTGCCTGCCCTCATAGCCCTCTAGGTAGGGGATTCCTTCTTCACATCACAGGCTTCGGGGTGCCGCCCACTATGATAATGGGAAATTTAGCCCTGTGGAAGACCTCGGGGCGGGAGAAATCTGCCTCTCCGATCATTCTACCAACACCTTCCTAGGACCCCCACACCACAATCCGGGAATAGGATGGTCCGCCAGGGCTACGTCCTCAACTGAGTCCCGTGGAAAGCCTAATTCTGCCCTGACAAATCAGGTCAGCCATTCTCCCAGAGCCAAAGGCTAAGCCTAGGTTACGGGATCAGACTCTGGACACCGGAGGACTGAACCCAGGTCCTCCTGTGGATGGGAAAGTCAGTCTGTAGGAAGGACTCAGCCTCAGGCAGAAACTGACCCTTTCCTTCTGTGCTATCCAGTACCTTCAGATATATAGAAACCAGCATGCTACCCTGAGGGCATTCCACCCTCTTGGCCTGTCCCGTCCAAATTCCATCGCCTGAGGATTCTGCTGAGTCCCACCCTCAACTCAGCCCTTGGTGTGCCAGTATTGTGTGGCAAGTTCCGACATGCTTTGTTCCTAAGACATAACCCTAACCCTTACTCTAACCCTCACCTAAACATAACCCTAACCCTAACGCTAACCCTAACCCTAACCCTAACCCTAACCGTATACCTCACATGAAGCCGTGGTCGGCTGCTCAGCCTTCCAACCTCAGAGGCCTGGTTCCCAAAATCTCCCGATGGAAGAACCCTGAGCCACACTGCAGAGTTTCACTTGATCACTATATAAAACATGCCTGAATATATTTATTTATTTATTTATAATGATTTTATTTTTTTGTTGGACAGACTGAGATCACAAGTAGGCTGTGTTTTTGTCCGAAGGAAGGGGGAATAAGGCTCCCTGCAGTGGGGAGGGCCCCGTGTCAAACTAGATTCCTCTTCCCTGGGATCTTGACCTGGGCCGAGGCAAGAGGTCACATCCAATGAGGTACACAGGTGTTCTGGAAAGCATACCCTATAGCAATGACCTTCAGCCTTAGCATAATGCGAAGCCCAAGTCATGTGCTCAGTCTTCTGTCCTCAAAGGCCTGGTTCCCAAACTCTCCCCATGGGGGAACCCTGAGCTGCCCCGCACAAATGACCTAGATTCCAATAGGAAATCATGCCCTCTCTTTTATATATTTATTATTTATGTATTTATTTATTTATTGCCTCAAGATTTTACTTTTTCACTTTGCAGGGAGCGAAAAGATGTAGGCAGTGTTGCACGCCCAGAGAAGGGAAAGAAGGCTCCCTGCTGAGGAGACAGCCCGATGTGGGGCTCCATCCCAGGACTCTGGGATTATGTCCTGAGCTGAAGGCAGTGGCCTAACCCACTGACTCACCCAGGTGTTACCAACAGCATTCACTTGTGAAATAACCATTACGGTAATCCTGATGCAAAGCCCCTGTCCCATGCTCAGGCTTCTGTCCTCAGTAGCCTGGTCCATGAACTCTGCAGATGCGGGAACCCTGAGGTGCACCGCACAATGTCCATAGATCCCAATGGGAACGTTTGCCCTTTAGAAATGAGCTGAATCCGTAGAACAGGTGAAATCTGCATGCACCCCTTGGGACACAGCTCCAAGGCGCGCCCACCTGAAGCGGGAACCAGGAGTTTGATGATCCCTCAGCAAGGGCCGGTAGGGCCTCCCATGTGCATCAGCCTAACCCTAACCCGAGGCTGCTTCTTCAGACTTCTATCCCCGGTTGCCTGCCCTGGTAGCCCTCTAGGTAGGGGATTCCTTCTTCACATCGCAGGCCCCTGGGTGCCGCCCACTAGGCAAAAGGGAAGTTTAGCCCTGTGGAAGACCCTAGGGGAGGGAGAAATCTGCCTGTCCGATCATTCTACCAACACCTTCCTAGGACTCCCACACCACAATCCGGGAATAGGATGGTCCGCCAGGGCTACGTCCTCAACTGAGTCCCGTGGAAAGCCTAATTCTGTCCTGACAAATCAGGTCAGCCATTCACCCAGAGCCAAAGGCTAAGCCTAGGTTACGTGATCAGACTCTGGACACCGGAGGACTGAACCCAGGTCCTCCTGTGGATGGGAAAGTCAGTCTGTAGGAAGGACTCAGCCTCTCAGGCAGAAACTGACCCTTTCCTTCTGTGCTATCCAGTACCTTCAGATATATAGAAACCAGCATGCTCCCCTGAGGGCATTCCACCCTCTTGGCCTGTCCTGTCCAAAATTCCATCGCCTGAGGATTCTGCTGAGTCCCACCCTCAACTCAGCCCTTGGTGAGCCAGTATTGTGTGGCCAGTTCCGAAATGCCTTGTTCCTAAGACATAACCATAACCCTTACTCTAACCCTCACCTAAACATAATCCTAACCCTAACCCTAACTCTAACCCTATACCTCACATGAATCCGTCGTCGGCTGCTCAGCCTTCCAACCTCAGAGGCCTGGTTCCCAAAATCTCCCGATGGAAGAACCCTGAGCCACACTGCAGAATTGCACTTGAGCACTATATAAAACATGCCTGAATATATTTATTTATTTATTTATAATGATTTTATTTATTTGTTGGACAGACTGAGATCACAAGTAGGCTGTGTTTTTGTCTGAAGGAAGGGGGAATAAGGCTCCCTGCAGTGGGGAGGGCCCCGTGTCAAACTAGATTCCTCTTCCCTGGGATCTTGACCTGGGCCGAGGCAAGAGGTCACATCCAATGAGGTACACAGGTGTTCTGGAAAGCATACCCTATAGCAATGACCTTCAGCCTTAGCATAATGCGAAGCCCATGTCATGTGCTCAGTCTTCTGTCCTCAAAGGCCTGGTTCCCAAACTCTCCCCATGGGGAACCCTGAGCTGCCCCGCACAAATGACCTAGATTCCAATAGGAAATCATGCCCTCTCTTTTATATAATTATTATTTATGTATTTATTTATTTATTGCTTCAAGATTTTACTTTTTCACTTTGCAGGGAGCGAAAAGATGTAGGCAGTGTTGCACGCCCAGAGAAGGGAAAGAAGGCTCCCTGCTGAGGAGACAGCCCGATGTGGGGCTCCATCCCAGGACTCTGGGATCATGTCCTGAGCTGAAGGCAGTGGACTAACCCACTGACTCACCCAGGTGTTACCAACAGCATTCACTTGTGAAATAACCTTCATGGTAATCCTGATGCAAAGCCCCTGTCCCATGCTCAGGCTTCTGTCCTCAGTAGCCTGGTCCATGAACTCTGCAGATGCGGGAACCCTGAGGTGCACCGCACAATGTCCATAGATCCCAATGGGAACGTTTGCCCTTTAGAAATGAGCTGAATCCGTAGAACAGGTGAAATATGCATGCACCCATTGGAACACAGCTCCAAGGAGCGCCCACCTGAAGCGGGAACCAGGAGTTTGATGATCCCTCAGCAAGGGCCGGTAGGGCCTCCCATGTGCATCAGCCTAACCCTAACCCGAGGATGCTTCTTTAGACTTCTATCCCTGGTTGCCTGCCCTGGTAGCTCTCTAGGTAGGGGATTCCTTCTTCACATCGCAGGCCTCTGGGTGCCGCCCACTAGGCAAATGGGAAGTTTAGCCCTGTGGAAGACCCTCGGGGAGTGAGAAATCTGCCTGTCCGATCATTCTACCAACACCTTCCTAGGACCCCCACACCACAATCCGGGAATAGGATGGTCCGCCAGGGCTACGTCCTCAACTGAGTCCCGTGGAAAGCCTAATTCTGCCCTGACGAATCAGGTCAGCCATTCTCCCAGAGCCAAAGGCTAAGCCTAGGTTACGGGATCAGACTCTGGACACCGGAGGACTGAACCCAGGTCCTCCTGTGGATGGGAAAGTCAGTCTGTAGGAAGGACTCAGCCTCTCAGGCAGAAACTGACCCTTTCCTTCTGTGCTATCCAGTACCTTCAGATATATAGAAACCAGCATGCTCCCCTGAGGGCATTCCACCCTCTTGGCCTGTCCCGTCCAAAATTCCATCGCCTGAGGATTCTGCAGAGACCCACCCTCAACTCAGCCCTTGGTGTGCCAGTATTGTGTGGCCAGTTCCGACATGCCTTGTTCCTAAAACATAACCCTAACCCTTACTCTAACCCTCACCTAAACATAACCCTAACCCTAACCCTAACCCTAACCCTAACCCTATACCTCACATGAAGCCGTGGTCGGCTGCTCAGCCTTCCAAACTCAGAGGCCTGGTTCCCAAAATCTCCCGATGGAAGAACCCTGAGCCACACTGCAGAATTGCACTTGAGCACTATATAAAACATGCCTGAATATATTTATTTATTTATTTATAATGATTTTATTTATTTGTTGGACAGACTGAGATCACAAGTAGGCTGTGTTTTTGTCTGAAGGAAGGGGGAATAAGGCTCCCTGCAGTGGGGAGGGCCCCGTGTCAAACTAGATTCCTCTTCCCTGGGATCTTGACCTGGGCCGAGGCAAGAGGTCACATCCAATGAGGTACACAGGTGTTCTGGAAAGCATACCCTATAGCAATGACCTTCAGCCTTAGCATAATGCGAAGCCCAAGTCATGTGCTCAGTCTTCTGTCCTCAAAGGCCTGGTTCCCAAACTCTCCCCATGGGGGAACCCTGAGCTGCCCCGCACAAATGACCTAGATTCCAATACGAAATCATGCCCTCTCTTTTATATATTTACTATTTATGTATTTATTTATTTATTGCCTCAAGATTTTACTTTTTCACTTTGCAGGGCGCGAAAAGACGTAGGCAGTGTTGCACGCCCAGAGAAGGGAAAGAAGGCTCCCTGCTGAGGAGACAGCCCGATGTGGGGCTCCATCCCAGGACTCTGGGATCATGTCCTGAGCTGAAGGCAGTGGCCTAACCCACTGACTCACCCAGGTGTTACCAACAGCATTCACTTGTGAAATAACCTTCACGGTAATCCTGATGCAAAGCCCCTGTCCCATGCTCAGGCTTCTGTCCTCAGTAGCCTGGTCCATGAACTCTGCAGATGCGGGAACCCTGAGGTGTACCGCACAATGTCCATAGATCCCAATGGGAACGTTTGCCCTTTAGAAATGAGCTGAATCCGTAGAACAGGTGAAATCTGCATGTAACCCTTGGGACACAGCTCCAAGGAGCGCCCACCTGAAGCGGGAACCAGGAGTTTGATGATCCCTCAGCAAGGGCCGGTAGGGCCTCCCATGTGCATCGGCCTAACCCTAACCCGAGGATGCTTCTTTAGACTTGTATCCCTGGTTGCGTGCCCTGGTAGCTCTCTAGGTAGGGGATTCCTTCTTCACATCGCAGGCTTCTGGGTGCCACCCACTATGATAATGGGAAATTTAGCCCTGTGGAAGACCTCGGGGTGGGAAAATCTGCCTGTCCGATCATTCTACCAACACCTTCCTAGGACCCCCACACCACAATCCGGGAATAGGATGGTCCGCCAGGGCTATGTCCTCAACTGAGTCCCGTGGAAAGCCTAATTCTGCCCTGACGAATCAGGTCAGCCATTCTCCCAGAGCCAAAGGCTAGGCCTAGGTTACGGGATCAGACTCTGGACACCGGAGGACTGAACCCATGTCCTCCTGTGGATGGGAAAGTCAGTCTGTAGGAAGGACTCAGCCTCTCAGGCAGAAACTGACCCTTTCCTTCTGTGCTATCCAGTACCTTCAGATATATAGAAACCAGCATGCTCCCCTGAGGGCATTCCACCCTCTTGGCCTGTCCCGTACAAAATTCCATCGCCTGAGGATTCTGCTGAGTCCCACCCTCAACTCAGCCCTTGGTGTGCCAGTATTGTGTGGCCAGTTCCGACATGCCTTGTTCCTAAGACATAAACATAACCCTTACTCTAACCCTCACCTAAACATAACCCTAACCCTAACCCTAACCCTAACCCTAACCCTAACCGTATACCTCACATGAAGCCGAGGTCGGCTGCTCAGCCTTCCAACCTCAGAGGCCTGGTTCCCAAAATCTCCCGATGGAAGAACCCTGAGCCACACTGCATAATTGCACTTGAGCACTATATAAAACGTGCCTGAATATATTTATTTATTTATTTATAATGATTTTATTTATTTGTTGGACAGACTGAGATCACAAGTAGGCTGTGTTTTTGTCTGAAGGAAGGGGGAATAAGGCTCCCTGCAGTGGGGAGGGCCCCGTGTCAAACTAGATTCCTCTTCCCTGGGATCTTGACCTGGGCCGAGGCAAGAGGTCACATCCAATGAGGTACACAGGTGTTCTGGAAAGCATACCCTATAGCAATGACCTTCAGCCTTAGCATAATGCGAAGCCCAAGTCATGTGCTCAGTCTTCTGTCCTCAAAGGCCTGGTTCCCAAACTCTCCCCATGGGGGAACCCTGAGCTGCCCCGCACAAATGACCTAGATTCCAATAGGAAATCATGCCCTCTCTTTTATATATTTATTATTTATGTATTTATTTATTTATTGCCTCAAGATTTTACTTTTTCACTTTGCAGGGAGCAAAAAGATGTAGGCAGTGTTGCACGCCCAGAGAAGGGAAAGAAGGCTCCCTGCTGAGGAGACAGCCCGATGTGGGGCTCCATCCCAGGACTCTGGGATCATGTCCTGAGCTGAAGGCAATGGCCTAACCTACTGACTCACCCAGGTGTTACCAACAGCATTCACTTGTGAAATAACCTTCACGGTAATCCTGATGCAAAGCCCCTGTCCCATGCTCCGGCTTCTGTCCTCAGTAGCCTGGTCCATGAACTCTGCAGATGCGGGAACCCTGAGGTGCACCGCACAATGTCCATAGATCCCAATGGGAACGTTTGCCCTTTAGAAATGAGCTGAATCCGTAGAACAGGTGAAATCTGCATGCACCCCTTGGGACACAGCTCCAAGGAGCGCCCACAGGAAGCAGGAACCAGGAGTTTGATGATCCCTCAGCAAGGGCCGGTAGGGCCTCCCATGTGCATCGGCCTAACCCTAACCCGAGGGTGCTTCTTCAGACTTCTATCCCCGGTTGCCTGCCCTGGTAGCCCTCTAGGTAGGGGATTCCTTCTTCACATCACAGGCCTCTGGGTGCCGCCCACTAGGCAAATGGGAAGTTTAGCCCTGTGGAAGACCCTCGGGGAGGGAGAATTCTGCCTGTCCGATCATTCTACCAACACCTTCCTAGGACCCCCACACCACAATCCGGGAATAGGATGGTCCGCCAGGGCTACGTCCTCAACTGAGTCCCGTGGAAAGCCTAATTCTGCCCTGACAAATTAGGTCAGCCATTCACCCAGAGCCAAAGGCTAAGCCTAGGTTACGTGATCAGACTCTGGACACCGGAGGACTGAACCCAGGTCCTCCTGTGGATGGGAAAGTCAGTCTGTAGGAAGGACTCAGCCTCTCAGGCAGAAACTGACCCTTTCCTTCTGTGCTATCCAGTACCATCAGATATATAGAAACCAGCATGCTACCCTGAGGGCATTCCACCCTCTTGGCCTGTCCTGTCCAAAATTCCATCGCCTGAGGATTCTGCTGAGTCCCACCCTCAACTCAGCCCTTGGTGTGCCAGTATTGTGTGGCCAGTTCCGACATGCCTTGTTCCTAAAACATAACCCTAACCCTTACTCTAACCCTCACCTAAACATAACCCTAACCCTAACCCTAACCCTAACCCTAACCCTAACCCTATACCTCACATGAAGCCGTGGTCGGCTGCTCAGCCTTCCAACCTCAGAGGCCTGGTTCCCAAAATCTCCCGATGGAAGAACCCTGAGCCACACTGCAGAATTGCATTTGATCACTATATAAAACATGCCTGAATATATTTATTTATTTATTTATAATGATTTTATTTATTTGTTGGACAGACTGAGATCACAAGTAGGCTGTGTTTTTGTCTGAAGGAAGGGGGAATAAGGCTCCCTGCAGTGGGGAGGGCCCCGTGTCAAACTAGATTCCTCTTCCCTGGGATCTTGACCTGGGCCGAGGCAAGAGGTCACATCCAATGAGGTACACAGGTGTTCTGGAAAGCATACCCTATAGCAATGACCTTCAGCCTTAGCATAATGCGAAGCCCAAGTCATGTGCTCAGTCTTCTGTCCTCAAAGGCCTGGTTCCCAAACTCTCCCCATGGGGGAACCCTGAGCTGCCCCGCACAAATGACCTAGATTCCAATAGGAAATCATGCCCTCTCTTTTATATATTTATTATTTATGTATTTATTTATTTATTGCCTCAAGATTTTACTTTTTCACTTTGCAGGGAGCGAAAAGATGTAGGCAGTGTTGCACGCCCAGAGAAGGGAAAGAAGGCTCCCTGCTGAGGAGACAGCCCGATGTGGGGCTCCATACCAGGACTCTGGGATCATGTCCTTAGCTGAAGGCAATGGCCTAACCTACTGACTCACCCAGGTGTTACCAACAGCATTCACTTGTGAAATAACCTTCACGGTAATCCTGATGCAAAGCCCCTGTCCCATGCTCCGGCTTCTGTCCTCAGTAGCCTGGTCCATGAACTCTGCAGATGCGGGAACCCTGAGGTGCACCGCACAATGTCCATAGATCCCAATGGGAACGTTTGCCCTTTAGAAATGAGCTGAATCCGTAGAACAGGTGAAATCTGCATGCACCCCTTGGGACACAGCTCCAAGGAGCGCCCACAGGAAGCAGGAACCAGGAGTTTGATGATCCCTCAGCAAGGGCCGGTAGGGCCTCCCATGTGCATCGGCCTAACCCTAACCCGAGGGTGCTTCTTCAGACTTCTATCCCCGGTTGCCTGCCCTGGTAGCCCTCTAGGTAGGGGATTCCTTCTTCACATCACAGGCCTCTGGGTGCCGCCCACTAGGCAAATGGGAAGTTTAGCCCTGTGGAAGACCCTCGGGGAGGGAGAATTCTGCCTGTCCGATCATTCTACCAACACCTTCCTAGGACCCCCACACCACAATCCGGGATTAGGATGGTCCGCCAGGGCTACGTCCTCAACTGAGTCCCGTGGAAAGCCTAATTCTGCCCTGACAAATTAGGTCAGCCATTCACCCAGAGCCAAAGGCTAAGCCTAGGTTACGTGATCAGACTCTGGACACCGGAGGACTGAACCCAGGTCCTCCTGTGGATGGGAAAGTCAGTCTGTAGGAAGGACTCAGCCTCTCAGGCAGAAACTGACCCTTTCCTTCTGTGCTATCCAGTACCTTCAGATATATAGAAACCAGCATGCTACCCTGAGGGCATTCCACCCTCTTGGCCTGTCCTGTCCAAAATTCCATCGCCTGAGGATTCTGCTGAGTCCCACCCTCAACTCAGCCCTTGGTGTGCCAGTATTGTGTGGCCAGTTCCGACATGCCTTGTTCCTAAAACATAACCCTAACCCTTACTCTAACCCTCACCTAAACATAACCCTAACCCTAACCCTAACCCTAACCCTAACCCTAACCCTATACCTCACATGAAGCCGTGGTCGGCTGCTCAGCCTTCCAACCTCAGAGGCCTGGTTCCCAAAATCTCCCGATGGAAGAACCCTGAGCCACACTGCAGAATTGCATTTGATCACTATATAAAACATGCCTGAATATATTTATTTATTTATTTATAATGATTTTATTTATTTGTTGGACAGACTGTGATCACAAGTAGGCTGTGTTTTTGTCTGAAGGAAGGGGGAATAAGGCTCCCTGCAGTGGGGAGGGCCCCGTGTCAAACTAGATTCCTCTTCCCTGGGATCTTGACCTGGGCCGAGGCAAGAGGTCACATCCAATGAGGTACACAGGTGTTCTGGAAAGCATACCCTATAGCAATGACCTTCAGCCTTAGCATAATGTGAAGCCCAAGTCATGTCCTCAGTCTTCTGTCCTCAAAGGCCTGGTTCCCAAACTCTCCCCATGGGGGAACCCTGAGCTGCCCCGCACAAATGACCTAGATTCCAATAGGAAATCATGCCCTCTCTTTTATATATTTATTATTTATGTATTTATTTATTTATTGCCTCAAGATTTTACTTTTTCACTTTGCAGGGAGCGAAAAGATGTAGGCAGTGTTGCAAGCCCAGAGAAGGGAAAGAAGGCTCCCTGCTGAGGAGACAGCCGGATGTGGGGCTCCATCCCAGGACTCTGGGATCATGTCCTGAGCTGAAGGCAGTGGCCTAACCCACTGACTCACCCAGGTGTTACCAACAGCATTCACTTGTGAAATAACCTTCACGGTAATCCTGATGCAAAGCCCCTGTCCCATGCTCAGGCTTCTGTCCTCAATAGCCTGGTCCATGAACTCTGCAGATGCGGGAACCCTGAGGTGCACCGCACAATGTCCATAGATCCCAATGGGAACGTTTGCCCTTTAGAAATGAGCTGAATCCGTAGAACAGGTGAAATCTGCATGCACCCCTTGGGACACAGCTCCAAGGAGCGCCCACCTGAAGCGGGAACCAGGAGTTTGATGATCCCTCAGCAAGGGCCGGTAGGGCCTCCCATGTGCATCTGCCTAACCCTAACCCGAGGGTGCTTCTTCAGACTTCTATCCCTGGTTGCCTGCCCTGGTAGCCCTCTAGGTAGGGGATTCCTTCTTCACATCGCAGGCCTCTGGGTGCCGCCCACTAGGCAAATGGGAAGTTTAGCCCTGTGGAAGACCCTCGGGGAGTGAGAAATCTGCCTGTCCGATCATTCTACCAACACCTTCCTAGGACCCCCACACCACAATCCGGGAATAGGATGGTCCGCCAGGGCTACGTCCTCAACTGAGTCCCGTGGAAAGCCTAATTCTGCCCTGACGAATCAGGTCAGCCATTCTCCCAGAGCCAAAGGCTAAGCCTAGGTTACGTGATCAGACTCTGGACACCGGAGGACTGAACCCAGGTCCTCCTGTGGATGGGAAAGTCAGTCTGTAGGAAGGACTCAGCCTCTCAGGCAGAAACTGACCCTTTCCTTCTGTGCTATCCAGTACCTTCAGATATATAGAAACCAGCATGCTCCCCTGAGGGCATTCCACCCTCTTGGCCTGTCCCGTCCAAAATTCCATCGCCTGAGGATTCTGCAGAGACCCACCCTCAACTCAGCCCTTGGTGTGCCAGTATTGTGTGGCCAGTTCCGACATGCCTTGTTCCTAAAACATAACCCTAACCCTTACTCTAACCCTCACCTAAACATAACCCTAACCCTAACCCTAACCCTAACCCTAACCCTATACCTCACATGAAGCCGTGGTCGGCTGCTCAGCCTTCCAAACTCAGAGGCCTGGTTCCCAAAATCTCCCGATGGAAGAACCCTGAGCCACACTGCAGAATTGCACTTGAGCACTATATAAAACATGCCTGAATATATTTATTTATTTATTTATAATGATTTTATTTATTTGTTGGACAGACTGAGATCACAAGTAGGCTGTGTTTTTGTCTGAAGGAAGGGGGAATAAGGCTCCCTGCAGTGGGGAGGGCCCCGTGTCAAACTAGATTCCTCTTCCCTGGGATCTTGACCTGGGCCGAGGCAAGAGGTCACATCCAATGAGGTACACAGGTGTTCTGGAAAGCATACCCTATAGCAATGACCTTCAGCCTTAGCATAATGCGAAGCCCAAGTCATGTGCTCAGTCTTCTGTCCTCAAAGGCCTGGTTCCCAAACTCTCCCCATGGGGGAACCCTGAGCTGCCCCGCACAAATGACCTAGATTCCAATAGGAAATCATGCCCTCTCTTTTATATATTTACTATTTATGTATTTATTTATTTATTGCCTCAAGATTTTACTTTTTCACTTTGCAGGGCGCGAAAAGACGTAGGCAGTGTTGCACGCCCAGAGAAGGGAAAGAAGGCTCCCTGCTGAGGAGACAGCCCGATGTGGGGCTCCATCCCAGGACTCTGGGATCATGTCCTGAGCTGAAGGCAGTGGCCTAACCCACTGACTCACCCAGGTGTTACCAACAGCATTCACTTGTGAAATAACCTTCACGGTAATCCTGATGCAAAGCCCCTGTCCCATGCTCAGGCTTCTGTCCTCAGTAGCCTGGTCCATGAACTCTGCAGATGCGGGAATCCTGAGGTGTACCGCACAATGTCCATAGATCCCAATGGGAACGTTTGCCCTTTAGAAATGAGCTGAATCCGTAGAACAGGTGAAATCTGCATGTAACCCTTGGGACACAGCTCCAAGGAGTGCCCACCTGAAGCGGGAACCAGGAGTTTGATGATCCCTCAGCAAGGGCCGGTAGGGCCTCCCATGTGCATCGGCCTAACCCTAACCCGAGGATGCTTCTTTAGACTTGTATCCCTGGTTGCGTGCCCTGGTAGCTCTCTAGGTAGGGGATTCCTTCTTCACATCGCAGGCTTCTGGGTGCCACCCACTATGATAATGGGAAATTTAGCCCTGTGGAAGACCTCGGGGTGGGAAAATCTGCCTGTCCGATCATTCTACCAACACCTTCCTAGGACCCCCACACCACAATCCGGGAATAGGATGGTCCGCCAGGGCTATGTCCTCAACTGAGTCCCGTGGAAAGCCTAATTCTGCCCTGACAAATCAGGTCAGCCATTCTCCCAGAGCCAAAGGCTAGGCCTAGGTTACGGGATCAGACTCTGGACACCGGAGGACTGAACCCATGTCCTCCTGTGGATGGGAAAGTCAGTCTGTAGGAAGGACTCAGCCTCTCAGGCAGAAACTGACCCTTTCCTTCTGTGCTATCCAGTACCTTCAGATATATAGAAACCAGCATGCTCCCCTGAGGGCATTCCACCCTCTTGGCCTGTCCCGTACAAAATTCCATCGCCTGAGGATTCTGCTGAGTCCCACCCTCAACTCAGCCCTTGGTGTGCCAGTATTGTGTGGCCAGTTCCGACATGCCTTGTTCCTAAGACATAAACATAACCCTTACTCTAACCCTCACCTAAACATAACCCTAACCCTAACCCTAACCCTAACCGTATACCTCACATGAAGCCGAGGTCGGCTGCTCAGCCTTCCAACCTCAGAGGCCTGGTTCCCAAAATCTCCCGATGGAAGAACCCTGAGCCACACTGCATAATTGCACTTGAGCACTATATAAAACGTGCCTGAATATATTTATTTATTTATTTATAATGATTTTATTTATTTGTTGGACAGACTGAGATCACAAGTAGGCTGTGTTTTTGTCTGAAGGAAGGGGGAATAAGGCTCCCTGCAGTGGGGAGGGCCCCGTGTCAAACTAGATTCCTCTTCCCTGGGATCTTGACCTGGGCCGAGGCAAGAGGTCACATCCAATGAGGTACACAGGTGTTCTGGAAAGCATACCCTATAGCAATGACCTTCAGCCTTAGCATAATGCGAAGCCCAAGTCATGTGCTCAGTCTTCTGTCCTCAAAGGCCTGGTTCCCAAACTCTCCCCATGGGGGAACCCTGAGCTGCCCCGCACAAATGACCTAGATTCCAATAGGAAATCATGCCCTCTCTTTTATATATTTATTATTTATGTATTTATTTATTTATTGCCTCAAGATTTTACTTTTTCACTTTGCAGGGAGCGAAAAGATGTAGGCAGTGTTGCACGCCCAGAGAAGGGAAAGAAGGCTCCCTGCTGAGGAGACAGCCCGATGTGGGGCTCCATCCCAGGACTCTGGGATCATGTCCTGAGCTGAAGGCAATGGCCTAACCTACTGACTCACCCAGGTGTTACCAACAGCATTCACTTGTGAAATAACCTTCACGGTAATCCTGATGCAAAGCCCCTGTCCCATGCTCCGGCTTCTGTCCTCAGTAGCCTGGTCCATGAACTCTGCAGATGCGGGAACCCTGAGGTGCACCGCACAATGTCCATAGATCCCAATGGGAACGTTTGCCCTTTAGAAATGAGCTGAATCCGTAGAACAGGTGAAATCTGCATGCACCCCTTGGGACACAGCTCCAAGGAGCGCCCACAGGAAGCAGGAACCAGGAGTTTGATGATCCCTCAGCAAGGGCCGGTAGGGCCTCCCATGTGCATCGGCCTAACCCTAACCCGAGGGTGCTTCTTCAGACTTCTATCCCCGGTTGCCTGCCCTGGTAGCCCTCTAGGTAGGGGATTCCTTCTTCACATCACAGGCCTCTGGGTGCCGCCCACTAGGCAAATGGGAAGTTTAGCCCTGTGGAAGACCCTCGGGGAGGGAGAATTCTGCCTGTCCGATCATTCTACCAACACCTTCCTAGGACCCCCACACCACAATCCGGGAATAGGATGGTCCGCCAGGGCTACGTCCTCAACTGAGTCCCGTGGAAAGCCTAATTCTGCCCTGACAAATTAGGTCAGCCATTCACCCAGAGCCAAAGGCTAAGCCTAGGTTACGTGATCAGACTCTGGACACCGGAGGACTGAACCCAGGTCCTCCTGTGGATGGGAAAGTCAGTCTGTAGGAAGGACTCAGCCTCTCAGGCAGAAACTGACCCTTTCCTTCTGTGCTATCCAGTACCATCAGATATATAGAAACCAGCATGCTACCCTGAGGGCATTCCACCCTCTTGGCCTGTCCTGTCCAAAATTCCATCGCCTGAGGATTCTGCTGAGTCCCACCCTCAACTCAGCCCTTGGTGTGCCAGTATTGTGTGGCCAGTTCCGACATGCCTTGTTCCTAAAACATAACCCTAACCCTTACTCTAACCCTCACCTAAACATAACCCTAACCCTAACCCTAACCCTAACCCTAACCCTAACCCTATACCTCACATGAAGCCGTGGTCGGCTGCTCAGCCTTCCAACCTCAGAGGCCTGGTTCCCAAAATCTCCCGATGGAAGAACCCTGAGCCACACTGCAGAATTGCATTTGATCACTATATAAAACATGCCTGAATATATTTATTTATTTATTTATAATGATTTTATTTATTTGTTGGACAGACTGAGATCACAAGTAGGCTGTGTTTTTGTCTGAAGGAAGGGGGAATAAGGCTCCCTGCAGTGGGGAGGGCCCCATGTCAAACTAGATTCCTCTTCCCTGGGATCTTGACCTGGGCCGAGGCAAGAGGTCACATCCAATGAGGTACACAGGTGTTCTGGAAAGCATACCCTATAGCAATGACCTTCAGCCTTAGCATAATGCGAAGCCCAAGTCATGTGCTCAGTCTTCTGTCCTCAAAGGCCTGGTTCCCAAACTCTCCCCATGGGGGAACCCTGAGCTGCCCCGCACAAATGACCTAGATTCCAATAGGAAATCATGCCCTCTCTTTTATATATTTATTATTTATGTATTTATTTATTTATTGCCTCAAGATTTTACTTTTTCACTTTGCAGGGAGCGAAAAGATGTAGGCAGTGTTGCACGCCCAGAGAAGGGAAAGAAGGCTCCCTGCTGAGGAGACAGCCCGATGTGGGGCTCCATACCAGGACTCTGGGATCATGTCCTTAGCTGAAGGCAATGGCCTAACCTACTGACTCACCCAGGTGTTACCAACAGCATTCACTTGTGAAATAACCTTCACGGTAATCCTGATGCAAAGCCCCTGTCCCATGCTCCGGCTTCTGTCCTCAGTAGCCTGGTCCATGAACTCTGCAGATGCGGGAACCCTGAGGTGCACCGCACAATGTCCATAGATCCCAATGGGAACGTTTGCCCTTTAGAAATGAGCTGAATCCGTAGAACAGGTGAAATCTGCATGCACCCCTTGGGACACAGCTCCAAGGAGCGCCCACAGGAAGCAGGAACCAGGAGTTTGATGATCCCTCAGCAAGGGCCGGTAGGGCCTCCCATGTGCATCGGCCTAACCCTAACCCGAGGGTGCTTCTTCAGACTTCTATCCCCGGTTGCCTGCCCTGGTAGCCCTCTAGGTAGGGGATTCCTTCTTCACATCACAGGCCTCTGGGTGCCGCCCACTAGGCAAATGGGAAGTTTAGCCCTGTGGAAGACCCTCGGGGAGGGAGAATTCTGCCTGTCCGATCATTCTACCAACACCTTCCTAGGACCCCCACACCACAATCCGGGATTAGGATGGTCCGCCAGGGCTACGTCCTCAACTGAGTCCCGTGGAAAGCCTAATTCTGCCCTGACAAATTAGGTCAGCCATTCACCCAGAGCCAAAGGCTAAGCCTAGGTTACGTGATCAGACTCTGGACACCGGAGGACTGAACCCAGGTCCTCCTGTGGATGGGAAAGTCAGTCTGTAGGAAGGACTCAGCCTCTCAGGCAGAAACTGACCCTTTCCTTCTGTGCTATCCAGTACCTTCAGATATATAGAAACCAGCATGCTACCCTGAGGGCATTCCACCCTCTTGGCCTGTCCTGTCCAAAATTCCATCGCCTGAGGATTCTGCTGAGTCCCACCCTCAACTCAGCCCTTGGTGTGCCAGTATTGTGTGGCCAGTTCCGACATGCCTTGTTCCTAAAACATAACCCTAACCCTTACTCTAACCCTCACCTAAACATAACCCTAACCCTAACCCTAACCCTAACCCTAACCCTAACCCTATACCTCACATGAAGCCGTGGTCGGCTGCTCAGCCTTCCAACCTCAGAGGCCTGGTTCCCAAAATCTCCCGATGGAAGAACCCTGAGCCACACTGCAGAATTGCATTTGATCACTATATAAAACATGCCTGAATATATTTATTTATTTATTTATAATGATTTTATTTATTTGTTGGACAGACTGTGATCACAAGTAGGCTGTGTTTTTGTCTGAAGGAAGGGGGAATAAGGCTCCCTGCAGTGGGGAGGGCCCCGTGTCAAACTAGATTCCTGTTCCCTGGGATCTTGACCTGGGCCGAGGCAAGAGGTCACATCCAATGAGGTACACAGGTGTTCTGGAAAGCATACCCTATAGCAATGACCTTCAGCCTTAGCATAATGTGAAGCCCAAGTCATGTCCTCAGTCTTCTGTCCTCAAAGGCCTGGTTCCCAAACTCTCCCCATGGGGGAACCCTGAGCTGCCCCGCACAAATGACCTAGATTCCAATAGGAAATCATGCCCTCTCTTTTATATATTTATTATTTATGTATTTATTTATTTATTGCCTCAAGATTTTACTTTTTCACTTTGCAGGGAGCGAAAAGATGTAGGCAGTGTTGCAAGCCCAGAGAAGGGAAAGAAGGCTCCCTGCTGAGGAGACAGCCGGATGTGGGGCTCCATCCCAGGACTCTGGGATCATGTCCTGAGCTGAAGGCAGTGGCCTAACCCACTGACTCACCCAGGTGTTACCAACAGCATTCACTTGTGAAATAACCTTCATGGTAATCCTGATGCAAAGCCCCTGTCCCATGCTCAGGCTTCTGTCCTCAGTAGCCTGGTCCATGAACTCTGCAGATGCGGGAACCCTGAGGTGCACCGCACAATGTCCATAGATCCCAATGGGAACGTTTGCCCTTTAGAAATGAGCTGAATCCGTAGAACAGGTGAAATCTGCATGCACCCCTTGGGACACAGCTCCAAGGAGCGCCCACCTGAAGCGGGAACCAGGAGTTTGATGATCCCTCAGCAAGGGCCGGTAGGGCCTCCCATGTGCATCTGCCTAACCCTAACCCGAGGGTGCTTCTTCAGACTTCTATCCCTGGTTGCCTGCCCTGGTAGCCCTCTAGGTAGGGGATTCCTTCTTCACATCGCAGGCCTCTGGGTGCCGCCCACTAGGCAAATGGGAAGTTTAGCCCTGTGGAAGACCCTCGGGGAGTGAGAAATCTGCCTGTCCGATCATTCTACCAACACCTTCCTAGGACCCCCACACCACAATCCGGGAATAGGATGGTCCGCCAGGGCTACGTCCTCAACTGAGTCCCGTGGAAAGCCTAATTCTGCCCTGACGAATCAGGTCAGCCATTCTCCCAGAGCCAAAGGCTAAGCCTAGGTTACGTGATCAGACTCTGGACACCGGAGGACTGAACCCAGGTCCTCCTGTGGATGGGAAAGTCAGTCTGTAGGAAGGACTCAGCCTCTCAGGCAGAAACTGACCCTTTCCTTCTGTGCTATCCAGTACCTTCAGATATATAGAAACCAGCATGCTCCCCTGAGGGCATTCCACCCTCTTGGCCTGTCCCGTCCAAAATTCCATCGCCTGAGGATTCTGCAGAGACCCACCCTCAACTCAGCCCTTGGTGTGCCAGTATTGTGTGGCCAGTTCCGACATGCCTTGTTCCTAAAACATAACCCTAACCCTTACTCTAACCCTCACCTAAACATAACCCTAACCCTAACCCTAACCCTAACCCTAACCCTATACCTCACATGAAGCCGTGGTCGGCTGCTCAGCCTTCCAAACTCAGAGGCCTGGTTCCCAAAATCTCCCGATGGAAGAACCCTGAGCCACACTGCAGAATTGCACTTGAGCACTATATAAAACATGCCTGAATATATTTATTTATTTATTTATAATGATTTTATTTATTTGTTGGACAGACTGAGATCACAAGTAGGCTGTGTTTTTGTCTGAAGGAAGGGGGAATAAGGCTCCCTGCAGTGGGGAGGGCCCCGTGTCAAACTAGATTCCTCTTCCCTGGGATCTTGACCTGGGCCGAGGCAAGAGGTCACATCCAATGAGGTACACAGGTGTTCTGGAAAGCATACCCTATAGCAATGACCTTCAGCCTTAGCATAATGCGAAGCCCAAGTCATGTGCTCAGTCTTCTGTCCTCAAAGGCCTGGTTCCCAAACTCTCCCCATGGGGGAACCCTGAGCTGCCCCGCACAAATGACCTAGATTCCAATAGGAAATCATGCCCTCTCTTTTATATATTTACTATTTATGTATTTATTTATTTATTGCCTCAAGATTTTACTTTTTCACTTTGCAGGGCGCGAAAAGACGTAGGCAGTGTTGCACGCCCAGAGAAGGGAAAGAAGGCTCCCTGCTGAGGAGACAGCCCGATGTGGGGCTCCATCCCAGGACTCTGGGATCATGTCCTGAGCTGAAGGCAGTGGCCTAACCCACTGACTCACCCAGGTGTTACCAACAGCATTCACTTGTGAAATAACCTTCACGGTAATCCTGATGCAAAGCCCCTGTCCCATGCTCAGGCTTCTGTCCTCAGTAGCCTGGTCCATGAACTCTGCAGATGCGGGAACCCTGAGGTGTACTGCACAATGTCCATAGATCCCAATGGGAACGTTTGCCCTTTAGAAATGAGCTGAATCCGTAGAACAGGTGAAATCTGCATGTAACCCTTGGGACACAGCTCCAAGGAGTGCCCACCTGAAGCGGGAACCAGGAGTTTGATGATCCCTCAGCACGGGCCGGTAGGGCCTCCCATGTGCATCGGCCTAACCCTAACCCGAGGATGCTTCTTTAGACTTGTATCCCTGGTTGCGTGCCCTGGTAGCTCTCTAGGTAGGGGATTCCTTCTTCACATCGCAGGCTTCTGGGTGCCACCCACTATGATAATGGGAAATTTAGCCCTGTGGAAGACCTCGGGGTGGGAAAATCTGCCTGTCCGATCATTCTACCAACACCTTCCTAGGACCCCCACACCACAATCCAGGAATAGGATGGTCCGCCAGGGCTATGTCCTCAACTGAGTCCCGTGGAAAGCCTAATTCTGCCCTGACAAATCAGGTCAGCCATTCTCCCAGAGCCAAAGGCTAGGCCTAGGTTACGGGATCAGACTCTGGACACCGGAGGACTGAACCCATGTCCTCCTGTGGATGGGAAAGTCAGTCTGTAGGAAGGACTCAGCCTCTCAGGCAGAAACTGACCCTTTCCTTCTGTGCTATCCAGTACCTTCAGATATATAGAAACCAGCATGCTCCCCTGAGGGCATTCCACCCTCTTGGCCTGTCCCGTACAAAATTCCATCGCCTGAGGATTCTGCTGAGTCCCACCCTCAACTCAGCCCTTGGTGTGCCAGTATTGTGTGGCCAGTTCCGACATGCCTTGTTCCTAAGACATAAACATAACCCTTACTCTAACCCTCACCTAAACATAACCCTAACCCTAACCCTAACCCTAACCCTAACCCTAACCGTATACCTCACATGAAGCCGAGGTCGGCTGCTCAGCCTTCCAACCTCAGAGGCCTGGTTCCCAAAATCTCCCGATGGAAGAACCCTGAGCCACACTGCATAATTGCACTTGAGCACTATATAAAACATGCCTGAATATATTTATTTATTTATTTATAATGATTTTATTTATTTGTTGGACAGACTGAGATCACAAGTAGGCTGTGTTTTTGTCTGAAGGAAGGGGGAATAAGGCTCCCTGCAGTGGGGAGGGCCCCGTGTCAAACTAGATTCCTCTTCCCTGGGATCTTGACCTGGGCCGAGGCAAGAGGTCACATCCAATGAGGTACACAGGTGTTCTGGAAAGCATACCCTATAGCAATGACCTTCAGCCTTAGCATAATGCGAAGCCCAAGTCATGTGCTCAGTCTTCTGTCCTCAAAGGCCTGGTTCCCAAACTCTCCCCATGGGGGAACCCTGAGCTGCCCCGCACAAATGACCTAGATTCCAATAGGAAATCATGCCCTCTCTTTTATATATTTATTATTTATGTATTTATTTATTTATTGCCTCAAGATTTTACTTTTTCACTTTGCAGGGAGCGAAAAGATGTAGGCAGTGTTGCACGCCCAGAGAAGGGAAAGAAGGCTCCCTGCTGAGGAGACAGCCCGATGTGGGGCTCCATCCCAGGACTCTGGGATCATGTCCTGAGCTGAAGGCAATGGCCTAACCTACTGACTCACCCAGGTGTTACCAACAGCATTCACTTGTGAAATAACCTTCACGGTAATCCTGATGCAAAGCCCCTGTCCCATGCTCCGGCTTCTGTCCTCAGTAGCCTGGTCCATGAACTCTGCAGATGCGGGAACCCTGAGGTGCACCGCACAATGTCCATAGATCCCAATGGGAACGTTTGCCCTTTAGAAATGAGCTGAATCCGTAGAACAGGTGAAATCTGCATGCACCCCTTGGGACACAGCTCCAAGGAGCGCCCACAGGAAGCAGGAACCAGGAGTTTGATGATCCCTCAGCAAGGGCCGGTAGGGCCTCCCATGTGCATCGGCCTAACCCTAACCCGAGGGTGCTTCTTCAGACTTCTATCCCCGGTTGCCTGCCCTGGTAGCCCTCTAGGTAGGGGATTCCTTCTTCACATCACAGGCCTCTGGGTGCCGCCCACTAGGCAAATGGGAAGTTTAGCCCTGTGGAAGACCCTCGGGGAGGGAGAATTCTGCCTGTCCGATCATTCTACCAACACCTTCCTAGGACCCCCACACCACAATCCGGGAATAGGATGGTCCGCCAGGGCTACGTCCTCAACTGAGTCCCGTGGAAAGCCTAATTCTGCCCTGACAAATTAGGTCAGCCATTCACCCAGAGCCAAAGGCTAAGCCTAGGTTACGTGATCAGACTCTGGACACCGGAGGACTGAACCCAGGTCCTCCTGTGGATGGGAAAGTCAGTCTGTAGGAAGGACTCAGCCTCTCAGGCAGAAACTGACCCTTTCCTTCTGTGCTATCCAGTACCATCAGATATATAGAAACCAGCATGCTACCCTGAGGGCATTCCACCCTCTTGGCCTGTCCTGTCCAAAATTCCATCGCCTGAGGATTCTGCTGAGTCCCACCCTCAACTCAGCCCTTGGTGTGCCAGTATTGTGTGGCCAGTTCCGACATGCCTTGTTCCTAAAACATAACCCTAACCCTTACTCTAACCCTCACCTAAACATAACCCTAACCCTAACCCTAACCCTAACCCTAACCCTAACCCTATACCTCACATGAAGCCGTGGTCGGCTGCTCAGCCTTCCAACCTCAGAGGCCTGGTTCCCAAAATCTCCCGATGGAAGAACCCTGAGCCACACTGCAGAATTGCATTTGATCACTATATAAAACATGCCTGAATATATTTATTTATTTATTTATAATGATTTTATTTATTTGTTGGACAGACTGTGATCACAAGTAGGCTGTGTTTTTGTCTGAAGGAAGGGGGAATAAGGCTCCCTGCAGTGGGGAGGGCCCCGTGTCAAACTAGATTCCTGTTCCCTGGGATCTTGACCTGGGCCGAGGCAAGAGGTCACATCCAATGAGGTACACAGGTGTTCTGGAAAGCATACCCTATAGCAATGACCTTCAGCCTTAGCATAATGTGAAGCCCAAGTCATGTCCTCAGTCTTCTGTCCTCAAAGGCCTGGTTCCCAAACTCTCCCCATGGGGGAACCTTGAGCTGCCCCGCACAAATGACCTAGATTCCAATAGGAAATCATGCCCTCTCTTTTATATATTTATTATTTATGTATTTATTTATTTATTGCCTCAAGATTTTACTTTTTCACTTTGCAGGGAGCGAAAAGATGTAGGCAGTGTTGCAAGCCCAGAGAAGGGAAAGAAGGCTCCCTGCTGAGGAGACAGCCGGATGTGGGGCTCCATCCCAGGACTCTGGGATCATGTCCTGAGCTGAAGGCAGTGGCCTAACCCACTGACTCACCCAGGTGTTACCAACAGCATTCACTTGTGAAATAACCTTCACGGTAATCCTGATGCAAAGCCCCTGTCCCATGCTCAGGCTTCTGTCCTCAGTAGCCTGGTCCATGAACTCTGCAGATGCGGGAACCCTGAGGTGCACCGCACAATGTCCATAGATCCCAATGGGAACGTTTGCCCTTTAGAAATGAGCTGAATCCGTAGAACAGGTGAAATCTGCATGCACCCCTTGGGACACAGCTCCAAGGAGCGCCCACCTGAAGCGGGAACCAGGAGTTTGATGATCCCTCAGCAAGGGCCGGTAGGGCCTCCCATGTGCATCTGCCTAACCCTAACCCGAGGGTGCTTCTTCAGACTTCTATCCCTGGTTGCCTGCCCTGGTAGCCCTCTAGGTAGGGGATTCCTTCTTCACATCGCAGGCCTCTGGGTGCCGCCCACTAGGCAAATGGGAAGTTTAGCCCTGTGGAAGACCCTCGGGGAGTGAGAAATCTGCCTGTCCGATCATTCTACCAACACCTTCCTAGGACCCCCACACCACAATCCGGGAATAGGATGGTCCGCCAGGGCTACGTCCTCAACTGAGTCCCGTGGAAAGCCTAATTCTGCCCTGACGAATCAGGTCAGCCATTCTCCCAGAGCCAAAGGCTAAGCCTAGGTTACGTGATCAGACTCTGGACACCGGAGGACTGAACCCAGGTCCTCCTGTGGATGGGAAAGTCAGTCTGTAGGAAGGACTCAGCCTCTCAGGCAGAAACTGACCCTTTCCTTCTGTGCTATCCAGTACCTTCAGATATATAGAAACCAGCATGCTCCCCTGAGGGCATTCCACCCTCTTGGCCTGTCCCGTCCAAAATTCCATCGCCTGAGGATTCTGCAGAGACCCACCCTCAACACAGCCCTTGGTGTGCCAGTATTGTGTGGCCAGTTCCGACATGCCTTGTTCCTAAAACATAACCCTAACCCTTACTCTAACCCTCACCTAAACATAACCCTAACCCTAAACCTAACCCTAACCCTAACCCTATACCTCACATGAAGCCGTGGTCGGCTGCTCAGCCTTCCAAACTCAGAGGCCTGGTTCCCAAAATCTCCCGATGGAAGAACCCTGAGCCACACTGCAGAATTGCACTTGAGCACTATATAAAACATGCCTGAATATATTTATTTATTTATTTATAATGATTTTATTTATTTGTTGGACAGACTGAGATCACAAGTAGGCTGTGTTTTTGTCTGAAGGAAGGGGGAATAAGGCTCCTGCAGTGGGGAGGGCCCCGTGTCAAACTAGATTCCTCTTCCCTGGGATCTTGACCTGGGCCGAGGCAAGAGGTCACATCCAATGAGATACACAGGTGTTCTGGAAAGCATACCCTATAGCAATGACCTTCAGCCTTAGCATAATGCGAAGCCCAAGTCATGTGCTCAGTCTTCTGTCCTCAAAGGCCTGGTTCCCAAACTCTCCCCATGGGGGAACCCTGAGCTGCCCCGCACAAATGACCTAGATTCCAATAGGAAATCATGCCCTCTCTTTTATATATTTACTATTTATGTATTTATTTATTTATTGCCTCAAGATTTTACTTTTTCAATTTGCAGGGCGCGAAAAGACGTAGGCAGTGTTGCACGCCCAGAGAAGGGAAAGAAGGCTCCCTGCTGAGGAGACAGCCTGATGTGGGGCTCCATCCCAGGACTCTGGGATCATGTCCTGAGCTGAAGGCAGTGGCCTAACCCACTGACTCACCCAGGTGTTACCAACAGCATTCACTTGTGAAATAACCTTCACGGTAATCCTGATGCAAAGCCCCTGTCCCATGCTCAGGCTTCTGTCCTCAGTAGCCTGGTCCATGAACTCTGCAGATGCGGGAACCCTGAGGTGTACCGCACAATGTCCATAGATCCCAATGGGAACGTTTGCCTTTTAGAAATGAGCTGAATCCGTAGAACAGGTGAAATCTGCATGTAACCCTTGGGACACAGCTCCAAGGAGTGCCCACCTGAAGCGGGAACCAGGAGTATGATGATCCCTCAGCAAGGGCCGGTAGGGCCTCCCATGTGCATCGGCCTAACCCTAACCCGAGGATGCTTCTTTAGACTTGTATCCCTGGTTGCCTGCCCTGGTAGCTCTCTAGGTAGGGGATTCCTTCTTCACATCGCAGGCTTCTGGGTGCCAACCACTATGATAATGGGAAATTTAGCCCTGTGGAAGACCTCGGGGTGGGAAAATCTGCCTGTCCGATCATTCTACCAACACCTTCCTAGGACCCCCACACCACAATCCGGGAATAGGATGGTCCGCCAGGGCTACGTCCTCAACTGAGTCCCGTGGAAAGCCTAATTCTGCCCTGACAAATCAGGTCAGCCATTCTCCCAGAGCCAAAGGCTAGGCCTAGGTTACGTGATCAGACTCTGGACACCGGAGGACTGAACCCATGTCCTCCTGTGGATGGGAAAGTCAGTCTGTAGGAAGGACTCAGCCTCTCAGGCAGAAACTGACCCTTTCCTTCTGTGCTATCCAGTACCTTCAGATATATAGAAACCAGCATGCTCCCCTGAGGGCATTCCACCCTCTTGGCCTGTCCCGTACAAAATTCCATCGCCTGAGGTTTCTGCTGAGTCCCACCCTCAACCCAGCCCTTGGTGTGCCAGTATTGTGTGGCCAGTTCCGACATGCCTTGTTCCTAAGACATAAACATAACCCTTACTCTAACCCTCACCTAAACATAACCCTAACCCTAACCCTAACCCTAACCCTAACCCTAACCGTATACCTCACATGAAGCCGAGGTCGGCTGCTCAGCCTTCCAACGTCAGAGGCCTGGTTCCCAAAATCTCCCGATGGAAGAACCCTGAGCCACACTGCAGAATTGCACTTGAGCACTATATAAAACATGCCTGAATATATTTATTTATTTATTTATAATGATTTTATTTATTTGTTGGACAGACTGAGATCACAAGTAGGCTGTGTTTTTGTCTGAAGGAAGGGGGAATAAGGCTCCCTGCAGTGGGGAGGGCCCCGTGTCAAACTAGATTCCTCTTCCCTGGGATCTTGACCTGGGCCGAGGCAAGAGGTCACATCCAATGAGGTACACAGGTGTTCTGGAAAGCATACCCTATAGCAATGACCTTCAGCCTTAGCATAATGCGAAGCCCAAGTCATGTGCTCAGTCTTCTGTCCTCAAAGGCCTGGTTCCCAAACTCTCCCCATGGGGGAACCCTGAGCTGCCCCGCACAAATGACCTAGATTCCAATAGGAAATCATGCCCTCTCTTTTATATATTTATTATTTATGTATTTATTTATTTATTGCCTCAAGATTTTACTTTTTCACTTTGCAGGGAGCGAAAAGATGTAGGCAGTGTTGCACGCCCAGAGAAGGGAAAGAAGGCTCCCTGCTGAGGAGACAGCCCGATGTGGGGCTCCATCCCAGGACTCTGGGATCATGTCCTGAGCTGAAGGCAATGGCCTAACCTACTGACTCACCCAGGTGTTACCAACAGCATTCACTTGTGAAATAACCTTCACGGTAATCCTGATGCAAAGCCCCTGTCCCATGCTCCGGCTTCTGTCCTCAGTAGCCTGGTCCATGAACTCTGCAGATGCGGGAAACCTGAGGTGCACCGCACAATGTCCATAGATCCCAATGGGAACGTTTGCCCTTTAGAAATGAGCTGAATCCGTAGAACAGGTGAAATCTGCATGCACCCCTTGGGACACAGCTCCAAGGAGCGCCCACCTGAAGCGGGAACCAGGAGTTTGATGATCCCTCAGCAAGGGCCGGTAGGGCCTCCCATGTGCATCGGCCTAACATTAACCCGAGGATGCTTCTTTAGACTTCTATCCCTGGTTGCCTGCCCTGGTAGCTCTCTAGGTAGGGGATTCCTTCTTCACATCGCAGGCTTCTGGGTGCCAACCACTATGATAATGGGAAATTTAGCCCTGTGGAAGACCTCGGGGTGGGAAAATCTGCCTGTCCGATCATTCTACCAACACCTTCCTAGGACCCCCACACCACAATCCGGGAATAGGATGGTCCGCCAGGGCTACGTCCTCAACTGAGTCCCGTGGAAAGCCTAATTCTGCCCTGACAAATCAGGTCAGCCATTCTCCCAGAGCCAAAGTCTAGGCCTAGGTTACGGGATCAGACTCTGGACACCAGAGGACTGAACCCAGGTCCTCCTGTGGATGGGAAAGTCAGTCTATAGGAAGGACTCAGCCTCTCAGGCAGAAACTGACCCTTTCCTTCTGTGCTATCCAGTACCTTCAGATATATAGAAACCAGCATGCTACCCTGAGGGCATTCCACCCTCTTGGCCTGTCCCGTCCAAAATTCCATCGCCTGAGGATTCTGCTGAGTCCCACCCTCAACTCAGCCCTTGGTGAGCCAGTATTGTGTGGCCAGTTCCGAAATGCCTTGTTCCTAAGACATAACCATAACCCTTACTCTAACCCTCACCTAAACATAATCCTAACCCTAACCCTAACTCTAACCCTATACCTCACATGAATCCGTCGTCGGCTGCTCAGCCTTCCAACCTCAGAGGCCTGGTTCCCAAAATCTCCCGATGGAAGAACCCTGAGCCACACTGCAGAATTGCACTTGAGCACTATATAAAACATGCCTGAATATATTTATTTATTTATTTATAATGATTTTATTTATTTGTTGGACAGACTGAGATCACAAGTAGGCTGTGTTTTTGTCTGAAGGAAGGGGTAATAAGGCTCCCTGCAGTGGGGAGGGCCCCGTGTCAAACTAGATTCCATTTCCCTGGGATCTTGACCTGGGCCGAGGCAAGAGGTCACATCCAATGAGGTACACAGGTGTTCTGGAAAGCATACCCTATAGCAATGACCTTCAGCCTTAGCATAATGCGAAGCCCAAGTCATGTGCTCAGTCTTCTGTCCTCAAAGGCCTGGTTCCCAAACTCTCCCCATGGGGGAACCCTGAGCTGCCCCGCACAAATGACCTAGATTCCAATAGGAAATCATGCCCTCTCTTTTATATATTTATTATTTATGTATTTATTTATTTATTGCTTCAAGATTTTACTTTTTCACTTTGCAGGGAGCGAAAAGATGTAGGCAGTGTTGCACGCCCAGAGAAGGGAAAGAAGGCTCCCTGCTGAGGAGACAGCCCGATGTGGGGCTCCATCCCAGGACTCGGGATCATGTCCTGAGCTGAAGGCAGTGGCCTAACCCACTGACTCACCCAGGTGTTACCAACAGCATTCACTTGTGAAATAACCTTCATGGTAATCCTGATGCAAAGCCCCTGTCCCATGCTCAGGCTTCTGTCCTCAGTAGCCTGGTCCATGAACTCTGCAGATGCGGGAACCCTGAGGTGCACCGCACAATGTCCATAGATCCCAATGGGAACGTTTGCCCTTTAGAAATGAGCTGAATCCGTAGAACAGGTGAAATATGCATGCACCCATTGGAACACAGCTCCAAGGAGCGCCCACCTGAAGCGGGAACCAGGAGTTTGATGATCCCTCAGCAAGGGCCGGTAGGGCCTCCCATGTGCATCTGCCTAACCCTAACCCGAGGGTGCTTCTTCAGACTTCTATCCCTGGTTGCCTGCCCTGGTAGCCCTCTAGGTAGGGGATTCCTTCTTCACATCGCAGGCCTCTGGGTGCCGCCCACTAGGCAAATGGGAAGTTTAGCCCTGTGGAAGACCCTCGGGGAGTGAGAAATCTGCCTGTCCGATCATTCTACCAACACCTTCCTAGGACCCCCACACCACAATCCGGGAATAGGATGGTCCGCCAGGGCTACGTCCTCAACTGAGTCCCGTGGAAAGCCTAATTCTGCCCTGACGAATCAGGTCAGCCATTCTCCCAGAGCCAAAGGCTAAGCCTAGGTTACGTGATCAGACTCTGGACACCGGAGGACTGAACCCAGGTCCTCCTGTGGATGGGAAAGTCAGTCTGTAGGAAGGACTCAGACTCTCAGGCAGAAACTGACCCTTTCCTTCTGTGCTATCCAGTACCTTCAGATATATAGAAACCAGCATGCTCCCCTGAGGGCATTCCACCCTCTTGGCCTGTCCCGTCCAAAATTCCATCGCCTGAGGATTCTGCAGAGTCCCACCCTCAACTCAGCCCTTGGTGTGCCAGTATTGTGTGGCCAGTTCCGACATGCCTTGTTCCTAAAACATAACCCTAACCCTTACTCTAACCCTCACCTAAACATAACCCTAACCCTAACCCTAACCCTAACCCTAACCCTATACCTCACATGAAGCCGTGGTCGGCTGCTCAGCCTTCCAAACTCAGAGGCCTGGTTCCCAAAATCTCCCGATGGAAGAACCCTGAGCCACACTGCAGAATTGCACTTGAGCACTATATAAAACATGCCTGAATATATTTATTTATTTATTTATAATGATTTTATTTATTTGTTGGACAGACTGAGATCACAAGTAGGCTGTGTTTTTGTCTGAAGGAAGGGGGAATAAGGCTCCCTGCAGTGGGGAGGGTCCCGTGTCAAACTAGATTCCTCTTCCCTGGGATCTTGACCTGGGCCGAGGCAAGAGGTCACATCCAATGAGGTACACAGGTGTTCTGGAAAGCATACCCTATAGCAATGACCTTCAGCCTTAGCATAATGCGAAGCCCAAGTCATGTGCTCAGTCTTCTGTTCTCAAAGGCCTGGTTCCCAAACTCTCCCCATGGGGGAACCCTGAGCTGCCCCGCACAAATGACCTAGATTCCAATAGGAAATCATGCCCTCTCTTTTATATATTTACTATTTATGTATTTATTTATTTATTGCCTCAAGATTTTACTTTTTCACTTTGCAGGGCGCGAAAAGACGTAGGCAGTGTTGCACGCCCAGAGAAGGGAAAGAAGGCTCCCTGCTGAGGAGACAGCCCGATGTGGGGCTCCATCCCAGGACTCTGGGATCATGTCCTGAGCTGAAGGCAGTGGCCTAACCCACTGACTCACCCAGGTGTTACCAACAGCATTCACTTGTGAAATAACCTTCACGGTAATCCTGATGCAAAGCCCCTGTCCCATGCTCAGGCTTCTGTCCTCAGTAGCCTGGTCCATGAACTCTGCAGATGCGGGAACCCTGAGGTGTACCGCACAATGTCCATAGATCCCAATGGAACGTTTGCCCTTTGGAAATGAGCTGAATCCGTAGAACAGGTGAAATCTGCATGTAACCCTTGGGACACAGCTCCAAGGAGTGCCCACCTGAAGCGGGAACCAGGAGTTTGATGATCCCTCAGCAAGGGCCGGTAGGGCCTCCCATGTGCATCGGCCTAACCCTAACCCGAGGATGCTTCTTTAGACTTGTATCCCTGGTTGCCTGCCCTGGTAGCTCTCTAGGTAGGGGATTCCTTCTTCACATCGCAGGCTTCTGGGTGCCAACCACTATGATAATGGGAAATTTAGCCCTGTGGAAGACCTCGGGGTGGGAAAATCTGCCTGTCCGATCATTCTACCAACACCTTCCTAGGACCCCCACACCACAATCCGGGAATAGGATGGTCCGCCAGGGCTACGTCCTCAACTGAGTCCCGTGGAAAGCCTAATTCTGCCCTGACAAATCAGGTCAGCCATTCTCCCAGAGCAAAAGGCTAGGCCTAGGTTACGGGATCAGACTCTGGACACCGGAGGACTGAACCCAGGTCCTCCTGTGGATGGGAAAGTCAGTCTGTAGGAAGGACTCAGCCTCTCAGGCAGAAACTGACCCTTTCCTTCTGTGCTATCCAGTACCTTCAGATATATAGAAACCAGCATGCTACCCTGAGGGCATTCCACCCTCTTGGCCTGGCCCGTCCAAAATTCCATCGCCTGAGGATTCTGCTGAGTCCCACCCTCAACTCAGCCCTTGGTGTGCCAGTATTGTGTCGCCAGTTCCGACATGCCTTGTTCCTAAGACATAAACATAACCCTTACTCTAACCCTCACCTAAACATAACCCTAACCCTAACCCTAACCCTAACCCTAACCCTAACCGTATACCTCACATGAAGCCGAGGTCGGCTGCTCAGCCTTCCAACCTCAGAGGCCTGGTTCCCAAAATCTCCCGATGGAAGAACCCTGAGCCACACTGCATAATTGCACTTGAGCACTATATAAAACATGCCTGAATATATTTATTTATTTATTTATAATGATTTTATTTATTTGTTGGACAGACTGAGATCACAAGTAGGCTGTGTTTTTGTCTGAAGGAAGGGGGAATAAGGCTCCCTGCAGTGGGGAGGGCCCCGTGTCAAACTAGATTCCTCTTCCCTGGGATCTTGACCTGGGCCGAGGCAAGAGGTCACATCCAATGAGGTACACAGGTGTTCTGGAAAGCATACCCTATAGCAATGACCTTCAGCCTTAGCATAATGCGAAGCCCAAGTCATGTGCTCAGTCTTCTGTCCTCAAAGGCCTGGTTCCCAAACTCTCCCCATGGGGGAACCCTGAGCTGCCCCGCACAAATGACCTAGATTCCAATAGGAAATCATGCCCTCTCTTTTATATATTTATTATTTATGTATTTATTTATTTATTGCTTCAAGATTTTACTTTTTCACTTTGCAGGGAGCGAAAAGATGTAGGCAGTGTTGCACGCCCAGAGAAGGGAAAGAAGGCTCCCTGCTGAGGAGACAGCCCGATGTGGGGCTCCATCCCAGGACTCTGGGATCATGTCCTGAGCTGAAGGCAGTGGCCTAACCCACTGACTCACCCAGGTGTTACCAACAGCATTCACTTGTGAAATAACCTTCACGGTAATCCTGATGCAAAGCCCCTGTCCCATGCTCAGGCTTCTGTCCTCAGTAGCCTGGTCCATGAACTCTGCAGATGCTGGAACCCTGAGGTGCACCGCACAATGTCCATAGATCCCAATGGGAACGTTTGCCCTTTAGAAATGAGCTGAATCCGTAGAACAGGTGAAATCTGCATGCACCCCTTGGAACACAGCTCCAAGGAGCGCCCACCTGAAGCGGGAACCAGGAGTTTGATGATCCCTCAGCAAGGGCCGGTAGGGCCTCCCATGTGCATCGGCCTAACCCTAACCCGAGGCTGCTTCTTCAGACTTCTATCCCCGGTTGCCTGCCCTGGTAGCCCTCTAGGTAGGGGATTCCTTCTTCACATCGCAGGCCCCTGGGTGCCGCCCACTAGGCAAAAGGGAAGTTTCGCCCTGTGGAAGACCCTAGGGGAGGGAGAAATCTGCCTGTCCGATCATTCTACCAACACCTTCCTAGGACTCCCACACCACAATCCGGGAATAGGATGGTCCGCCAGGGCTACGTCCTCAACTGAGTCCCGTGGAAAGCCTAATTCTGCCCTGACAAATCAGGTCAGCCATTCACCCAGAGCCAAAGGCTAAGCCTAGGTTACGTGATCAGACTCTGGACACCGGAGGACTGAACCCAGGTCCTCCTGTGGATGGGAAAGTCAGTCTGTAGGAAGGACTCAGCCTCTCAGGCAAAACTGACCCTTTCCTTCTGTGCTATCCAGTACCTTCAGATATATAGAAACCAGCATGCTCCCCTGAGGGCATTCCACCCTCTTGGCCTGTCCCGTCCAAAATTCCATCGCCTGAGGATTCTGCAGAGTCCCACCCTCAACTCAGCCCTTGGTGAGCCAGTATTGTGTGGCAAGTTCCGACATGCCTTGTTCCTAAGACATAACCATAACCCTTACTCTAACCCTCACCTAAACATAATCCTAACCCTAACCCTAACCCTAACCCTAACCCTATACCTCACATGAAGCCGTGGTCGTCTGCTCAGCCTTCCAAACTCAGAGGCCTGGTTCCCAAAATCTCCCGATGGAAGAACCCTGAGTCACACTGCAGAATTGCACTTGATCACTATATAAAACATGCCTGAATATATTTATTTATTTATTTATAATGATTTTATTTATTTGTTGGACAGACTGTGATCACAAGTAGGCTGTGTTTTTGTCTGAAGGAAGGGGGAATAAGGCTCCCTGCAGTGGGGAGGGCCCCGTGTCAAACTAGATTCCTGTTCCCTGGGATCTTGACCTGGGCCGAGGCAAGAGGTCACATCCAATGAGGTACACAGGTGTTCTGGAAAGCATACCCTATAGCAATGACCTTCAGCCTTAGCATAATGTGAAGCCCAAGTCATGTCCTCAGTCTTCTGTCCTCAAAGGCCTGGTTCCCAAACTCTCCCCATGGGGGAACCTTGAGCTGCCCCGCACAAATGACCTAGATTCCAATAGGAAATCATGCCCTCTCTTTTATATATTTATTATTTATGTATTTATTTATTTATTGCCTCAAGATTTTACTTTTTCACTTTGCAGGGAGCGAAAAGATGTAGGCAGTGTTGCAAGCCCAGAGAAGGGAAAGAAGGCTCCCTGCTGAGGAGACAGCCGGATGTGGGGCTCCATCCCAGGACTCTGGGATCATGTCCTGAGCTGAAGGCAGTGGCCTAACCCACTGACTCACCCAGGTGTTACCAACAGCATTCACTTGTGAAATAACCTTCACGGTAATCCTGATGCAAAGCCCCTGTCCCATGCTCAGGCTTCTGTCCTCAGTAGCCTGGTCCATGAACTCTGCAGATGCGGGAACCCTGAGGTGCACCGCACAATGTCCATAGATCCCAATGGGAACGTTTGCCCTTTAGAAATGAGCTGAATCCGTAGAACAGGTGAAATCTGCATGCACCCCTTGGGACACAGCTCCAAGGAGCGCCCACCTGAAGCGGGAACCAGGAGTTTGATGATCCCTCAGCAAGGGCCGGTAGGGCCTCCCATGTGCATCTGCCTAACCCTAACCCGAGGGTGCTTCTTCAGACTTCTATCCCTGGTTGCCTGCCCTGGTAGCCCTCTAGGTAGGGGATTCCTTCTTCACATCGCAGGCCTCTGGGTGCCGCCCACTAGGCAAATGGGAAGTTTAGCCCTGTGGAAGACCCTCGGGGAGTGAGAAATCTGCCTGTCCGATCATTCTACCAACACCTTCCTAGGACCCCCACACCACAATCCGGGAATAGGATGGTCCGCCAGGGCTACGTCCTCAACTGAGTCCCGTGGAAAGCCTAATTCTGCCCTGACGAATCAGGTCAGCCATTCTCCCAGAGCCAAAGGCTAAGCCTAGGTTACGTGATCAGACTCTGGACACCGGAGGACTGAACCCAGGTCCTCCTGTGGATGGGAAAGTCAGTCTGTAGGAAGGACTCAGCCTCTCAGGCAGAAACTGACCCTTTCCTTCTGTGCTATCCAGTACCTTCAGATATATAGAAACCAGCATGCTCCCCTGAGGGCATTCCACCCTCTTGGCCTGTCCCGTCCAAAATTCCATCGCCTGAGGATTCTGCAGAGACCCACCCTCAACACAGCCCTTGGTGTGCCAGTATTGTGTGGCCAGTTCCGACATGCCTTGTTCCTAAAACATAACCCTAACCCTTACTCTAACCCTCACCTAAACATAACCCTAACCCTAAACCTAACCCTAACCCTAACCCTATACCTCACATGAAGCCGTGGTCGGCTGCTCAGCCTTCCAAACTCAGAGGCCTGGTTCCCAAAATCTCCCGATGGAAGAACCCTGAGCCACACTGCAGAATTGCACTTGAGCACTATATAAAACATGCCTGAATATATTTATTTATTTATTTATAATGATTTTATTTATTTGTTGGACAGACTGAGATCACAAGTAGGCTGTGTTTTTGTCTGAAGGAAGGGGGAATAAGGCTCCTGCAGTGGGGAGGGCCCCGTGTCAAACTAGATTCCTCTTCCCTGGGATCTTGACCTGGGCCGAGGCAAGAGGTCACATCCAATGAGATACACAGGTGTTCTGGAAAGCATACCCTAAAGCAATGACCTTCAGCCTTAGCATAATGCGAAGCCCAAGTCATGTGCTCAGTCTTCTGTCCTCAAAGGCCTGGTTCCCAAACTCTCCCCATGGGGGAACCCTGAGCTGCCCCGCACAAATGACCTAGATTCCAATAGGAAATCATGCCCTCTCTTTTATATATTTACTATTTATGTATTTATTTATTTATTGCCTCAAGATTTTACTTTTTCAATTTGCAGGGCGCGAAAAGACGTAGGCAGTGTTGCACGCCCAGAGAAGGGAAAGAAGGCTCCCTGCTGAGGAGACAGCCTGATGTGGGGCTCCATCCCAGGACTCTGGGATCATGTCCTGAGCTGAAGGCAGTGGCCTAACCCACTGACTCACCCAGGTGTTACCAACAGCATTCACTTGTGAAATAACCTTCACGGTAATCCTGATGCAAAGCCCCTGTCCCATGCTCAGGCTTCTGTCCTCAGTAGCCTGGTCCATGAACTCTGCAGATGCGGGAACCCTGAGGTGTACCGCACAATGTCCATAGATCCCAATGGGAACGTTTGCCTTTTAGAAATGAGCTGAATCCGTAGAACAGGTGAAATCTGCATGTAACCCTTGGGACACAGCTCCAAGGAGTGCCCACCTGAAGCGGGAACCAGGAGTATGATGATCCCTCAGCAAGGGCCGGTAGGGCCTCCCATGTGCATCGGCCTAACCCTAACCCGAGGATGCTTCTTTAGACTTGTATCCCTGGTTGCCTGCCCTGGTAGCTCTCTAGGTAGGGGATTCCTTCTTCACATCGCAGGCTTCTGGGTGCCAACCACTATGATAATGGGAAATTTAGCCCTGTGGAAGACCTCGGGGTGGGAAAATCTGCCTGTCCGATCATTCTACCAACACCTTCCTAGGACCCCCACACCACAATCCGGGAATAGGATGGTCCGCCAGGGCTACGTCCTCAACTGAGTCCCGTGGAAAGCCTAATTCTGCCCTGACAAATCAGGTCAGCCATTCTCCCAGAGCCAAAGGCTAGGCCTAGGTTACGTGATCAGACTCTGGACACCGGAGGACTGAACCCATGTCCTCCTGTGGATGGGAAAGTCAGTCTGTAGGAAGGACTCAGCCTCTCAGGCAGAAACTGACCCTTTCCTTCTGTGCTATCCAGTACCTTCAGATATATAGAAACCAGCATGCTCCCCTGAGGGCATTCCACCCTCTTGGCCTGTCCCGTACAAAATTCCATCGCCTGAGGTTTCTGCTGAGTCCCACCCTCAACCCAGCCCTTGGTGTGCCAGTATTGTGTGGCCAGTTCCGACATGCCTTGTTCCTAAGACATAAACATAACCCTTACTCTAACCCTCACCTAAACATAACCCTAACCCTAACCCTAACCCTAACCCTAACCCTAACCGTATACCTCACATGAAGCCGAGGTCGGCTGCTCAGCCTTCCAACGTCAGAGGCCTGGTTCCCAAAATCTCCCGATGGAAGAACCCTGAGCCACACTGCAGAATTGCACTTGAGCACTATATAAAACATGCCTGAATATATTTATTTATTTATTTATAATGATTTTATTTATTTGTTGGACAGACTGAGATCACAAGTAGGCTGTGTTTTTGTCTGAAGGAAGGGGGAATAAGGCTCCCTGCAGTGGGGAGGGCCCCGTGTCAAACTAGATTCCTCTTCCCTGGGATCTTGACCTGGGCCGAGGCAAGAGGTCACATCCAATGAGGTACACAGGTGTTCTGGAAAGCATACCCTATAGCAATGACCTTCAGCCTTAGCATAATGCGAAGCCCAAGTCATGTGCTCAGTCTTCTGTCCTCAAAGGCCTGGTTCCCAAACTCTCCCCATGGGGGAACCCTGAGCTGCCCCGCACAAATGACCTAGATTCCAATAGGAAATCATGCCCTCTCTTTTATATATTTATTATTTATGTATTTATTTATTTATTGCCTCAAGATTTTACTTTTTCACTTTGCAGGGAGCGAAAAGATGTAGGCAGTGTTGCACGCCCAGAGAAGGGAAAGAAGGCTCCCTGCTGAGGAGACAGCCCGATGTGGGGCTCCATCCCAGGACTCTGGGATCATGTCCTGAGCTGAAGGCAATGGCCTAACCTACTGACTCACCCAGGTGTTACCAACAGCATTCACTTGTGAAATAACCTTCACGGTAATCCTGATGCAAAGCCCCTGTCCCATGCTCCGGCTTCTGTCCTCAGTAGCCTGGTCCATGAACTCTGCAGATGCGGGAAACCTGAGGTGCACCGCACAATGTCCATAGATCCCAATGGGAACGTTTGCCCTTTAGAAATGAGCTGAATCCGTAGAACAGGTGAAATCTGCATGCACCCCTTGGGACACAGCTCCAAGGAGCGCCCACCTGAAGCGGGAACCAGGAGTTTGATGATCCCTCAGCAAGGGCCGGTAGGGCCTCCCATGTGCATCGGCCTAACATTAACCCGAGGATGCTTCTTTAGACTTCTATCCCTGGTTGCCTGCCCTGGTAGCTCTCTAGGTAGGGGATTCCTTCTTCACATCGCAGGCTTCTGGGTGCCAACCACTATGATAATGGGAAATTTAGCCCTGTGGAAGACCTCGGGGTGGGAAAATCTGCCTGTCCGATCATTCTACCAACACCTTCCTAGGACCCCCACACCACAATCCGGGAATAGGATGGTCCGCCAGGGCTACGTCCTCAACTGAGTCCCGTGGAAAGCCTAATTCTGCCCTGACAAATCAGGTCAGCCATTCTCCCAGAGCCAAAGTCTAGGCCTAGGTTACGGGATCAGACTCTGGACACCAGAGGACTGAACCCAGGTCCTCCTGTGGATGGGAAAGTCAGTCTATAGGAAGGACTCAGCCTCTCAGGCAGAAACTGACCCTTTCCTTCTGTGCTATCCAGTACCTTCAGATATATAGAAACCAGCATGCTACCCTGAGGGCATTCCACCCTCTTGGCCTGTCCCGTCCAAAATTCCATCGCCTGAGGATTCTGCTGAGTCCCACCCTCAACTCAGCCCTTGGTGAGCCAGTATTGTGTGGCCAGTTCCGAAATGCCTTGTTCCTAAGACATAACCATAACCCTTACTCTAACCCTCACCTAAACATAATCCTAACCCTAACCCTAACTCTAACCCTATACCTCACATGAATCCGTCGTCGGCTGCTCAGCCTTCCAACCTCAGAGGCCTGGTTCCCAAAATCTCCCGATGGAAGAACCCTGAGCCACACTGCAGAATTGCACTTGAGCACTATATAAAACATGCCTGAATATATTTATTTATTTATTTATAATGATTTTATTTATTTGTTGGACAGACTGAGATCACAAGTAGGCTGTGTTTTTGTCTGAAGGAAGGGGTAATAAGGCTCCCTGCAGTGGGGAGGGCCCCGTGTCAAACTAGATTCCATTTCCCTGGGATCTTGACCTGGGCCGAGGCAAGAGGTCACATCCAATGAGGTACACAGGTGTTCTGGAAAGCATACCCTATAGCAATGACCTTCAGCCTTAGCATAATGCGAAGCCCAAGTCATGTGCTCAGTCTTCTGTCCTCAAAGGCCTGGTTCCCAAACTCTCCCCATGGGGGAACCCTGAGCTGCCCCGCACAAATGACCTAGATTCCAATAGGAAATCATGCCCTCTCTTTTATATATTTATTATTTATGTATTTATTTATTTATTGCTTCAAGATTTTACTTTTTCACTTTGCAGGGAGCGAAAAGATGTAGGCAGTGTTGCACGCCCAGAGAAGGGAAAGAAGGCTCCCTGCTGAGGAGACAGCCCGATGTGGGGCTCCATCCCAGGACTCGGGATCATGTCCTGAGCTGAAGGCAGTGGCCTAACCCACTGACTCACCCAGGTGTTACCAACAGCATTCACTTGTGAAATAACCTTCATGGTAATCCTGATGCAAAGCCCCTGTCCCATGCTCAGGCTTCTGTCCTCAGTAGCCTGGTCCATGAACTCTGCAGATGCGGGAACCCTGAGGTGCACCGCACAATGTCCATAGATCCCAATGGGAACGTTTGCCCTTTAGAAATGAGCTGAATCCGTAGAACAGGTGAAATATGCATGCACCCATTGGAACACAGCTCCAAGGAGCGCCCACCTGAAGCGGGAACCAGGAGTTTGATGATCCCTCAGCAAGGGCCGGTAGGGCCTCCCATGTGCATCTGCCTAACCCTAACCCGAGGGTGCTTCTTCAGACTTCTATCCCTGGTTGCCTGCCCTGGTAGCCCTCTAGGTAGGGGATTCCTTCTTCACATCGCAGGCCTCTGGGTGCCGCCCACTAGGCAAATGGGAAGTTTAGCCCTGTGGAAGACCCTCGGGGAGTGAGAAATCTGCCTGTCCGATCATTCTACCAACACCTTCCTAGGACCCCCACACCACAATCCGGGAATAGGATGGTCCGCCAGGGCTACGTCCTCAACTGAGTCCCGTGGAAAGCCTAATTCTGCCCTGACGAATCAGGTCAGCCATTCTCCCAGAGCCAAAGGCTAAGCCTAGGTTACGTGATCAGACTCTGGACACCGGAGGACTGAACCCAGGTCCTCCTGTGGATGGGAAAGTCAGTCTGTAGGAAGGACTCAGACTCTCAGGCAGAAACTGACCCTTTCCTTCTGTGCTATCCAGTACCTTCAGATATATAGAAACCAGCATGCTCCCCTGAGGGCATTCCACCCTCTTGGCCTGTCCCGTCCAAAATTCCATCGCCTGAGGATTCTGCAGAGTCCCACCCTCAACTCAGCCCTTGGTGTGCCAGTATTGTGTGGCCAGTTCCGACATGCCTTGTTCCTAAAACATAACCCTAACCCTTACTCTAACCCTCACCTAAACATAACCCTAACCCTAACCCTAACCCTAACCCTAACCCTATACCTCACATGAAGCCGTGGTCGGCTGCTCAGCCTTCCAAACTCAGAGGCCTGGTTCCCAAAATCTCCCGATGGAAGAACCCTGAGCCACACTGCAGAATTGCACTTGAGCACTATATAAAACATGCCTGAATATATTTATTTATTTATTTATAATGATTTTATTTATTTGTTGGACAGACTGAGATCACAAGTAGGCTGTGTTTTTGTCTGAAGGAAGGGGGAATAAGGCTCCCTGCAGTGGGGAGGGTCCCGTGTCAAACTAGATTCCTCTTCCCTGGGATCTTGACCTGGGCCGAGGCAAGAGGTCACATCCAATGAGGTACACAGGTGTTCTGGAAAGCATACCCTATAGCAATGACCTTCAGCCTTAGCATAATGCGAAGCCCAAGTCATGTGCTCAGTCTTCTGTTCTCAAAGGCCTGGTTCCCAAACTCTCCCCATGGGGGAACCCTGAGCTGCCCCGCACAAATGACCTAGATTCCAATAGGAAATCATGCCCTCTCTTTTATATATTTACTATTTATGTATTTATTTATTTATTGCCTCAAGATTTTACTTTTTCACTTTGCAGGGCGCGAAAAGACGTAGGCAGTGTTGCACGCCCAGAGAAGGGAAAGAAGGCTCCCTGCTGAGGAGACAGCCCGATGTGGGGCTCCATCCCAGGACTCTGGGATCATGTCCTGAGCTGAAGGCAGTGGCCTAACCCACTGACTCACCCAGGTGTTACCAACAGCATTCACTTGTGAAATAACCTTCACGGTAATCCTGATGCAAAGCCCCTGTCCCATGCTCAGGCTTCTGTCCTCAGTAGCCTGGTCCATGAACTCTGCAGATGCGGGAACCCTGAGGTGTACCGCACAATGTCCATAGATCCCAATGGAACGTTTGCCCTTTGGAAATGAGCTGAATCCGTAGAACAGGTGAAATCTGCATGTAACCCTTGGGACACAGCTCCAAGGAGTGCCCACCTGAAGCGGGAACCAGGAGTTTGATGATCCCTCAGCAAGGGCCGGTAGGGCCTCCCATGTGCATCGGCCTAACCCTAACCCGAGGATGCTTCTTTAGACTTGTATCCCTGGTTGCCTGCCCTGGTAGCTCTCTAGGTAGGGGATTCCTTCTTCACATCGCAGGCTTCTGGGTGCCAACCACTATGATAATGGGAAATTTAGCCCTGTGGAAGACCTCGGGGTGGGAAAATCTGCCTGTCCGATCATTCTACCAACACCTTCCTAGGACCCCCACACCACAATCCGGGAATAGGATGGTCCGCCAGGGCTACGTCCTCAACTGAGTCCCGTGGAAAGCCTAATTCTGCCCTGACAAATCAGGTCAGCCATTCTCCCAGAGCAAAAGGCTAGGCCTAGGTTACGGGATCAGACTCTGGACACCGGAGGACTGAACCCAGGTCCTCCTGTGGATGGGAAAGTCAGTCTGTAGGAAGGACTCAGCCTCTCAGGCAGAAACTGACCCTTTCCTTCTGTGCTATCCAGTACCTTCAGATATATAGAAACCAGCATGCTACCCTGAGGGCATTCCACCCTCTTGGCCTGGCCCGTCCAAAATTCCATCGCCTGAGGATTCTGCTGAGTCCCACCCTCAACTCAGCCCTTGGTGTGCCAGTATTGTGTCGCCAGTTCCGACATGCCTTGTTCCTAAGACATAAACATAACCCTTACTCTAACCCTCACCTAAACATAACCCTAACCCTAACCCTAACCCTAACCCTAACCCTAACCGTATACCTCACATGAAGCCGAGGTCGGCTGCTCAGCCTTCCAACCTCAGAGGCCTGGTTCCCAAAATCTCCCGATGGAAGAACCCTGAGCCACACTGCATAATTGCACTTGAGCACTATATAAAACATGCCTGAATATATTTATTTATTTATTTATAATGATTTTATTTATTTGTTGGACAGACTGAGATCACAAGTAGGCTGTGTTTTTGTCTGAAGGAAGGGGGAATAAGGCTCCCTGCAGTGGGGAGGGCCCCGTGTCAAACTAGATTCCTCTTCCCTGGGATCTTGACCTGGGCCGAGGCAAGAGGTCACATCCAATGAGGTACACAGGTGTTCTGGAAAGCATACCCTATAGCAATGACCTTCAGCCTTAGCATAATGCGAAGCCCAAGTCATGTGCTCAGTCTTCTGTCCTCAAAGGCCTGGTTCCCAAACTCTCCCCATGGGGGAACCCTGAGCTGCCCCGCACAAATGACCTAGATTCCAATAGGAAATCATGCCCTCTCTTTTATATATTTATTATTTATGTATTTATTTATTTATTGCTTCAAGATTTTACTTTTTCACTTTGCAGGGAGCGAAAAGATGTAGGCAGTGTTGCACGCCCAGAGAAGGGAAAGAAGGCTCCCTGCTGAGGAGACAGCCCGATGTGGGGCTCCATCCCAGGACTCTGGGATCATGGCCTGAGCTGAAGGCAGTGGCCTAACCCACTGACTCACCCAGGTGTTACCAACAGCATTCACTTGTGAAATAACCTTCACGGTAATCCTGATGCAAAGCCCCTGTCCCATGCTCAGGCTTCTGTCCTCAGTAGCCTGGTCCATGAACTCTGCAGATGCTGGAACCCTGAGGTGCACCGCACAATGTCCATAGATCCCAATGGGAACGTTTGCCCTTTAGAAATGAGCTGAATCCGTAGAACAGGTGAAATCTGCATGCACCCCTTGGAACACAGCTCCAAGGAGCGCCCACCTGAAGCGGGAACCAGGAGTTTGATGATCCCTCAGCAAGGGCCGGTAGGGCCTCCCATGTGCATCGGCCTAACCCTAACCCGAGGCTGCTTCTTCAGACTTCTATCCCCGGTTGCCTGCCCTGGTAGCCCTCTAGGTAGGGGATTCCTTCTTCACATCGCAGGCCCCTGGGTGCCGCCCACTAGGCAAAAGGGAAGTTTAGCCCTGTGGAAGACCCTAGGGGAGGGAGAAATCTGCCTGTCCGATCATTCTACCAACACCTTCCTAGGACTCCCACACCACAATCCGGGAATAGGATGGTCCGCCAGGGCTACGTCCTCAACTGAGTCCCGTGGAAAGCCTAATTCTGCCCTGACAAATCAGGTCAGCCATTCACCCAGAGCCAAAGGCTAAGCCTAGGTTACGTGATCAGACTCTGGACACCGGAGGACTGAACCCAGGTCCTCCTGTGGATGGGAAAGTCAGTCTGTAGGAAGGACTCAGCCTCTCAGGCAAAACTGACCCTTTCCTTCTGTGCTATCCAGTACCTTCAGATATATAGAAACCAGCATGCTCCCCTGAGGGCATTCCACCCTCTTGGCCTGTCCCGTCCAAAATTCCATCGCCTGAGGATTCTGCAGAGTCCCACCCTCAACTCAGCCCTTGGTGAGCCAGTATTGTGTGGCAAGTTCCGAAATGCCTTGTTCCTAAGACATAACCATAACCCTTACTCTAACCCTCACCTAAACATAATCCTAACCCTAACCCTAACCCTAACCCTAACCCTATACCTCACATGAAGCCGTGGTCGTCTGCTCAGCCTTCCAAACTCAGAGGCCTGGTTCCCAAAATCTCCCGATGGAAGAACCCTGAGTCACACTGCAGAATTGCACTTGAGCACTATATAAAACATGCCTGAATATATTTATTTATTTATTTATAATGATTTTATTTATTTGTTGGACAGGCTGAGATCACAAGTAGGCTGTGTTTTTGTCTGAAGGAAGGGGGAATAAGGCTCCCTGCAGTGGGGAGGGTCCCGTGTCAAACTAGATTCCTCTTCCCTGGGATCTTGACCTGGGCCGAGGCAAGAGGTCACATCCAATGAGGTACACAGGTGTTCTGGAAAGCATACCCTATAGCAATGACCTTTAGCCTTAGCATAATGCGAAGCCCAAGTCATGTGCTCAGTCTTCTGTCCTCAAAGGCCTGGTTCCCAAACTCTCCCCATGGGGGAACCCTGAGCTGCCCCGCACAAATGACCTAGATTCCAATAGGAAATCATGCCCTCTCTTTTATATATTTACTATTTATGTATTTATTTATTTATTGCCTCAAGATTTTACTTTTTCACTTTGCAGGGCGCGAAAAGACGTAGGCAGTGTTGCACGCCCAGAGAAGGGAAAGAAGGCTCCCTGCTGAGGAGACAGCCCGATGTGGGGCTCCATCCCAGGACTCTGGGATCATGTCCTGAGCTGAAGGCAATGGCCTAACCTACTGACTCACCCAGGTGTTACCAACAGCATTCACTTGTGAAATAACCTTCACGGTAATCCTGATGCAAAGCCCCTGTCCCATGCTCCGGCTTCTGTCCTCAGTAGCCTGGTCCATGAACTCTGCAGATGCGGGAACCCTGAGGTGCACCGCACAATGTCCATAGATCCCAATGGGAACGTTTGCCCTTTAGAAATGAGCTGAATCCGTAGAACAGGTGAAATCTGCATGTAACCCTTGGGACACAGCTCCAAGGAGTGCCCACCTGAAGCGGGAACCAGGAGTTTGATGATCCCTCAGCAAGGGCCGGTAGGGCCTCCCATGTGCATCGGCCTAACCCTAACCCGAGGATGCTTCTTTAGACTTGTATCCCTGGTTGCCTGCCCTGGTAGCTCTCTAGGTAGGGGATTCCTTCTTCACATCGCAGGCTTCTGGGTGCCACCCACTATGATAATGGGAAATTTAGCCCTGTGGAAGACCTCGGGGTGGGAAAATCTGCCTGTCCAATCATTCTACCAACACCTTCCTAGGACCCCCACACCACAATCCGGGAATAGGATGGTCCGCCAGGGCTATGTCCTCAACTGAGTCCCGTGGAAAGCCTAATTCTTCCCTGACAAATCAGGTCAGCCATTCTCCCAGAGCCAAAGGCTAGGCCTAGGTTACGGGATCAGACTCTGGACACCGGAGGACTGAACCCAGGTCCTCCTGTGGATGGGAAAGTCAGTCTGTAGGAAGGACTCAGCCTCTCAGGCAGAAACTGACCCTTTCCTTCTGTGCTATCCAGTACCTTCAGATATATAGAAACCAGCATGCTCCCCTGAGGGCATTCCACCCTCTTGGCCTGTCCCGTACAAAATTCCATCGCCTGAGGATTCTGCTGAGTCCCACCCTCAACTCAGCCCTTGGTGTGCCAGTATTGTGTGGCCAGTTCCGACATGCCTTGTTCCTAAGACATAAACATAACCCTTACTCTAACCCTCACCTAAACATAACCCTAACCCTAACCCTAACCCTAACCCTAACCCTAACCGTATACCTCACATGAAGCCGAGGTCGGCTGCTCAGCCTTCCAACCTCAGAGGCCTGGTTCCCAAAATCTCCCGATGGAAGAACCCTGAGCCACACTGCATAATTGCACTTGAGCACTATATAAAACATGCCTGAATATATTTATTTATTTATTTATAATGATTTTATTTATTTGTTGGACAGACTGAGATCACAAGTAGGCTGTGTTTTTGTCTGAAGGAAGGGGGAATAAGGCTCCCTGCAGTGGGGAGGGCCCCGTGTCAAACTAGATTCCTCTTCCCTGGGATCTTGACCTGGGCCGAGGCAAGAGGTCACATCCAATGAGGTACACAGGTGTTCTGGAAAGCATACCCTATAGCAATGACCTTCAGCCTTAGCATAATGCGAAGCCCAAGTCATGTGCTCAGTCTTCTGTCCTCAAAGGCCTGGTTCCCAAACTCTCCCCATGGGGGAACCCTGAGCTGCCCCGCACAAATGACCTAGATTCCAATAGGAAATCATGCCCTCTCTTTTATATATTTATTATTTATGTATTTATTTATTTATTGCCTCAAGATTTTACTTTTTCACTTTGCAGGGAGCGAAAAGATGTAGGCAGTGTTGCACGCCCAGAGAAGGGAAAGAAGGCTCCCTGCTGAGGAGACAGCCCGATGTGGGGCTCCATCCCAGGACTCTGGGATCATGTCCTGAGCTGAAGGCAATGGCCTAACCTACTGACTCACCCAGGTGTTACCAACAGCATTCACTTGTGAAATAACCTTCACGGTAATCCTGATGCAAAGCCCCTGTCCCATGCTCCGGCTTCTGTCCTCAGTAGCCTGGTCCATGAACTCTGCAGATGCGGGAACCCTGAGGTGCACCGCACAATGTCCATAGATCCCAATGGGAACGTTTGCCCTTTAGAAATGAGCTGAATCCGTAGAACAGGTGAAATCTGCATGCACCCCTTGGGACACAGCTCCAAGGAGCGCCCACCTGAAGCGGGAACCAGGAGTTTGATGATCCCTCAGCAAGGGCCGGTAGGGCCTCCCATGTGCATCGGCCTAACCCTAACCCGAGGGTGCTTCTTCAGACTTCTATCCCCGGTTGCCTGCCCTGGTAGCCCTCTAGGTAGGGGATTCCTTCTTCACATCACAGGCCTCTGGGTGCCGCCCACTAGGCAAAAGGGAAGTTTAGCCCTGTGGAAGACCCTAGGGGAGGGAGAAATCTGCCTGTCCGATCATTCTACCAACACCTTCCTAGGACTCCCACACCACAATCCGGGAATAGGATGGTCCGCCAGGGCTACGTCCTCAACTGAGTCCTGTGGAAAGCCTAATTCTGCCCTGACGAATCAGGTCAGCCATTCTCCCAGAGCCAAAGGCTAAGCCTAGGTTACGTGATCAGACTCTGGACACCGGAGGACTGAACCCAGGTCCTCCTGTGGATGGGAAAGTCAGTCTGTAGGAAGGACTCAGCCTCTCAGGCAGAAACTGACCCTTTCCTTCTGTGCTATCCAGTACCTTCAGATATATAGAAACCAGCATGCTCCCCTGAGGGCATTCCACCCTCTTGGCCTGTCCCGTCCAAAATTCCATCGCCTGAGGATTCTGCTGAGTCCCACCCTCAACTCAGCCCTTGGTGTGCCAGTATTGTGTGGCCAGTTCCGACATGCCTTGTTCCTAAAACATAACCCTAACCCTTACTCTAACCCTCACCTAAACATAACCCTAACCCTAACCCTAACCCTAACCCTAACCCTAACCCTAACCCTATACCTCACATGAAGCCGTGGTCGGCTGCTCAGCCTTCCAACCTCAGAGGCCTGGTTCCCAAAATCTCCCGATGGAAGAACCCTGAGCCACACTGCAGAATTGCATTTGATCACTATATAAAACATGCCTGAATATATTTATTTATTTATTTATAATGATTTTATTTATTTGTTGGACAGACTGTGATCACAAGTAGGCTGTGTTTTTGTCTGAAGGAAGGGGGAATAAGGCTCCCTGCAGTGGGGAGGGCCCCGTGTCAAACTAGGTTCCTGTTCCCTGGGATCTTGACCTGGGCCGAGGCAAGAGGTCACATCCAATGAGGTACACAGGTGTTCTGGAAAGCATACCCTATAGCAATGACCTTCAGCCTTAGCATAATGTGAAGCCCAAGTCATGTCCTCAGTCTTCTGTCCTCAAAGGCCTGGTTCCCAAACTCTCCCCATGGGGGAACCCTGAGCTGCCCCGCACAAATGACCTAGATTCCAATAGGAAATCATGCCCTCTCTTTTATATATTTATTATTTATGTATTTATTTATTTATTGCCTCAAGATTTTACTTTTTCACTTTGCAGGGAGCGAAAAGATGTAGGCAGTGTTGCAAGCCCAGAGAAGGGAAAGAAGGCTCCCTGCTGAGGAGACAGCCGGATGTGGGGCTCCATCCCAGGACTCTGGGATCATGTCCTGAGCTGAAGGCAGTGGCCTAACCCACTGACTCACCCAGGTGTTACCAACAGCATTCACTTGTGAAATAACCTTCACGGTAATCCTGATGCAAAGCCCCTGTCCCATGCTCAGGCTTCTGTCCTCAGTAGCCTGGTCCATGAACTCTGCAGATGCGGGAACCCTGAGGTGCACCGCACAATGTCCATAGATCCCAATGGGAACGTTTGCCCTTTAGAAATGAGCTGAATCCGTAGAACAGGTGAAATCTGCATGCACCCCTTGGGACACAGCTCCAAGGAGCGCCCACCTGAAGCGGGAACCAGGAGTTTGATGATCCCTCAGCAAGGGCCGGTAGGGCCTCCCATGTGCATCGGCCTAACCCTAACCCGAGGGTGCTTCTTCAGACTTCTATCCCCGGTTGCCTGCCCTGGTAGCCCTCTAGGTAGGGGATTCCTTCTTCACATCGCAGGCCCCTGGGTGCCGCCCACTAGGCAAAAGGGAAGTTTAGCCCTGTGGAAGACCCTAGGGGAGGGAGAAATCTGCCTGTCCGATCATTCTACCAACACCTTCCTAGGACTCCCACACCACAATCCGGGAATAGGATGGTCCGCCAGGGCTACGTCCTCAACTGAGTCCTGTGGAAAGCCTAATTCTGCCCTGACAAATCAGGTCAGCCATTCTCCCAGAGCCAAAGGCTAAGCCTAGGTTACGTGATCAGACTCTGGACACCGGAGGACTGAACCCAGGTCCTCCTGTGGATGGGAAAGTCAGTCTGTAGGAAGGACTCAGCCTCTCAGGCAGAAACTGACCCTTTCCTTCTGTGCTATCCAGTACCTTCAGATATATAGAAACCAGCATGCTCCCCTGAGGGCATTCCACCCTCTTGGCCTGTCCCGTCCAAAATTCCATCGCCTGAGGATTCTGCTGAGTCCCACCCTCAACTCAGCCCTTGGTGTGCCAGTATTGTGTGGCCAGTTCCGACATGCCTTGTTCCTAAAACATAACCCTAACCCTTACTCTAACCCTCACCTAAACATAACCCTAACCCTAACCCTAACCCTAACCCTAACCCTATACCTCACATGAAGCCGTGGTCGGCTGCTCAGCCTTCCAAACTCAGAGGCCTGGTTCCCAAAATCTCCCGATGGAAGAACCCTGAGCCACACTGCAGAATTGCACTTGAGCACTATATAAAACATGCCTGAATATATTTATTTATTTATTTATAATGATTTTATTTATTTGTTGGACAGACTGAGATCACAAGTAGGCTGTGTTTTTGTCTGAAGGAAGGGGGAATAAGGCTCCCTGCAGTGGGGAGGGTCCCGTGTCAAACTAGATTCCTCTTCCCTGGGATCTTGACCTGGGCCGAGGCAAGAGGTCACATCCAATGAGGTACACAGGTGTTCTGGAAAGCATACCCTATAGCAATGACCTTCAGCCTTAGCATAATGCGAAGCCCAAGTCATGTGCTCAGTCTTCTGTCCTCAAAGGCCTGGTTCCCAAACTCTCCCCATGGGGGAACCCTGAGCTGCCCCGCACAAATGACCTAGATTCCAATAGGAAATCATGCCCTCTCTTTTATATATTTACTATTTATGTATTTATTTATTTATTGCCTCAAGATTTTACTTTTTCACTTTGCAGGGCGCGAAAAGACGTAGGCAGTGTTGCACGCCCAGAGAAGGGAAAGAAGGCTCCCTGCTGAGGAGACAGCCCGATGTGGGGCTCCATCCCAGGACTCTGGGATCATGTCCTGAGCTGAAGGCAGTGGCCTAACCCACTGACTCACCCAGGTGTTACCAACAGAATTCACTTGTGAAATAACCTTCACGGTAATCCTGATGCAAAGCCCCTGTCCCATGCTCAGGCTTCTGTCCTCAGTAGCCTGGTCCATGAACTCTGCAGATGCGGGAACCCTGAGGTGCACCGCACAATGTCCATAGATCCCAATGGGAACGTTTGCCCTTTAGAAATGAGCTGAATCCGTAGAACAGGTGAAATCTGCATGTAACCCTTGGGACACAGCTCCAAGGAGTGCCCACCTGAAGCGGGAACCAGGAGTTTGATGATCCCTCAGCAAGGGCCGGTAGGGCATCCCATGTGCATCGGCCTAACCCTAACCCGAGGATGCTTCTTTAGACTTCTATCCCTGGTTGCCTGCCCTGGTAGCTCTCTAGGTAGGGGATTCCTTCTTCACATCGCAGGCTTCTGGGTGCCACCCACTATGATAATGGGAAATTTAGCCCTGTGGAAGACCTCGGGGTGGGAAAATCTGCCTGTCCGATCATTCTACCAACACCTTCCTAGGACCCCCACTCCACAATCCGGGAATAGGATGGTCCGCCAGGGCTACGTCCTCAACTGAGTCCCGTGGAAAGCCTAATTCTGCCCTGACAAATCAGGTCAGCCATTCTCCCAGAGCCAAAGGCTAGGCCTAGGTTACGGGATCAGACTCTGGACACCGGAGGACTGAACCCAGGTCCTCCTGTGGATGGGAAAGTCAGTCTGTAGGAAGGACTCAGCCTCTCAGGCAGAAACTGACCCTTTCCTTCTGTGCTATCCAGTACCTTCAGATATATAGAAACCAGCATGCTACCCTGAGGGCATTCCACCCTCTTGGCCTGTCCCGACCAAAATTCCATCGCCTGAGGATTCTGCTGAGTCCCACCCTCAACTCAGCCCTTGGTGTGCCAGTATTGTGTGGCCAGTTCCGACATGCCTTGTTCCTAAGACATAAACATAACCCTTACTCTAACCCTCACCTAAACATAACCCTAACCCTAACCCTAACCCTAAACCTAACCCTAACCGTATACCTCACATGAAGCCGAGGTCGGCTGCTCAGCCTTCCAACCTCAGAGGCCTGGTTCCCAAAATCTCCCGATGGAAGAACCCTGAGCCACACTGCATAATTGCACTTGAGCACTATATAAAACATGCCTGAATATATTTATTTATTTATTTATAATGATTTTATTTATTTGTTGGACAGACTGAGATCACAAGTAGGCTGTGTTTTTGTCTGAAGGAAGGGGGAATAAGGCTCCCTGCAGTGGGGAGGGCCCCGTGTCAAACTAGATTCCTCTTCCCTGGGATCTTGACCTGGGCCGAGGCAAGAGGTCACATCCAATGAGGTACACAGGTGTTCTGGAAAGCATACCCTATAGCAATGACCTTCAGCCTTAGCATAATGCGAAGCCCAAGTCATGTGCTCAGTCTTCTGTCCTCAAAGGCCTGGTTCCCAAACTCTCCCCATGGGGGAACCCTGAGCTGCCCCGCACAAATGACCTAGATTCCAATAGGAAATCATGCCCTCTCTTTTATATATTTATTATTTATGTATTTATTTATTTATTGCCTCAAGATTTTACTTTTGCACTTTGCAGGGAGCGAAAAGATGTAGGCAGTGTTGCACGCCCAGAGAAGGGAAAGAAGGCTCCCTGCTGAGGAGACAGCCCGATGTGGGGCTCCATCCCAGGACTCTGGGATCATGTCCTGAGCTGAAGGCAATGGCCTAACCTACTGACTCACCCAGGTGTTACCAACAGCATTCACTTGTGAAATAACCTTCACGGTAATCCTGATGCAAAGCCCCTGTCCCATGCTCCGGCTTCTGTCCTCAGTAGCCTGGTCCATGAACTCTGCAGATGCGGGAACCCTGAGGTGCACCGCACAATGTCCATAGATCCCAATGGGAACGTTTGCCCTTTAGAAATGAGCTGAATCCGTAGAACAGGTGAAATCTGCATGCACCCCTTGGGACACAGCTCCAAGGAGCGCCCACCTGAAGCAGGAACCAGGAGTTTGATGATCCCTCAGCAAGGGCCGGTAGGGCCTCCCATGTGCATCGGCCTAACCCTAACCCGAGGGTGCTTCTTCAGACTTCTATCCCCGGTTGCCTGCCCTGGTAGCCCTCTAGGTAGGGGATTCCTTCTTCACATCACAGGCCTCTGGGTGCCGCCCACTAGGCAAATGGGAAGTTTAGCCCTGTGGAAGACCCTCGGGGAGGGAGAATTCTGCCTGTCCGATCATTCTACCAACACCTTCCTAGGACCCCCACACCACAATCCGGGAATAGGATGGTCCGCCAGGGCTACGTCCTCAACTGAGTCCCGTGGAAAGCCTAATTCTGCCCTGACAAATCAGGTCAGCCATTCTCCCAGAGCCAAAGGCTAAGCCTAGGTTACGTGATCAGACTCTGGACACCGGAGGACTGAACCCAGGTCCTCCTGTGGATGGGAAAGTCAGTCTGTAGGAAGGACTCAGCCTCTCAGGCAGAAACTGACCCTTTCCTTCTGTGCTATCCAGTACCTTCAGATATATAGAAACCAGCATGCTACCCTGAGGGCATTCCACCCTCTTGGCCTGTCCTGTCCAAAATTCCATCGCCTGAGGATTCTGCTGAGTCCCACCCTCAACTCAGCCCTTGGTGTGCCAGTATTGTGTGGCCAGTTCCGACATGCCTTGTTCCTAAAACATAACCCTAACCCTTACTCTAACCCTCACCTAAACATAACCCTAACCCTAACCCTAACCCTAACCCTAACCCTAACCCTATACCTCACATGGAGCTGTGGTCGGCTGCTCAGCCTTCCAACCTCAGAGGCCTGGTTCCCAAAATCTCCCGATGGAAGAACCCTGAGCCACACTGCAGAATTGCATTTGATCACTATATAAAACATGCCTGAATATATTTATTTATTTATTTATAATGATTTTATTTATTTGTTGGACAGACTGTGATCACAAGTAGGCTGTGTTTTTGTCTGAAGGAAGGGGGAATAAGGCTCCCTGCAGTGGGGAGGGCCCCGTGTCAAACTAGATTCCTGTTCCCTGGGATCTTGACCTGGGCCGAGGCAAGAGGTCACATCCAATGAGGTACACAGGTGTTCTGGAAAGCATACCCTATAGCAATGACCTTCAGCCTTAGCATAATGTGAAGCCCAAGTCATGTCCTCAGTCTTCTGTCCTCAAAGGCCTGGTTCCCAAACTCTCCCCATGGGGGAACCCTGAGCTGCCCCGCACAAATGACCTAGATTCCAATAGGAAATCATGCCCTCTCTTTTATATATTTATTATTTATGTATTTATTTATTTATTGCCTCAAGATTTTACTTTTTCACTTTGCAGGGAGCGAAAAGATGTAGGCAGTGTTGCAAGCCCAGAGAAGGGAAAGAAGGCTCCCTGCTGAGGAGACAGCCCGATGTGGGGCTCCATCCCAGGACTCTGGGATCATGTCCTGAGCTGAAGGCAGTGGCCTAACCCACTGACTCACCCAGGTGTTACCAACAGCATTCACTTGTGAAATAACCTTCACGGTAATCCTGATGCAAAGCCCCTGTCCCATGCTCAGGCTTCTGTCCTCAGTAGCCTGGTCCATGAACTCTGCAGATGCGGGAACCCTGAGGTGCACCGCACAATGTCCATAGATCCCAATGGGAACGTTTGCCCTTTAGAAATGAGCTGAATCCGTAGAACAGGTGAAATCTGCATGCACCCCTTGGGACACAGCTCCAAGGAACGCCCACCTGAAGCGGGAACCAGGAGTTTGATGATCCCTCAGCAAGGGCCGGTAGGGCCTCCCATGTGCATCGGCCTAACCCTAACCCGAGGGTGCTTCTTCAGACTTCTATCCCCGGTTGCCAGCGCTGGTAGCCCTCTAGGTAGGGGATTCCTTCTTCACATCGCAGGCCCCTGGATGCCGCCCACTAGGCAAATGGGAAGTTTAGCCCTGTGGAAGACCCTAGGGGAGGGAGAAATCTGCCTGTCCGATCATTCTACCAACACCTTCCTAGGAATCCCACACCACAATCCGGGAATAGGATGGTCCGCCAGGGCTACGTCCTCAACTGAGTCCCGTGGAAAGCCTAATTCTGCCCTGACAAATCAGGTCAGCCATTCTCCCAGAGCCAAAGGCTAGGCCTAGGTTACGGGATCAGACTCTGGACACCGGAGGACTGAACCCAGGTCCTCCTGTGGATGGGAAAGTCAGTCTGTAGGAAGGACTCAGCCTCTCAGGCAGAAACTGACCCTTTCCTTCTGTGCTATCCAGTACCTTCAGATATATAGAAACCAGCATGCTACCCTGAGGGCATTCCACCCTCTTGGCCTGTCCCGTCCAAAATTCCATCGCCTGAGGATTCTGCTGAGTCCCACCCTCAACTCAGCCCTTGGTGTGCCAGTATTGTGTGGCCAGTTCCGACATGCCTTGTTCCTAAGACATAAACTTAACCCTTACTCTAACCCTCACCTAAACATAACCATAACCCTAACCCTAACCCTAACCGTATACCTCACATGAAGCCGAGGTCGGCTGCTCAGCCTTCCAACCTCAGAGGCCAGGTTCCCAAAATCTCCCGATGGAAGAACCCTGAGCCACACTGCATAATTGCACTTGAGCACTATATAAAACATGCCTGAATATATTTATTTATTTATTTATAATGATTTTATTTATTTGTTGGACAGACTGAGATCACAAGTAGGCTGTGTTTTTGTCTGAAGGAAGGGGGAATAAGGCTCCCTGCAGTGGGGAGGGCCCCGTGTCAAACTAGATTCCTCTTCCCTGGGATCTTGACCTGGGCCGAGGCAAGAGGTCACATCCAATGAGGTACACAGGTGTTCTGGAAAGCATACCCTATAGCAATGACCTTCAGCCTTAGCATAATGCGAAGCCCAAGTCATGTTCTCAGTCTTCTGTCCTCAAAGGCCTGGTTCCCAAACTCTCCCCATGGGGGAACCCTGAGCTGCCCCGCACAAATGACCTAGATTCCAATAGGAAATCATGCCCTCTCTTTTATATATTTATTATTTATGTATTTATTTATTTATTGCCTCAAGATTTTACTTTTTCACTTTGCAGGGAGCGAAAAGATGTAGGCAGTGTTGCACGCCCAGAGAAGGGAAAGAAGGCTCCCTGCTGAGGAGACAGCCCGATGTGGGGCTCCATCCCAGGACTCTGGGATCATGTCCTGAGCTGAAGGCAATGGCCTAACCTACTGACTCACCCAGGTGTTACCAACAGCATTCACTTGTGAAATAACCTTCACGGTAATCCTGATGCAAAGCCCCTGTCCCATGCTCAGGCTTCTGTCCTCAGTAGCCTGGTCCATGAACTCTGCAGATGCGGGAACCCTGAGGTGCACCGCACAATGTCCATAGATCCCAATGGGAACGTTTGCCCTTTAGAAATGAGCTGAATCCGTAGAACAGGTGAAATCTGCATGCACCCCTTGGGACACAGCTCCAAGGAGCGCCCACCTGACGCGGGAACCAGGAGTTTGATGATCCCTCAGCAAGGGCCGGTAGGGCCTCCCATGTGCATCGGCCTAACCCTACCCGAGGGTGCTTCTTCAGACTTCTATCCCCGGTTGCCTGCCCTGGTAGCCCTCTAGGTAGGGGATTCCTTCTTCACATCACAGGCCTCTGTGTGCCGCCCACTAGGCAAATGGGAAGTTTAGCCCTGTGGAAGACCCTCGGGGAGGGAGAAATCTGCCTGTCCGATCATTCTACCAACACCTTCCTAGGACCCCCACACCACAATCCGGGAATAGGATGGTCCGCCAGGGCTACGTCCTCAACTGAGTCCCATGGAAAGCCTAATTCTGCCCTGACAAATTAGGTCAGCCATTCACCCAGAGCCAAAGGCTAAGCCTAGGTTACGTGATCAGACTCTGGACACCGGAGGACTGAACCCAGGTCCTCCTGTGGATGGGAAAGTCAGTCTGTAGGAAGGACTCAGCCTCTCAGGCAGAAACTGACCCTTTCCTTCTGTGCTATCCAGTACCTTCAGATATATAGAAACCAGCATGCTACCCTGAGGGCATTCCACCCTCTTGGCCTGTCCTGTCCAAAATTCCATCGCCTGAGGATTCTGCTGAGTCCCACCCTCAACTCAGCCCTTGGTGTGCCAGTATTGTGTGGCCAGTTCCGACATGCCTTGTTCCTAAGACATAACCCTAACCCTTACTCTAACCCTCACCTAAACATAACCCTAACCCTAACCCTAACCCTAACCCTAACCCTAACCCTATACCTCACATGAAGCCGTGGTCGGCTGCTCAGCCTTCCAACCTCAGAGGCCTGGTTCCCAAAATCTCCCGATGGAAGAACCCTGAGCCACACTGCAGAATTGTATTTGATCACTATATAAAACATGCCTGAATATATTTATTTATTTATTTATAATGATTTTATTTATTTGTTGGACAGACTGTGATCACAAGTAGGCTGTGTTTTTGTCTGAAGGAAGGGGGAATAAGGCTCCCTGCAGTGGGGAGGGCCCCGTGTCAAACTAGATTCTTGTTCCCTGGGATCTTGACCTGGGCCGAGGCAAGAGGTCACATCCAATGAGGTACACAGGTGTTCTGGAAAGCATACCCTATAGCAATGACCTTCAGCCTTAGCATAATGTGAAGCCCAAGTCAGGTCCTCAGTCTTCTGTCCTCAAAGGCCTGGTTCCCAAACTCTCCCCATGGGGGAACCCTGAGCTGCCCCGCACAAATGACCTAGATTCCAATAGGAAATCATGCCCTCTCTTTTATATATTTATTATTTATGTATTTATTTATTTATTTATTGCCTCAAGATTTTACTTTTTCACTTTGCAGGGAGCGAAAAGATGTAGGCAGTGTTGCAAGCCCAGAGAAGGGAAAGAAGGCTCCCTGCTGAGGAGACAGCCCGATGTGGGGCTCCATCCCAGGACTCTGGGATCATGTCCTGAGCTGAAGGCAGTGGCCTAACCCACTGACTCACCCAGGTGTTACCAACAGCATTCACTTGTGAAATAACCTTCACGGTAATCCTGATGCAAAGCCCCTGTCCCATGCTCAGGCTTCTGTCCTCAGTAGCCTGGTCCATGAACTCTGCAGATGCGGGAACCCTGAGGTGCACCGCACAATGTCCATAGATCCCAATGGGAACGTTTGCACTTTAGAAATGAGCTGAATCCGTAGAACATGCATGCACCCCTTGGGACACAGCTCCAAGGAACGCCCACCTGAAGCGGGAACCAGGAGTTTGATGATCCCTCAGCAAGGGCCGGTAGGGCTTCCCATGTGCATCGGCCTAACCCTAACCCGAGGGTGCTTCTTCAGACTTCTATTCCCGGTTGCCAGCGCTGATAGCTCTCTAGGTAGGGGATTCCTTCTTCACATCGCAGGCCCCTGGATGCCGCCCACTAGGCAAATGGGAAGTTTAGCCCTGTGGAAGACCCTAGGGGAGGGAGAAATCTGCCTGCCCGATCATTCTACCAACACCTTCCTAGGACTCCCACACCACAATCCGGGAATAGGATGGTCCGCCAGGGCTACGTCCTCAACTGAGTCCTGTGGAAAGCCTAATTCTGCCCTGTCAAATCAGGTCAGCCATTCTCCCAGAGCCAAAGGCTAAGACTAGATTACGTGTTCAGACTCTGGACACCGGAAAACTGAACCCAGGTCCTCCTGTGGATGGGAAAGTCAGTCTGTAGGAAGGACTCAGCCTCTCAGGCAGAAACTGACCCTTTCCTTCTGTGCTATCCAGTACCTTCAGATATATAGAAACCAGCATGCTCCCCTGAGGGCATTCCACCCTCTTGGCTTGTCCCGTCCAAAATTCCATCGCCTGAGGATTCTGCTGAGTCCCACCCTCAACTCAGCCCTTGGTGTGCTAGTAATGTGTGGCCAGTTCCGAAATGCCTTGTTTCTAAGACATAAACATAACCCTTACTCTAACCCTCACCTAAACATAATCCTAACCCTAACCCTAACTCTAACCCTATACCTCAATGAAGCCGTCGTCGGCTGCTCAGCCTTCCAACCTCAGAGGCCTGGTTCCCAAAATCTCCCGATGGAAGAACCCTGAGCCACACTGCAGAATTGCACTTGAGCACTATATAAAACATGCCTGAATATATTTATTTATTTATAATGATTTTATTTATTTGTTGGACAGACTGAGATCACAAGTAGGCTGTGTTTTTGTTTGAAGGAAGGGGGAATAAGGCTCCCTGCAGTGGGGAGGGCCCCGTGTCAAACTAGATTCCTCTTCCCTGGGATCTTGACCTGGGCCGAGGCAAGAGGTCACATCCAATGAGGTACACAGGTGTTCTGGAAAGCATACCCTATAGCAATGACCTTCAGCCTTAGCATAATGCGAAGCCCAAGTCATGTGCTCAGTCTTCTGTCCTCAAAGGCCTGGTTCCCAAACTCTCCCCATGGGGGAACCCTGAGCTGCCCCGCACAAATGACCTAGATTCCAATAGGAAATCATGCCCTCTCTTTTATATATTTATTATTTATGTATTTATTTATTTATTGCCTCAAGATTTTACTTTTTCACTTTGCAGGAAGCGAAAAGATGTAGGCAGTGTTGCACGCCCAGAGAAGGGAAAGAAGGCTCCCTGATGAGGAGACAGCCCGATGTGGGGCTCCATCCCAGGACTCTGGGATCATGTCCTGAGCTGAATGCAGTGGCCTAACCCACGGACTCACCCAGGTGTTACCAACAGCATTCACTTGTGAAATAACCTTCACGGTAATCCTGATGCAAAGCCCCTGTCCCATGCTCAGGCTTCTGTCCTCAGTAGCCTGGTCCATGAACTCTGCAGATGCGGGAACCCTGAGGTGCACCGCACAATGTCCATAGATCCCAATGGGAACGTTTGCCCTTTAGAAATGAGCTGAATCCGTAGAACAGGTGAAATCTGCATGCACGCCTTGGGACACAGCTCCAAGGAGCGCCCACCTGAAGCGGGAACCAGGAGTTTGATGATCCCTCAGCAAGGGCCGGTAGGGCCTCCCATGTGCATCGACCTAACCCTGACCCGAGGGTGCTTCTTCAGACTTCTATCCCCGGTTGCCTGCCCTGGTAGCCCTCTAGGTAGGGGATTCCTTCTTCACATCACAGGCCTCTGGGTGCCGCCCACTAGGCAAATGGGAAGTTTAGCCCTGTGGAAGACCCTCGGGGAGGGAGAAATCTGCCTGTCCGATCATTCTACCAACACCATCCTAGGACCCCCACACCACAATCCGGGAATAGGATGGTCCGCCAGGGCTACGTCCTCAACTGAGTCCCGTGGAAAGCCTAATTCTGCCCTGACAAATTAGGTCAGCCATTCACCCAGAGCCAAAGGCTAAGCCTAGGTTACGTGATCAGACTCTGGACACCGGAGGACTGAACCCAGGTCCTCCTGTGGATGGGAAAGTCAGTCTGTAGGAAGGACTCAGCCTCTCAGGCAGAAACTGACCCTTTCCTTCTGTGCTATCCAGTACCTTCAGATATATAGAAACCAGCATGCTACCCTGAGGGCATTCCACCCTCTTGGCCTGTCCTGTCCAAAATTCCATCGCCGGAGGATTCTGCTGAGTCCCACCCTCAACTCAGCCCTTGGTGTGCCAGTATTGTGTGGCCAGTTCCGACATGCCTTGTTCCTAAGATATAACCCTAACCCTTACTCTAACCCTCCCCTAAACATAACCCTAACCCTAACACTAACCCTAACCCTAACCCTATACCTCACATGAAGCCGTGGTCGGCTGCTCAGCCTTCCAACCTCAGAGGCCTGGTTCCCAAAATCTCCCGATGGAAGAACCCTGAGCCACACTGCAGAATTGCATTTGATCACTATATAAAACATGCCTGAATATATTTATTTATTTATTTATAATGATTTTATTTATTTGTTGGACAGACTGTGATCACAAGTAGGCTGTGTTTTTGTCTGAAGGAAGGGGGAATAAGGCTCCCTGCAGTGGGGAGGGCCCGGTGTCAAACTAGATTCCTGTTCCCTGGGATCTTGACCTGGGCCGAGGCAAGAGGTCACATCCAATGAGGTACACAGATGTTCTGGAAAGCATACCCTATAGCAATGACCTTCAGCCTTAGCATAATGTGAAGCCCAAGTCATGTCCTCAGTCTTCTGTCCTCAAAGGCCTGGTTCCCAAACTCTCCCCATGGGGGAACCCTGAGCTGCCCCGCACAAATGACCTAGATTCCTATAGGAAATCATGCCCTCTCTTTTATATATTTATTATTTATGTATTTATTTATTTATTGCCTCAAGATTTTACTTTATCACTTTGCAGGGAGCGAAAAGATGTAGGCAGTGTTGCAAGCCCAGAGAAGGGAAAGAAGGCTCCCTGCTGAGGAGACAGCCCGATGTGGGGCTCCATCCCAGGACTCTGGGATCATGTCCTGAGCTGAAGGCAGTGGCCTAACCCACTGACTCACCCAGGTGTTACCAACAGCATTCACTTGTGAAATAACCTTCACGGTAATCCTGATGCAAAGCCCCTGTCCCATGCTCAGGCTTCTGTCCTCAGTAGCCTGGTCCATGAACTGTGCAGATGCGGGAACCCTGAGGTGCACCGCACAATGTCCATAGATCCCAATGGGAACGTTTGCCCTTTAGAAATGAGCTGAATCCGTAGAACAGGTGAAATCTGCATGCACCCCTTGGGACACAGCTCCAAGGAACGCCCACCTGAAGCGGGAACCAGGAGTTTGATGATCCCTCAGCAAGGGACGGTAGGGCTTCCCATGTGCATCGACCTAACCCTAACCCGAGGGTGCTTCTTCAGACTTCTATCCCCGGTTGCCAGCGCTGGTAGCCCTCTAGGTAGGGGATTCCTTCTTCACATCGCAGACCCCTGGGTGCCGCCCACTAGGCAAATGGGAAGTTTAGCCCTGTGGAAGACCCTAGGGGAGGGAGAAATCTGCCTGACCGATCATTCTACCAACACCTTCCTAGGACTCCCACACCACAATCCGGGAATAGGATGGTCCGCCAGGGCTACGTCCTCAACTGAGTCCTGTGGAAAGCCTAATTCTGCCCTGTCAAATCAGGTCAGCCATTCTCCCAGAGCCAAAGGCTAAGCCTAGATTACGTGTTCAGACTCTGGACACCGGAAAACTGTACCCAGGTCCTCCTGTGGATGGGAAAGTCAGTCTGTAGGAAGGACTCAGCCTCTCAGGCAGAAACTGACCCTTTACTTCTGTGCTATCCAGTACCTTCAGATATATAGAAACCAGCATGCTCCCCTGAGGGCATTCCACCCTCTTGGCCTGTCCTGTCCAAAATTCCATCGCCTGAGGATTCTGCTGAGTCCCACCCTCAACTCAGCCCTTGGTGTGCTAGTAATGTGTGGCCAGTTCCGAAATGCCTTGTTTCTAAGACATAAACATAACCGTTACTCTAACCCTCACCTAAACATAATCCTAACCCTAACCCTAACTCTAACCCTATACCTCAATGAAGCCGTCGTCGGCTGCTCAGCCTTCCAACCTCAGAGGCCTGGTTCCCAAAATCTCCCGATGGAAGAACCCTGAGCCACACTGCAGAATTGCACTTGAGCACTATATAAAACATGCCTGAATATATTTATTTATTTATTTATTTATAATGATTTTATTTATTTGTTGGACAGACTGAGATCACAAGTAGGCTGTGTTTTTGTCCGAAGGAAGGGGGAATAAGACTCCCTGCAGTGGGGAGGGCCCCGTGTCAAACTAGATTCCTCTTCCCTGGGATCTTGACCTGGGCCGAGGCAAGAGGTCACATCCAATGAGGTACACAGGTGTTCTGGAAAGCATACCCTATAGCAATGACCTTCAGCCTTAGCATAATGCGAAGCCCAAGTCATGTGCTCAGTCTTCTGTCCTCAAAGGCCTGGTTCCCAAACTCTCCCCATGGGGGAACCCTGAGCTGCCCCGCACAAATGACCTAGATTCCAATAGGAAATCATGCCCTCTTTTTTATATATTTATTATTTATGTATGTATTTATTTATTGCCTCAAGATTTTACTTTTTCACTTTGCAGGAAGCGAAAAGATGTAGGCAGTGTTGCACGCCCAGAGAAGGGAAAGAAGGCTCCCTGCTGAGGAGACAGCCCGATGTGGGGCTCCATCCCAGGACTCTGGGATCATGTCCTGAGCTGAAGGCAATGGCCTAACCCACTGACTCACCCAGGTGTTACCAACAGCATTCACTTGTGAAATAACCTTCACGGTAATCCTGATGCAAAGCCCCTGTCCCATGCTCAGGCTTCTGTCCTCAGTAGCCTGGTCCATGAACTCTGCAGATGCGGGAACCCTGAGGTGCACCGCACAATGTCCATAGATCCCAATGGGAACGTTTGCCCTTTAGAAATGAGCTGAATCCGTAGAACAGGTGAAATCTGCATGCAACCCTTGGGACACAGCTCCAAGGAGCGCCCACCTGAAGCGGGAACCAGGAGTTTGATGATCCCTCAGCAAGGGCCGGTAGGGCCTCCCATGTGCATCGGCCTAACCCTAATCCGAGGGTGCTTCTTCAGACTTCTATCCCCGGTTTCCTGCCCTGGTAGCCCTCTAGGTAGGGGATTCCTTCTTCACATCGCAGGCCCCTGGGTGCCGCCCACTAGGCAAAAGGGAAGTTTAGCCCTGTGGAAGACCCTAGGGGAGGGAGAAATCTGCCTGTCCGATCATTCTACCAACACCTTCCTAGGACCCCCACACCACAATCCGGGAATAGGATGGTCCGCCAGGGCTACGTCCTCAACTGAGTCCCGTGGAAAGCCTAATTCTGCCCTGACGAATCAGGTCAGCCATTCTCCCAGAGCCAAAGGCTAAGCCTAGGTTACGTGATCAGTCTCTGGACACCGGAGGACTGAACCCAGGTCCTCCTGTGGATGGGAAAGTCAGTCTGTAGGAAGGACTCAGCCTCTCAGGCAGAAACTGACCCTTTCCTTCTGTGCTATCCAGTACCTTCAGTTATATAGAAACCAGCATGCTCCCCTGAGGGCATTCCACCCTCTTGGCCTGTCCCGTCCAAAATTCCATCGCCTGAGGATTCTGCAGAGTCCCACCCTCAACTCAGCCCTTGGTGTGCCAGTATTGTGTGGCCAGTTCCGACATGCCTTGTTCCTAAAACATAACCCTACCCTTACTCTAACCCTCACCTAAACATAACCCTAACCCTAACCCTAACCCTAACCCTAACCCTAACCCTATACCTCACATGAAGCCTTGGTCGGCTGCTCAGCCTTCCAACCTCAGAGGCCTGGTTCCCAAAATCTCCCGATGGAAGAACCCTGAGCCACACTGCAGAATTGCATTTGATCACTATATAAAACATGCCTGAATATATTTATTTATTTATTTATAATGATTTTATTTATTTGTTGGACAGACTGTGATCACAAGTAGGCTGTGTTTTTGTCTGAAGGAAGGGGGAATAAGGCTCCCTGCAGTGGGGAGGGCCCGGTGTCAAACTAGATTCCTGTTCCCTGGGATCTTGACCTGGGCCGAGGCAAGAGGTCACATCCAATGAGGTACACAGGTGTTCTGGAAAGCATACCCTATAGCAATGACCTTCAGCCTTAGCATAATGTGAAGCCCAAGTCATGTCCTCAGTCTTCTGTCCTCAAAGGCCTGGTTCCCAAACTCTCCCCATGGGGGAACCCTGAGCTGCCCTGCACAAATGACCTAGAATCCAATAGGAAATCATGCCCTCTCTTTTATATATTTATTATTTATGTATTTATTTATTTATTGCCTCAAGATTTTACTTTTTCACTTTGCAGGGAGCGAAAAGATGTAGGCAGTGTTGCAAGCCCAGAGAAGGGAAAGAAGGCTCCCTGCTGAGGAGACAGCCGGATGTGGGGCTCCATCCCAGGACTCTGGGATCATGTCCTGAGCTGAAGGCAGTGGCCTAACCCACTGACTCACCCAGGTGTTACCAACAGCATTCACTTGTGAAATAACCTTCACGGTAATCCTGATGCAAAGCCCCTGTCCCATGCTCAGGCTTCTGTCCTCAGTAGCCTGGTCCATGAACTCTGCAGATGCGGGAACCCTGAGGTGCACCGCACAATGTCCATAGATCCCAATGGGAACGTTTGCCCTTTAGAAATGAGCTGAATCCGTAGAACAGGTGAAATCTGCATGCACCCCTTGGGACACAGCTCCAAGGAACGCCCACCTGAAGCGGGAACCAGGAGTTTGATGATCCCTCAGCAAGGGACGGTAGGGCTTCCCATGTGCATCGGCCTAACCCTAACCCGAGGGTGCTTCTTCAGACTTCTATCCCCGGTTGCCAGCGCTGGTAGCCCTCTAGGTAGGGGATTCCTTCTTCACATCGCAGGCCCCTGGATGCCGCCCACTAGGCAAATGGGAAGTTTAGCCCTGTGGAAGACCCTAGGGGAGGGAGAAATCTGCCTGTCCGATCATTCTACCAACACCTTCCTAGGACTCCCACACCACAATCCGGGAATAGGATGGTCCGCCAGGGCTACGTCCTCAACTGAGTCCTGTGGAAAGCCTAATTCTGCCCTGTCAAATCAGGTCAGCCATTCTCCCAGAGCCAAAGGCTAAGCCTAGATTACGTGTTCAGACTCTGGACACCGGAAAACTGAACCCAGGTCCTCCTGTGGATGGGAAAGTCAGTCTGTAGGAAGGACTCAGCCTCTCAGGCAGAAACTGACCCTTTCCTTCTGTGCTATCCAGTACCTTCAGATATATAGAAACCAGCATGCTCCCCTGAGGGCATTCCACCCTCTTGGCTTGTCCCGTCCAAAATTCCATCGCCTGAGGATTCTGCTGAGTCCCAACCTCAACTCAGCCCTTGGTGTGCTAGTAATGTGTGGCCAGTTCCGAAATGCCTTGTTTCTAAGACATAAACATAACCCTTACTCTAACCCTCACCTAAACATAATCCTAACCCTAACCCTAACTCTAACCCTATACCTCAATGAAGCCGTCGTCGGCTGCTCAGCCTTCCAACCTCAGAGGCCTGGTTCCCAAAATCTCCCGATGGAAGAACCCTGAGCCACACTGCAGAATTGCACTTGAGCACTATATAAAACATGCCTGAATATATTTATTTATTTATTTATAATGATTTTATTTATTTGTTGGACAGACTGAGATCACAAGTAGGCTGTGTTTTTGTCTGAAGGAAGGGGGAATAAGGCTCCCTGCAGTGGGGAGGGCCCCGTGTCAAACTAGATTCCTCTTCCCTGGGATCTTGACCTGGGCCGAGGCAAGAGGTCACATCCAATGAGGTACACAGGTGTTCTGGAAAGCATACCCTATAGCAATGACCTTCAGCCTTAGCTTAATGCGAAGCCCAAGTCATGTGCTCAGTCTTCTGTCCTCAAAGGCCTGGTTCCCAAACTCTCCCCATGGGGGAACCCTGAGCTGCCACGCACAAATGACCTAGATTCCAATAGGAAATCATGCCCTCTCTTTTATATATTTATTATTTATGTATTTATTTATTTATTGCCTCAAGATTTTACTTTTTCACTTTGCAGGAAGCGAAAAGATGTAGGCAGTGTTGCACGCCCAGAGAAGGGAAAGAAGGCTCCCTGCTGAGGAGACAGCCCGATGTGGGGCTCCATCCCAGGACTCTGGGATCATATCCTGAGCAAAAGGCATTGGCCTAACCCACTGACTCACCCAGGTGTTACCAACAGCATTCACTTGTGAAATAACCTTCACGGTAATACTGATGCAAAGCCCCTGTCCCATGCTCAGCTTCTGTCCTCAGTAGCCTGGTCCATGAACTCTGCAGATGCGGGAACCCTGAGGTGCACCGCACAATGTCCATAGATCCCAATGGGAACGTTTGCCCTTTAGAAATGAGCTGAATCCGTAGAACAGGTGAAATCTGCATGCAACCCTTGGGACACAGCTCCAAGGAGCGCCCACCGGAAGCGGGTACCAGGAGTTTGATGATCCCTCAGCAAGGGCCGGTAGGGCCTCCCATGTGCATCGGCCTAACCCTAACCCGAGGGTGCTTCTTCAGACTTCTATCCCCGGTTGCCTGCCCTGGTAGCCCTCTAGATAGGGGATTCCTTCTTCACATCGCAGGCCTCTGGGTGCCGCCCACTAGGCAAATGGGAAGTTTAGCCCTGTGGAAGACCCTCGGGGAGGGAGAAATCTGCCTGTCCGATCATTCTACCAACACCTTCCTAGGACCCCCACACCACAATCCGGGAATAGGATGGTCCGCCAGGGCTACGTCCTCAACTGAGTCCCGTGGAAAGCCTAATTCTGCCCTGACGAATCAGGTCAGCCATTCTCCCAGAGCCAAAGGCTAAGCCTAGGTTACGTGATCAGACTCTGGACACCGGAGGACTGAACCCAGGTCCTCCTGTGGATGGGAAAGTCAGTCTGTAGGAAGGACTCAGCCTCTCAGGCAGAAACTGACCCTTTCCTTCTGTGCTATCCAGTACCTTCAGATATATAGAAACCAGCATGCTCCCCTGAGGGCATTCCACCCTCTTGGCCTGTCCAGTACAAAATTCCATCGCCTAAGGATTCTGCTGAGTCCCACCCTCAACTCAGCCCTTGGTGTGCCAGTATTGTGTGGCCAGTTCCGACATGCCTTGTTCCTAAAACATAACCCTAACCCTTACTCTAACCCTCACCTAAACATAACCCTAACCCTAACCCTAACCCTAACCCTAACCCTAACCCTATACCTCACATGAAGCCGTGGTCGGCTGCTCAGCCTTCCAACCTCAGAGGCCCGGTTCCCAAAATCTCCCGATGGAAGAACCCTGAGCCACACTGCAGAATTGCACTTGATCACTATATAAAACATGCCTGAATATATTTATTTATTTATAATGATTTTATTTATTTGTTGGACAGACTGAGATCACAATTAGGCTGTGTTTTTGTCCGAAGGAAGGAGGAATAAGGCTCCCTGCAGTGGGGAGGGCCCCGTGTCAAACTAGATTCCTCTTCCCTGGGACCTTGACCTGGGCCGAGGCAAGAGGTCACATCCAATGAGGTACACAGGTGTTCTGGAAAGCATACCCTATAGCAATGACCTTCAGCCTTAGCATAATGTGAAGCCCAAGTCATGTCCTCAGTCTTCTGTCCTCAAAGGCCTGGTTCCCAAACTCTCCCCATGGGGGAACCCTGAGCTGCCCCGCACAAATGACCTAGATTCCAATAGGAAATCATGCCCTCTCTTTTATATATTTATTATTTATGTTTTTATTTATTTATTGCCTCAAGATTTTACTTTTTCACTTTGCAGGGAGCGAAAAGATGTAGGCAGTGTTGCAAGCCCAGAGAAGGGAAAGAAGGCTCCCTGCTGAGGAGACAGCCCGATGTTGGGCTCCATCCCAGGACTCTGGGATCATGTCCTGAATTGAAGGCAGTGGCCTAACCCACTGACTCACCCCGGTGTTACCAACAGCATTCACTTGTGAAATAACCTTCACGGTAATCCTGATGCAAAGCCCCTGTCCCATGCTCAGGCTTCTGTCCTCAGTAGCCTGGTCCATGAACTCTGCAGATGCGGGAACCCTGAGGTGCACCGCACAATGTCCATAGATCCCAATGGAAACGTTTGCCCTTTAGAAATGAGCTGAATCCGTAGAACAGGTGAAATCTGCATGCACCCCTTGGGAAACAGCTCCAAGGTGTGCCCACCTGAAGCGGGAACCAGGAGTTTGATGATCCCTCAGCAAGGGCCGGTAGGGCTTCCCATGTGCATCGGCCTAACCCTAACCCTAGGGTGCTTCTTCAGACTTCTATCCCCGGTTGCCGGCGCTGGTATCCCTCTAGGTAGGGGATTCCTTCTTCACATCGCAGGCCCCTGGGTGCCGCCCACTAGGCAAATGGGAAGTTTAGCCCTGTGGAAGACCCTAGGGGAGGGAGAAATCTGCCTGTCCGATCATTCTACCAACACCTTCCTAGGACTCCCACACCGCAATCCGGGAATAGGATGGTCCGCCAGGGCTACGTCCTCAACTGAGTCCTGTGGAAAGCCTAATTCTGCCCTGACAAATCAGGTCAGCCATTCTCCCAGAGCCAAAGGCTAAGCCTAGATTACGTGTTCAGACTCTGGACACCGGAAAACTGAACCCAGGTCCTCCTGTGGATGGGAAAGTCAGTCTGTAGGAAGGACTCAGCCTCTCAGGCAGAAACTGACCCTTTCCTTCTGTGCTATCCAGTACCTTCAGATATATAGAAACCAGCATGCTCCCCTGAGGGCATTCCACCCTCTTGGCCTGTCCCGTCCAAAATTCCATCGCCTGAGGATTCTGCTGAGTCCCACCCTCAACTCAGCCCTTGGTGTGCTAGTATTGTGTGGCCAGTTCCGAAATGCCTTGTTCCTAAGACATAACCATAACCCTTACTCTAACCCTCACCTAAACATAATCCTAACCCTAACCCTAACTCTAACCCTATACCTCACATGAAGCCGTCGTCGGCTGCTCAGCCTTCCAACCTGGAGGCCTGGTTCCCAAAATCTCCCGATGGAAGAACCCTGAGCCACACTGCAGAATTGCATTTGATCACTATATAAAACATGCCTGAATATATTTATTTATTTATTTATAATGATTTTATTTATTTGTTGGACAGACTGAGATCACAAGTAGGCTGTGATTTGTCTGAAGGAAGGGGGAATAAGGCTCCCTGCAGTGGGGAGGGCCCCGTGTCAAACTAGATTCCTCTTCCCTGGGATCTTGACCTGGGCCGAGGCAAGAGGTCACATCCAATGAGGTACACAGGTGTTCTGGAAAGCATACCCTATAGCAATGACCTTCAGCCTTAGCATAATGCGAAGCCCAAGTCATGTGCTCAGTCTTCTGTCCTCAAAGGCCTGGTTCCCAAACTCTCCCCATGGGGGAACCCTGAGCTGCCCCGCACAAATGACCTAGATTCCAATAGGAAATCATGCCCTCTCTGTTATATATTTATTATTTATGTATTTATTTATTTATTGCCTCAAGATTTTACTTTTTCACTTTGCAGGAAGCGAAAAGATGTAGGCAGTGTTGCACGCCCAGAGAAGGGAAAGAAGGCTCCCTGCTGAGGAGACAGCCCGATGTGGGGCTCCATCCCAGGACTCTGGGATCATGTCCTGAGCTGAAGGCAATGGCCTAACCCACTGACTCACCCAGGTGTTACCAACAGCATTCACTTGTGAAATAACCTTCACGGTAATCCTGATGCAAAGCCCCTGTCCCATGCTCAGGCTTCTGTCCTCAGTAGCCTGGTCCATGAACTCTGCAGATGCGGGAACCCTGAGGTGCACCGCACAATGTCCATAGATCCCAATGGGAACGTTTGCCCTTTAGAAATGAGCTGAATCCGTAGAACAGGTGAAATCTGCATGCACCCCTTGGGACACAGCTCCAAGGAGCGCCCACCTGAAGCGGGAACCAGGAGTTTGATGATCCCTCAGCAAGGGCCGGTAGGGCCTCCCATGTGCATCGGCCTAACCCTAACCCCAGGGTGCTTCTTCAGACTTCTATCCCCGGTTGCCTGCCCTGGTAGCCCTCTAGGTAGGGGATTCCTTCTTCACATCGCAGGCCTCTGGGTGCCGCCCACTAGGCAAATGGGAAGTTTAGCCCTGTGGAAGACCCTCGGGGAGGGAGAAATCTGCCTGTCCGATCATTCTACCAACACCTTCCTAGGACCCCCACACCACAATCCGGGAATAGGATGGTCCGCCAGGGCTACGTCCTCAACTGAGTCCCGTGGAAAGCCTAATTCTGCCCTGACGAATCAGGTCAGCCATTCTCCCAGAGCCAAAGGCTAAGCCTAGGTTACGTGATCAGACTCTGGACACCGGAGGACTGAACCCAGGTCCTCCTGTGGATGGGAAAGTCAGTCTGTAGGAAGGACTCAGCCTCTCAGGCAGAAACTGACCCTTTCCTTCTGTGCTATCCAGTACCTTCAGATATATAGAAACCAGCATGCTCCCCTGAGGGCATTCCACCCTCTTGGCCTGTCCCGTACAAAATTCCATCGCCTGAGGATTCTGCTGAGTCCCACCCTCAACTCAGCCCTTGGTGTGCCAGTATTGTGTGGCCAGTTCCGACATGCCTTGTTCCTAAAACATAACCCTAACCCTTACTCTAACCCTCACCTAAACATAACCCTAACCCTAACCCTAACCCTAACCCTAACCCTAACCCTATACCTCACATGAAGCCGTGGTCGGCTGCTCAGCCTTCCAACCTCAGAGGCCTGGTTCCCAAAATCTCCCGATGGAAGAACCCTGAGCCACACTGCAGAATTGCATTTGATCACTATATAAAACATGCCTGAATATATTTATTTATTTATTTATAATGATTTTATTTATTTGTTGGACAGACTGAGATCACAAGTAGGATGTGTTTTTGTCTGAAGGAAGGGGGAATAAGGCTCCCTGCAGTGGGGAGGGCCCCGTGTCAAACTAGATTCCTCTTCCCTGGGATCTTGACCTGGGCCGAGGCAAGAGGTCACATCCAATGAGGTACACAGGTGTTCTGGAAAACGTACCCTATAGCAATGACCTTCAGCCTTAGCATAATGCGAAGCCCAAGTCATGTGCTCAGTCTTCTGTCCTCAAAGGCCTGGTTCCCAAACTCTCCCCATGGGGGAACCCTGAGCTGCCCCGCACAAATGACCTAGATTCCAATAGGAAATCATGCCCTCTCTTTTATATATTTATTATTTATGTATTTATTTATTTATTGCCTCAAGATTTTACTTTTTCACTTTGCAGGGAGCGAAAAGATGTAGGCAGTGTTGCACGCCCAGAGAAGGGAAAGAAGGCTCCCTGCTGAGGAGACAGCCCAATGTGGGGCTCCATCCCAGGACTCTGGGATCATGTCCTGAGCTGAAGGCAGTGGCCTAACCCACTGACTCACCCAGGTGTTACCAACAGCATTCACTTGTGAAATAACCTTCACGGTAATCCTGATGCAAAGCCCCTGTCCCATGCTCAGTCTTCTGTCCTCAGTAGCCTGGTCCATGAACTCTGCAGATGCGGGAACCCTGAGGTGCACCGCACAATGTCCATAGATCCCAATGGGAACGTTTGCCCTTTAGAAATGAGCTGAATCCGTAGAACTGGTGAAATCTGCATGCACCCCTTGGGACACAGCTCCAAGGAGCGCCCACCTGAAGCGGGAACCAGGAGTTTGATGATCCCTCAGCAAGGGCCAGTAGGGCCTCCCATGTGCATCGGCCTAACCCTAACCCGAGGGTGCTTCTTCAGACTTCTATCCCCGGTTGCCTGCCCTGGTAGCCCTCTAGGTAGGGATTTCCTTCTTCACATCACAGGCCTCTGGGTGCCGCCCACTAGGCAAATGGCAAGTTTAGCCCTGTGGAAGACCCTCGGGGAGGGAGAAATCTGCCTGTCCGATCATTCTACCAACACCTTCCTAGGACCCCCACTCCACAATCCGGGAATAGGATGGTCCGCCAGGGCTACGTCCTCAACTGAGTCCCGTGGAAAGCCTAATTCTGCCCTGACAAATTAGGTCAGCCATTCACCCAGAGCCAAAGGCTAAGCCTAGGTTACGTGATCAGACTCTGGACACCGGAGGACTGAACCCAGGTCCTCCTGTGGATGGGAAAGTCAGTCTGTAGGAAGGACTCAGCCTCTCAGGCAGAAACTGACCCTTTCCTTCTGTGCTATCCAGTACCTTCAGATATATAGAAACCAGCAGGCTCCCCTGAGGGCATTCCACCCTCTTGGCTTGTCCCGTCCAAAATTCCATCGCCTGAGGATTCTGCTGAGTCCCACCCTCAACTCAGCCCTTGGTGTGCTAGTAATGTGTGGCCAGTTCCGAAATGCCTTGTTTCTAAGACATAAACATAACCCTTACTTAACCCTCACCTAAACATAATCCTAACCCTAACCCTAACTCTAACCCTATACCTCAATGAAGCCGTCGTCGGCTGCTCAGCCTTCCAACCTCAGAGGCCTGGTTCCCAAAATCTCCCGATGGAAGAACCCTGAGCCACACTGCAGAATTGCACTTGATCACTATATAAAACATGCCTGAATATATTTATTTATTTATTTATAATGATTTTATTTATTTGTTGGACAGACTGAGATCACAAGTAGGCTGTGTTTTTGTCCAAAGGAAGGAGGAATAAGGCTCCCTGCAGTGGGGAGGGCCCCGTGTCAAACTAGATTCCTCTTCCCTGGGACCTTGACCTGGGCCGAGGCAAGAGGTCACATCCAATGAGGTACACAGGTGTTCTGGAAAGCATACCCTATAGCAATGACCTTCAGCCTTAGCATAATGTGAAGCCCAAGTCATGTGCTCAGTCTTCTGTCCTCAAAGGCCTGGTTCCCAAACTCTCCCCATGGGGGAACCCTGAGCTGCCCCGCACAAATGACCTAGATTCCAATAGGAAATCATGCCCTCTCTTTTATATATTTATTATTTATGTATTTATTTATTTATTGCCTCAAGATTTTACTTTTTCACTTTGCAGGGAGCGAAAAGATGTAGGCAGTGTTGCAAGCCCAGAGAAGGGAAAGAAGGCTCCCTGCTGAGGAGACAGCCCGATGTTGGGCTCCATCCCAGGACTCTGGGATCATGTCCTGAGCTGAAGGCAGTGGCCTAACCCACTGACTCACCCCGGTGTTACCAACAGCATTCACTTGTGAAATAACCTTCACGGTAATCCTGATGCAAAGCCCCTGTCCCATGCTCAGGCTTCTGTCCTCAGTAGCCTGGTCCATGAACTCTGCAGATGCGGGAACCCTGAGGTGCACCGCACAATGTCCATAGATCCCAATGGGAACGTTTGCCCTTTAGAAATGAGCTGAATCCGTAGAACAGGTGAAATCTGCATGCACCCCTTGGGACACAGCTCCAAGGAGTGGCCACCTGAAGCGGGAACCAGGAGTTTGATGATCCCTCAGCAAGGGCCGGTAGGGCTTCCCATGTGCATCGGCCTAACCCTAACCCTAGGGTGCTTCTTCAGACTTCTATCCCCGGTTGCCAGCGCTGGTATCCCTCTAGGTAGGGGATTCCTTCTTCACATCGCAGGCCCCTGGGTGCCGCCCACTAGGCAAATGGGAAGTTTAGCCCTGTGAAGACCCTAGGGGAGGGAGAAATCTGCCTGTCCGATCATTCTACCAACACCTTCCTAGGACTACCACACCGCAATCCGGGAATAGGATGGTCCGCCAGGGCTACGTCCTCAACTGAGTCCCGTGGAAAGCCTAATTCTGCCCTGACAAATCAGGTCAGCCATTCTCCCAAGCCAAAGGCTAAGCCTAGGTTACGTGATCAGACTCTGGACACCGGAGGACTGAACCCAGGTCCTCCTGTGGATGGGAAAGTCAGTCTGTAGGAAGGACTCAGCCTCTCAGGCAGAAACTTACCCTTTCCTTCTGTGCTATCCAGTACCTTCAGATATATAGAAACCAGCATGCTACCCTGAGGGCATTCCACCCTCTTGGCCTGTCCCGTCCAAAATTCCATCGCCTGAGGATTCTGCTGAGTCCCACCCTCAACTCAGGCCTTGGTGTGCCAGTATTGTGTGGCCAGTTCCGACATGCCTTGTTCCTAAAACATAACCCTAACCCTTACTCTAACCCTCACTAAACATAACCCTAAACCTAACCCTAACCCTAACCCTAACCCTATACCACACATGAAGCCGTGGTCGGCTGCTCAGCCTTCCAACCTCAGAGGCCTGGTTCCCAAAATCTCCCGATGGAAGAACCCTGAGACACACTGCAGAATTGCATTTGATCACTATATAAAACATGTCTGAATATATTTATTTATTTATTTATAATGATTTTATTTATTTGTTGGACAGACTGTGATCACAAGTAGGCTGTGTTTTTGTCTGAAGGAAGGGGGAATAAGGCTCCCTGCAGTGGGGAGGGCCCGGTGTCAAACTAGATTCCTCTTCCCTGGGATCTTGACCTGGGCCGAGGCAAGAGGTCACATCCAATGAGGTACACAGGTGTTCTGGAAAACATACCCTATAGCAATGACCTTCAGCCTTAGCATAATGCGAAGCCCAAGTCATGTGCTCAGTCTTCTGTCCTCAAAGGCCTGGTTCCCAAACTCTCCCCATGGGGGAACCCTGAGCTGCCCCGCACAAATGACCTAGATTCCAATAGGAAATCATGCCCTCTCTTTTATATATTTATTATTTATGTATTTATTTATTTATTGCCTCAAGATTTTACTTTTTCACTTTGCAGGGAGCGAAAAGATGTAGGCAGTGTTGCACGCCCAGAGAAGGGAAAGAAGGCTCCCTGCTGAGGAGACAGCCCAATGTGGGGCTCTACCCCAGGACTCTGGGATCATGTCCTGAGCTGAAGGCAGTGGCCTAACCCACTGACTCACCCAGGTGTTACCAACAGCATTCACTTGTGAAATAACCTTCACGGTAATCCTGATGCAAAGCCCCTGTCCCATGCTCAGGCTTCTGTCCTCAGTAGCCTGGTCCATGAACTCTGCAGATGCGGGAACCCTGAGGTGCACCGCACAATGTCCATAGATCCCAATGGGAACGTTTGCCCTTTAGAAATGAGCTGAATCCGTAGAACAGGTGAAATCTGCATGCACCCCTTGGGACACAGCTCCAAGGAGCGCCCACCTGAAGCGGGAACCAGGAGTATGATGATCCCTCAGCAAGGGCCGGTAGGGCCTCCCATGTGCATCGGCCTAACCCTAACCCGAGGGTGCTTCTTCAGACTTCTATCCCCGGTTGCCTGCCCTGGTAGCCCTCTAGGTAGGGGATTCCTTCTTCACATCGCAGGCCTCTGGGTGCCGCCCACTAGGCAAATGGGAAGTTTAGCCCTGTGGAAGACCCTCGGGGAGGGAGAAATCTCCCTGTCCGATCATTCTACCAACACCTTCCTAGGACCCCCACACCACAATCCGGGAATAGGATGGTCCGCCAGGGCTACGTCCTCAAATGAGTCCCGTGGAAAGCCTAATTCTGCCCTGACGAATCAGGTCAGCCATTCTCCCAGAGCCAAAGGCTAAGCCTAGGTTACGTGATCAGACTCTGGACACCAAGGACTGAACCCAGGTCCTCCTGTGGATGGGAAAGTCAGTCTGTAGGAAGGACTCAGCCTCTCAGGCAGAAACTTACCCTTTCCTTCTGTGCTATCCAGTACCTTCAGATATATAGAAACCAGCATGCTCCCCTGAGGGCATTCCACCCTCTTGGCCTGTCCCGTACAAAATTCCATCGCCTGAGGATTCTGCTGAGTCCCACCCTCAACTCAGCCCTTGGTGTGCCAGTATTGTGTGGCCAGTTCCGACATGCCTTGTTCCTAAAACATAACCCTAACCCTTACTCTAACCCTCACCTAAACATAACCCTAACCCTAACACTAACCCTAACCCTAACCCTATACCTCACATGAAGCCGTGGTCGTCTGCTCAGCCTTCCAACCTCAGAGGCCTGGTTCCCAAAATTTCCCGATGTAAGAACCCTGAGCCACACTGCAGAATTGCACTTGATCACTATATAAAACATGCCTGAATATATATATTTATTTATTTATAATGATTTTATTTATTTGTTGGACAGACTGAGATCACAAGTAGGCTGTGTTTTTGTCTGAAGGAAGGGGGAATAAGGCTCCCTGCAGTGGGGAGGGCCCCGTGTCAAACTAGATTCCTCTTCCCTGGGATCTTGACCTGGGCCGAGGCAAGAGGTCACATCCAATGAGGTACACAGGTGTTCTGGAAAGCATACCCTATAGCAATGACCTTCAGCCTTAGCATAATGCGAAGCCCAAGTCATGTGCTCAGTCTTCTGTCCTCAAAGGCCTGGTTCCCAAACTCTCCCCATGGGGGAACCCTGAGCTGCCCCGCACAAATGACCTAGATTCCAATAGGAAATCATGCCCTCTCTTTTATATATTTATTATTTATGTATTTATTTATTTATTGCCTCAAGATTTTACTTTTTCACTTTGCAGGGAGCGAAAAGATGTAGGCAGTGTTGCACGCCCAGAGAAGGGAAAGAAGGCTCCCTGCTGAGGAGACAGCCCGATGTGGGGCTCCATCCCAGGACTCTGGGATCATGTCCTGAGCTGAAGGCAGTGGCCTAACCCACTGACTCACCCAGGTGTTACCAACAGCATTCACTTGTGAAATAACCTTCACGGTAATCCTGATGCAAAGCCCCTGTCCCATGCTCAGGCTTCTGTCCTCAGTAGCCTGGTCCATGAACTCTGCAGATGCGGGAACCCTGAGTTGCACCGCACAATGTCCATAGATCCCAATGGGAACGTTTGCCCTTTAGAAATGAGCTGAATCCGTAGAACAGGTGAAATCTGCATGCACCCCTTGGGACACAGCTCCAAGGAGCGCCCACCTGAAGCGGGAACCAGGAGTTTGATGATCCCTCAGCAAGGGCCGGTAGGGCCTCCCATGTGCATCGGCCTAACCCTAACCCGAGGGTGCTTCTTCAGACTTCTATCCCCGGTTGCCTGCCCTGGTAGCCCTCTAGGTAGGGGATTCCTTCTTCACATCGCAGGCCTCTGGGTGCCGCCCACTAGGCAAATGGGAAGTTTAGCCCTGTGGAAGACCCTCGGGGAGTGAGAAATCTGCCTGTCCGATCATTCTACCAACACCTTCCTAGGACCCCCACACCACAATCCGGGAATAGGATGGTCCGCCAGGGCTACGTCCTCAAATGAGTCCCGTGGAAAGCCTAATTCTGCCCTGACAAATCAGGTCAGCCATTCACCCAGAGCCAAATGCTAAGCCTAGGTTACTGGATCAGACTCTGTACACCGGAGGAGTGAACCCAGGTCCTCCTGTGGATGGGAAAGTCAGTCTGTAGGAAGGACTCAGCCTCTCAGGCAGAAACTGACCCTTTCCTTCTGTGCTATCCAGTACCTTCAGATATATAGAAACCAGCATGCTCCCCTGAGGGCATTCCACCCTCTTGGCCTGTCCCGTCCAAAATTCCATCGCCTGAGGATTCTGCTGAGTCCCACCCTCAACTCAGCCCTTGGTGTGCCAGTATTGTGTGGCCAGTTCCGACATGCCTTGTTCCTAAAACATAACCCTAACCCTTACTCTAACCCTCACCTAAACATAACCCTAACCCTAACCCTAACCCTAACCCTAACCCTATACCTCACATGAAGCCTTGGTCGGCTGCTCAGCCTTCCAACCTCAGAGGCCTGGTTCCCAAAATCTCCCGATGGAAGAACCCTGAGCCACACTGCAGAATTGCACTTGAGCACTATATAAAACATGCCTGAATATATTTATTTATTTATTTATAATGATTTTATTTATTTGTTGGACAGACTGAGATCACAAGTAGGCTGTGTTTTTGTCTGAAGGAAGGGGGAATAAGGCTCCCTGCAGTGGGGAGGGCCCCGTGTCAAACTAGATTCCTCTTCCCTGGGATCTTGACCTGGGCCGAGGCAAGAGGTCACATCCAATGAGGTACACAGGTGTTCTGGAAAGCATACCCTATAGCAATGACCTTCAGCCTTAGCATAATGCGAAGCCCAAGTCATGTGCTCAGTCTTCTGTCCTCAAAGGCCTGGTTCCCAAACTCTCCCCATGAAGGAACCCGGAGCTGCCACCACACAAATGACCTAGATTCCAATAGGAAATCATGCCCTCTCTTTTATATATTTACTATTTATGTATTTATTTATTTATTGCCTCAAGATTTTACTTTTTCACTTTGCAGGGCGCGAAAAGATGTAGGCAGTGTTGCACGCCCAGAGAAGGGAAAGAAGGCTCCCTGCTGAGGAGACAGCCCGATGTGGGGCTCCATCCCAGGACTCTGGGATCATGTCCTGAGCTGAAGGCAGTGGCCTAACCCACTGACTCACCCAGGTGTTACCAACAGCATTCACTTGTGAAATAACCTTCACGGTAATCCTGATGCAAAGCCCCTGTCCCATGCTCAGGCTTCTGTCCTCAGTAGCCTGGTCCATGAACTCTGCAGATGCGGGAACCCTGAGGTGCACCGCACAATGTCCATAGATCCCAATGGGAACGTTTGCCCTTTAGAAATGAGCTGAATCCGTAGAACAGGTGAAATCTGCATGCACCCCAGGGACACAGCTCCAAGGAGCGCCCACCTGAAGCGGGAACCAGGAGTTTGATGATCCCTCAGCAAGGGCCGGTAGGGCCTCCCATGTGCATCGGCCTAACCCTAACCCGAGGGTGCTTCTTCAGACTTCTATCCCCGGTTGCCTGCCCTGGTAGCCCTCTAGGTAGGGGATTCCTTCTTCACATCGCAGGCCTCTGGGTGCCGCCCACTAGGCAAATGGGAAGTTTAGCCCTGTGGAAGATCCTCGGGGAGGGAGAAATCTACCTGTCCGATCATTCTACCAACACCTTCCTAGGACACCCACACCACAATCCGGGAATAGGATGGTTCGCCAGGGCTACGTCCTTAACTGAGTCCCGTGGAAAGCCTAATTCTGCCCTGACGAATCAGGACAGCCATTCACCCAGAGCCAAAGGCTAAGCCTAGGTTACGTGATCAGACTCTGGACACCGGAGGACTGAACCCAGGTCCTCCTGCAGATGGGAAAGTCAGTCTGTAGGAAGGACTCAGCCTCTCAGGCAGAAACTGACCCTTTCCTTCTGTGCTATCCAGTACCTTCAGATATATAGAAACCAGCATGCTCCCCTGAGGGCATTCCACCCTCTTGGCCTGTCCCGTCCAAAATTCCATCGCCTGAGGATTCTACTGAGTCCCACCCTCAACTCAGCCCTTGGTGTGCCAGTATTGTGTGGCCAGTTCCGACATGCCTTGTTCCTAAAACATAACCCTAACCCTTACTCTAACCCTCACCTAAACATAACCGTAACCCTAACCCTAACCCTAACCCTAACCCTATACCTCACATGAAGCCGTGGTCGGCTGCTCAGCCTTCCAACCTCAGAGGCCTGGTTCCCAAAATCTCCCGATGGAAGAACCCTGAGCCACACTGCAGAATTGCACTTGATCACTATATAAAACATGCCTGAATATATTTATTTATTTATTTATAATGATTTTATTTATTTGTTGGACAGACTGTGATCACAAGTAGGCTGTGTTTTTGTCTAAAGGAAGAGGGAATAAGGCTCCCTGCAGTGGGGAGGGCCCGGTGTCAAACTAGATTCCTCTTCCCTGGGATCTTGACCTGGGCCGAGGCAAGAGGTCACATCCAATGAGGTACACAGGTGTTCTGGAAAGCATACCCTATAGCAATGACCTTCAGCCTTAGCATAATGCGAAGCCCAAGTCATGTGCTCAGTCTTCTGTCCTCAAAGGCCTGGTTCCCAAACTCTCCCCATGGGGGAACCCTGAGCTGCCCCGCACAAATGACCTAGATTCCAATAGGAAATCATGCCCTCTCTTTTATATATTTATTATTTATGTATTTATTTATTTATTGCCTCAAGATTTTACTTTTTCACTTTGCAGGAAGCGAAAAGTTGTAGGCAGTGTTGCACGCCCAGAGAAGGGAAAGAAGGCTCCCTGCTAAGGAGACAGCCCGATGTGGGGCTCCATCCCAGGACTCTGGGATCATGTCCTGAGCTGAAGGCAGTGGCCTAACCCACTGACTCACCCAGGTGTTACCAACAGCATTCACTTGTGAAATAACCTTCACGGTAATCCTGATGCAAAGCCCCTGTCCCATGCTCAGGCTTCTGTCTTCAGTAGCCTGGTCCATGAACTCTGCAGATGTGGGAACCCTGAGGTGCACCACACAATGTCCATAGATCCCAATGGGAACGTTTGCCCTTTAGAAATGAGCTGAATCCGTAGAACAAGTGAAATCTGCATGCACCCCTTGGGACACAGCTCCAAGGAGCGCCCACCTGAAGCGGGAACCAGGAGTTTGATGATCCCTCAGCAAGGGCCGGTAGGGCCTCCCATGTGCATCGGCCTAACCCTAACCCGAGGGTGCTTCTTCAGACTTCTATCCCCGGTTGCCTGCCCTGGTAGCCCTCTAGGTAGGGGATTCCTTCTTCACATCGCAGGCCTCTGGGTGCCGCCCACTAGGCAAATGGGAAGTTTAGCCCTGTGGAAGACCCTCGGGGAGGGAGAAATCTGCCTGTCCGATCATTCTACCAACACCTTCCTAGGACCCCCACACCACAATCCGGGAATAGGATGGTCCGCCAGGGCTACGTCCTCAACTGAGTCCCGTGGAAAGCCTAATTCTGCCCTGACACATCAGGTCAGCCATTCACCCAGAGCCAAAGGCTAAGCCTAGGTTATGTTATCAGACTCTGGACACCGGAGGACTGAACCCCGGTCTTCCTGTGGATGGGAAAGTCAGTCTGTAGGAAGGACTCAGCCTCTCAGGCAGAAACTGACCCTTTCCTTCTGTGCTATCCAGTACCTTCAGATATATAGAAACCAGCATGCTCCCCTGAGGGCATTCCAACCTCTTGGCCTGTCCCGTCCAAAATTCCATCGCCTGAGGATTCTGCTGAGTCCCACCCTCAACGCAGCCCTTGGTGTGCCATATTGTGTGGCCAGTTCCGACATGCCTTGTTCCTAAATCATAACCCTAACCCTTACTCTAACCCTCACCTAAACATAACCCTAACCCTAACCCTAACCCTAACCCTAACCCTATACCTCACATGAAGCCGTGGTCGGCTGCTCAGCCTTCCAACCTCAGAGGCCTGGTTCCCAAAATCTCCCGATGGAAGAACCCTGAGCCACACTGCAGAATTGCACTTGATCACTATATAAAACATGCCTGAATATATTTATTTATTTATTTATAATGATTTTATTTATTTGTTGGACAGACTGAGATCACAAGTAGGCTGTGTTTTTGTCTGAAGGAAGGGGGAATAAGGCTCCCTGCAGTGGGGAGGGCCCCGTGTCAAACTAGATTCCTCTTCCCTGGGATCTTGACCTGGGCCGAGGCAAGAGGTCACATCCAATGAGGTACACAGGTGTTCTGGAAAGCATACCCAATAGCAATGACCTTCAGCCTTAGCATAATGCGAAGCCCAAGTCATGTGCTCAGACTTCTGTCCTCAAAGGCCTGGTTCCCAAACTCTCCCCATGTGGGAACCCTGAGCTGCCCCGCACAAATGACCTAGATTCCAATAGGAAATCATGCCCTCTCTTTTATATATTTATTATTTATGTATTTATTTATTTATTGCCTCAAGATTTTACTTTTTCACTTTGCAGGGAGCGAAAAGATGTAGGCAGTGTTGCACGCCCAGAGAAGGGAAAGAAGGCTCCCTGCTGATGAGACAGGCCGATGTGGGGCTCCATCCCAGGACTCTGGGATCATGTCCTGAGCTGAAGGCATGGCCTAACCCACTGACTCACCCAGGTGTTACCAACAGCATTCACTTGTGAAATAACCTTCACGGTAATCCTGATGCAAAGCCCCTGTCCCATGCTCAGGCTTCTGTCCTCAGTAGCCTGGTCCATGAACTCTGCAGATGCGGGAACCCTGAGGTGTACCGCACAATGTCCATAGATCCCAATGGGAACGTTTGCCCTTTAGAAATGAGCTGAATCCGTAGAACAGGTGAAATCTGCATGCACCCCTTGGGACACAGCTCCAAGGAGTGCCCACCTGAAGCGGGAACCAGGAGTTTGATGATCCCTCAGCAAGGGCCGGTAGGGCCTCCCATGTGCATAGGCCTAACCCTAACCCGAGGATGCTTCTTTAGACTTCTATCCCTGGTTACCTGCCCTGGTAGCTCTCTAGGTAGGGGATTCCTTCTTCACATCGCAGGCTTCAGGGTGCCGCCCACTATGATAATGGGAAATTTAGCCCTGTGGAAGACCTCGGGGCGGGAGAAATCTGCCTGTCCGATCATTCTCCCAACACCTTCCTAGGACCCCCACACCACAATCCGGGAATAGGATGGTCCGCCAGGGCTACGTCCTCAACTGAGTCCCGTGGAAAGCCTAATTCTGCCCTGACAAATCAGGTCAGCCATTCTCCCAGAGCCAAAGGCTAAGCCTAGTTTACGGGATCAGACTCTGGAGACCGGAGGACTGAACCCAGGTCCTCCTGTGGATGGGAAAGTCAGTCTGTAGGAAGGACTCAGCCTCTCAGGCAGAAACTGACCCTTTCCTTCTGTGCTATCCAGTACCTTCAGATATATAGAAACCAGCATGCTACCCTGAGGGCATTCCACCCTCTTGGCCTGTCCCGTCCAAAATTCCATCACCTGAGGATTCTGCTGAGTCCCACCCTCAACTCAGCCCTTGGTGTGCCAGTATTGTGTGGCCAGTTCCGACATGCCTTGTTCCTAAGACATAACCCTAACCCTTACTCTAACCCTCACCTAAACATAACCCTAACCCTAACCCTAACCCTAACCCTAACCCTAACCGTATACCTCACATGAAGCCGTGGTCGGCTGCTCAGCCTTCCAACCTCAGAGGCCTGGTTCCCAAAATCTCCCGATGGAAGAACCCTGAGCCACACTGCAGAATTGCACTTGAGCACTATATAAAACATGCCTGAATATATTTATTTATTTATTTATAATGATTTTATTTATTTGTTGGACAGACTGTGATCACAAGTAGGCTGTGTTTTTGTCTGAAGGAAGGGGGAATGAGGCTCCCTGCCTTGGGGAGGGCCCCGTGTCAAACTAGATTCCTCTTCCCTGGGATCTTGACCTGGGCCGAGGCAAGAGGTCACATCCAATGAGGTACACAGGTGTTCTGGAAAGCATACCCTATAGCAATGACCTTCAGCCTTAGCATAATGCGAAGCCCAAGTCATGTGCTCAGTCTTCTGTCCTCAAAGGCCTGGTTCCCAAACTCTCCCCATGGGGGAACCCTGAGCTGCCCCGCACAAATGACCTAGATTCCAATAGGAAATCATGCCCTCTCTTTTATATATTTATTATTTATGTATTTATTTATTTATTGCCTCAAGATTTTACTTTTTCACTTTGCAGGAAGCGAAAAGATGTAGGCAGTGTTGCACGCCCAGAGAAGGGAAAGAAGGCTCCCTGCTGAGGAGACAGCCCGATGTGGGGCTCCATCCCAGGACTCTGGGATCATGTCCTGAGCTGAAGGCAATGGCCTAACCCACTGACTCACCCAGGTGTTACCAACAGCATTCACTTGTGAAATAACCTTCACGGTAATCCTGATGCAAAGCCCCTGTCCCATGCTCAGGCTTCTGTCCTCAGTAGCCTGGTCCATGAACTCTGCAGATGCGGGAACCCTGAGGTGCACCGCACAATGTCCATAGATCCCAATGGGAACGTTTGCCCTTTAGAAATGAGCTGAATCCGTAGAACAGGTGAAATCTGCATGCACCCCAGGGACACAGCTCCAAGGAGCGCCCACCTGAAGCGGGAACCAGGAGTTTGATGATCCCTCAGCAAGGGCCGGTAGGGCCTCCCATGTGCATCGGCCTAACCCTAACCCGAGGGTGCTTCTTCAGACTTCTATCCCCGGTTGCCTGCCCTGGTAGCCCTCTAGGTAGGGGATTCCTTCTTCACATCGCAGGCCTCTGGGTGCCCCCCACTAGGCAAATGGGAAGTTTAGCCCTGTGGAAGACCCTCGGGGAGGGAGAAATCTGCCTGTCCGATCATTCTACCAACACCTTCCTAGGACCCCCACACCACAATCCGGGAATAGGATGGTCCGCCAGGGCTACGTCCTCAAATGAGTCCCGTGGAAAGCCTAATTCTGCCCTGACGAATCAGGTCAGCCATTCTCCCAGAGCCAAAGGCTAAGCCTAGGTTACGTGATCAGACTCTGGACACCGGAGGACTGAACCCAGGTCCTCCTGTGGATGGGAAGTCAGTCTGTAGGAAGGACTCAGCCTCTCAGGCAGAAACTGACCCTTTCCTTCTGTGCTATCCAGTACCTTCAGATATATAGAAACCAGCATGCTCCCCTGAGGGCATTCCACCCTCTTGGCCTGTCCCGTCCAAAATTCCATCGCCTGAGGATTCTGCTGAGTCCCACCCTCAACTCAGCCCTTTTTGTGCCAGTATTGTGTGGCCAGTTCCGACATGCCTTTTTCCTAAAACATAACCCTAACCCTTACTCTAACCCTCACCTAAACATAACCCTAACCCTAACCCTAACCCTAACCCTAACCCTATACCTCACATGAAGCCTTGGTCGGCTGCTCAGCCTTCCAACCTCAGAGGCCTGGTTCCCAAAATCTCCCGATGGAAGAACCCTGAGCCACACTGCAGAATTGCACTTGAGCACTATATAAAACATGCCTGAATATATTTATTTATTTATTTATAATGATTTTATTTATTTGTTGGACAGACTGAGATCACAAGTAGGCTGTGTTTTTGTCTGAAGGAAGGGGGAATAAGGCTCCCTGCAGTGGGGAGGGCCCCGTGTCAAACTAGATTCCTCTTCCCTGGGATCTTGACCTGGGCCGAGGCAAGAGGTCACATCCAATGAGGTACACAGGTGTTCTGGAAAGCATACCCTATAGCAATGACCTTCAGCCTTAGCATAATGCGAAGCCCAAGTCATGTGCTCAGTCTTCTGTCCTCAAAGGCCTGGTTCCCAAACTCTCCCCATGAAGGAACCCGGAGCTGCCACCACACAAATGACCTAGATTCCAATAGGAAATCATGCCCTCTCTTTTATATATTTACTATTTATGTATTTATTTATTTATTGCCTCAAGATTTTACTTTTTCACTTTGCAGGGCGCGAAAAGATGTAGGCAGTGTTGCACGCCCAGAGAAGGGAAAGAAGGCTCCCTGCTGAGGAGACAGCCCGATGTGGGGCTCCATCCCAGGACTCTGGGATCATGTCCTGAGCTGAAGGCAGTGGCCTAACCCACTGACTCACCCAGGTGTTACCAACAGCATTCACTTGTGAAATAACCTTCACGGTAATCCTGATGCAAAGCCCCTGTCCCATGCTCAGGCTTCTGTCCTCAGTAGCCTGGTCCATGAACTCTGCAGATGCGGGAACCCTGAGGTGCACCGCACAATGTCCATAGATCCCAATGGGAACGTTTGCCCTTTAGAAATGAGCTGAATCCGTAGAACAGGTGAAATCTGCATGCACCCCAGGGACACAGCTCCAAGGAGCGCCCACCTGAAGCGGGAACCAGGAGTTTGATGATCCCTCAGCAAGGGCCGGTAGGGCCTCCCATGTGCATCGGCCTAACCCTAACCCGAGGGTGCTTCTTCAGACTTCTATCCCCGGTTGCCTGCCCTGGTAGCCCTCTAGGTAGGGGATTCCTTCTTCACATCGCAGGCCTCTGGGTGCCGCCCACTAGGCAAATGGGAAGTTTAGCCCTGTGGAAGATCCTCGGGGAGGGAGAAATCTACCTGTCCGATCATTCTACCAACACCTTCCTAGGACACCCACACCACAATCCGGGAATAGGATGGTTCGCCAGGGCTACGTCCTTAACTGAGTCCCGTGGAAAGCCTAATTCTGCCCTGACGAATCAGGACAGCCATTCACCCAGAGCCAAAGTCTAAGCCTAGGTTACGTGATCAGACTCTGGACACCGGAGGACTGAACCCAGGTCCTCCTGCAGATGGGAAAGTCAGTCTGTAGGAAGGACTCAGCCTCTCAGGCAGAAACTGACCCTTTCCTTCTGTGCTATCCAGTACCTTCAGATATATAGAAACCAGCATGCTCCCCTGAGGGCATTCCACCCTCTTGGCCTGTCCCGTCCAAAATTCCATCGCCTGAGGATTCTACTGAGTCCCACCCTCAACTCAGCCCTTGGTGTGCCAGTATTGTGTGGCCAGTTCCGACATGCCTTGTTCCTAAAACATAACCCTAACCCTTACTCTAACCCTCACCTAAACATAACCGTAACCCTAACCCTAACCCTAACCCTAACCCTATACCTCACATGAAGCCGTGGTCGGCTGCTCAGCCTTCCAACCTCAGAGGCCTGGTTCCCAAAATCTCCCGATGGAAGAACCCTGAGCCACACTGCAGAATTGCACTTGATCACTATATAAAACATGCCTGAATATATTTATTTATTTATTTATAATGATTTTATTTATTTGTTGGACAGACTGTGATCACAAGTAGGCTGTGTTTTTGTCTAAAGGAAGAGGGAATAAGGCTCCCTGCAGTGGGGAGGGCCCGGTGTCAAACTAGATTCCTCTTCCCTGGGATCTTGACCTGGGCCGAGGCAAGAGGTCACATCCAATGAGGTACACAGGTGTTCTGGAAAGCATACCCTATAGCAATGACCTTCAGCCTTAGCATAATGCGAAGCCCAAGTCATGTGCTCAGTCTTCTGTCCTCAAAGGCCTGGTTCCCAAACTCTCCCCATGGGGGAACCCTGAGCTGCCCCGCACAAATGACCTAGATTCCAATAGGAAATCATGCCCTCTCTTTTATATATTTATTATTTATGTATTTATTTATTTATTGCCTCAAGATTTTACTTTTTCACTTTGCAGGAAGCGAAAAGTTGTAGGCAGTGTTGCACGCCCAGAGAAGGGAAAGAAGGCTCCCTGCTAAGGAGACAGCCCGATGTGGGGCTCCATCCCAGGACTCTGGGATCATGTCCTGAGCTGAAGGCAGTGGCCTAACCCACTGACTCACCCAGGTGTTACCAACAGCATTCACTTGTGAAATAACCTTCACGGTAATCCTGATGCAAAGCCCCTGTCCCATGCTCAGGCTTCTGTCTTCAGTAGCCTGGTCCATGAACTCTGCAGATGTGGGAACCCTGAGGTGCACCACACAATGTCCATAGATCCCAATGGGAACGTTTGCCCTTTAGAAATGAGCTGAATCCGTAGAACAAGTGAAATCTGCATGCACCCCTTGGGACACAGCTCCAAGGAGCGCCCACCTGAAGCGGGAACCAGGAGTTTGATGATCCCTCAGCAAGGGCCGGTAGGGCCTCCCATGTGCATCGGCCTAACCCTAACCCGAGGGTGCTTCTTCAGACTTCTATCCCCGGTTGCCTGCCCTGGTAGCCCTCTAGGTAGGGGATTCCTTCTTCACATCGCAGGCCTCTGGGTGCCGCCCACTAGGCAAATGGGAAGTTTAGCCCTGTGGAAGACCCTCGGGGAGGGAGAAATCTGCCTGTCCGATCATTCTACCAACACCTTCCTAGGACCCCCACACCACAATCCGGGAATAGGATGGTCCGCCAGGGCTACGTCCTCAACTGAGTCCCGTGGAAAGCCTAATTCTGCCCTGACACATCAGGTCAGCCATTCACCCAGAGCCAAAGGCTAAGCCTAGGTTATGTTATCAGACTCTGGACACCGGAGGACTGAACCCCGGTCTTCCTGTGGATGGGAAAGTCAGTCTGTAGGAAGGACTCAGCCTCTCAGGCAGAAACTGACCCTTTCCTTCTGTGCTATCCAGTACCTTCAGATATATAGAAACCAGCATGCTCCCCTGAGGGCATTCCAACCTCTTGGCCTGTCCCGTCCAAAATTCCATCGCCTGAGGATTCTGCTGAGTCCCACCCTCAACGCAGCCCTTGGTGTGCCATATTGTGTGGCCAGTTCCGACATGCCTTGTTCCTAAATCATAACCCTAACCCTTACTCTAACCCTCACCTAAACATAACCCTAACCCTAACCCTAACCCTAACCCTAACCCTATACCTCACATGAAGCCGTGGTCGGCTGCTCAGCCTTCCAACCTCAGAGGCCTGGTTCCCAAAATCTCCCGATGGAAGAACCCTGAGCCACACTGCAGAATTGCACTTGATCACTATATAAAACATGCCTGAATATATTTATTTATTTATTTATAATGATTTTATTTATTTGTTGGACAGACTGAGATCACAAGTAGGCTGTGTTTTTGTCTGAAGGAAGGGGGAATAAGGCTCCCTGCAGTGGGGAGGGCCCCGTGTCAAACTAGATTCCTCTTCCCTGGGATCTTGACCTGGGCCGAGGCAAGAGGTCACATCCAATGAGGTACACAGGTGTTCTGGAAAGCATACCCAATAGCAATGACCTTCAGCCTTAGCATAATGCGAAGCCCAAGTCATGTGCTCAGACTTCTGTCCTCAAAGGCCTGGTTCCCAAACTCTCCCCATGTGGGAACCCTGAGCTGCCCCGCACAAATGACCTAGATTCCAATAGGAAATCATGCCCTCTCTTTTATATATTTATTATTTATGTATTTATTTATTTATTGCCTCAAGATTTTACTTTTTCACTTTGCAGGGAGCGAAAAGATGTAGGCAGTGTTGCACGCCCAGAGAAGGGAAAGAAGGCTCCCTGCTGATGAGACAGGCCGATGTGGGGCTCCATCCCAGGACTCTGGGATCATGTCCTGAGCTGAAGGCATGGCCTAACCCACTGACTCACCCAGGTGTTACCAACAGCATTCACTTGTGAAATAACCTTCACGGTAATCCTGATGCAAAGCCCCTGTCCCATGCTCAGGCTTCTGTCCTCAGTAGCCTGGTCCATGAACTCTGCAGATGCGGGAACCCTGAGGTGTACCGCACAATGTCCATAGATCCCAATGGGAACGTTTGCCCTTTAGAAATGAGCTGAATCCGTAGAACAGGTGAAATCTGCATGCACCCCTTGGGACACAGCTCCAAGGAGTGCCCACCTGAAGCGGGAACCAGGAGTTTGATGATCCCTCAGCAAGGGCCGGTAGGGCCTCCCATGTGCATAGGCCTAACCCTAACCCGAGGATGCTTCTTTAGACTTCTATCCCTGGTTACCTGCCCTGGTAGCTCTCTAGGTAGGGGATTCCTTCTTCACATCGCAGGCTTCAGGGTGCCGCCCACTATGATAATGGGAAATTTAGCCCTGTGGAAGACCTCGGGGCGGGAGAAATCTGCCTGTCCGATCATTCTCCCAACACCTTCCTAGGACCCCCACACCACAATCCGGGAATAGGATGGTCCGCCAGGGCTACGTCCTCAACTGAGTCCCGTGGAAAGCCTAATTCTGCCCTGACAAATCAGGTCAGCCATTCTCCCAGAGCCAAAGGCTAAGCCTAGTTTACGGGATCAGACTCTGGAGACCGGAGGACTGAACCCAGGTCCTCCTGTGGATGGGAAAGTCAGTCTGTAGGAAGGACTCAGCCTCTCAGGCAGAAACTGACCCTTTCCTTCTGTGCTATCCAGTACCTTCAGATATATAGAAACCAGCATGCTACCCTGAGGGCATTCCACCCTCTTGGCCTGTCCCGTCCAAAATTCCATCACCTGAGGATTCTGCTGAGTCCCACCCTCAACTCAGCCCTTGGTGTGCCAGTATTGTGTGGCCAGTTCCGACATGCCTTGTTCCTAAGACATAACCCTAACCCTTACTCTAACCCTCACCTAAACATAACCCTAACCCTAACCCTAACCCTAACCCTAACCCTAACCGTATACCTCACATGAAGCCGTGGTCGGCTGCTCAGCCTTCCAACCTCAGAGGCCTGGTTCCCAAAATCTCCCGATGGAAGAACCCTGAGCCACACTGCAGAATTGCACTTGAGCACTATATAAAACATGCCTGAATATATTTATTTATTTATTTATAATGATTTTATTTATTTGTTGGACAGACTGTGATCACAAGTAGGCTGTGTTTTTGTCTGAAGGAAGGGGGAATGAGGCTCCCTGCCTTGGGGAGGGCCCCGTGTCAAACTAGATTCCTCTTCCCTGGGATCTTGACCTGGGCCGAGGCAAGAGGTCACATCCAATGAGGTACACAGGTGTTCTGGAAAGCATACCCTATAGCAATGACCTTCAGCCTTAGCATAATGCGAAGCCCAAGTCATGTGCTCAGTCTTCTGTCCTCAAAGGCCTGGTTCCCAAACTCTCCCCATGGGGGAACCCTGAGCTGCCCCGCACAAATGACCTAGATTCCAATAGGAAATCATGCCCTCTCTTTTATATATTTATTATTTATGTATTTATTTATTTATTGCCTCAAGATTTTACTTTTTCACTTTGCAGGAAGCGAAAAGATGTAGGCAGTGTTGCACGCCCAGAGAAGGGAAAGAAGGCTCCCTGCTGAGGAGACAGCCCGATGTGGGGCTCCATCCCAGGACTCTGGGATCATGTCCTGAGCTGAAGGCAATGGCCTAACCCACTGACTCACCCAGGTGTTACCAACAGCATTCACTTGTGAAATAACCTTCACGGTAATCCTGATGCAAAGCCCCTGTCCCATGCTCAGGCTTCTGTCCTCAGTAGCCTGGTCCATGAACTCTGCAGATGCGGGAACCCTGAGGTGCACCGCACAATGTCCATAGATCCCAATGGGAACGTTTGCCCTTTAGAAATGAGCTGAATCCGTAGAACAGGTGAAATCTGCATGCACCCCAGGGACACAGCTCCAAGGAGCGCCCACCTGAAGCGGGAACCAGGAGTTTGATGATCCCTCAGCAAGGGCCGGTAGGGCCTCCCATGTGCATCGGCCTAACCCTAACCCGAGGGTGCTTCTTCAGACTTCTATCCCCGGTTGCCTGCCCTGGTAGCCCTCTAGGTAGGGGATTCCTTCTTCACATCGCAGGCCTCTGGGTGCCCCCCACTAGGCAAATGGGAAGTTTAGCCCTGTGGAAGACCCTCGGGGAGGGAGAAATCTGCCTGTCCGATCATTCTACCAACACCTTCCTAGGACCCCCACACCACAATCCGGGAATAGGATGGTCCGCCAGGGCTACGTCCTCAAATGAGTCCCGTGGAAAGCCTAATTCTGCCCTGACGAATCAGGTCAGCCATTCTCCCAGAGCCAAAGGCTAAGCCTAGGTTACGTGATCAGACTCTGGACACCGGAGGACTGAACCCAGGTCCTCCTGTGGATGGGAAGTCAGTCTGTAGGAAGGACTCAGCCTCTCAGGCAGAAACTGACCCTTTCCTTCTGTGCTATCCAGTACCTTCAGATATATAGAAACCAGCATGCTCCCCTGAGGGCATTCCACCCTCTTGGCCTGTCCCGTCCAAAATTCCATCGCCTGAGGATTCTGCTGAGTCCCACCCTCAACTCAGCCCTTTTTGTGCCAGTATTGTGTGGCCAGTTCCGACATGCCTTTTTCCTAAAACATAACCCTAACCCTTACTCTAACCCTCACCTAAACATAACCCTAACCCTAACCCTAACCCTAACCCTACCCTATACCTCACATGAAGCCGTGGTCGGCTGCTCAGCCTTCCAACCTCAGAGGCCTGGTTCCCAAAATCTCCCGATGGAAGAACCCTGAGCCACACTGCAGAATTGCATTTGATCACTATATAAAACATGCCTGAATATATTTATTTATTTATTTATAATGATTTTATTTATTTGTTGGACAGACTGTGATCACAAGTAGGCTGTGTTTTTGTCTGAAGGAAGGGGGAATAAGGCTCCCTGCAGTGGGAGGGCCCGGTGTCAAACTAGATTCCTGTTCCCTGGGATCTTGACCTGGGCCGAGGCAAGAGGTCACATCCAATGAGGTACACAGGTGTTCTGGAAAGGATACCCTATAGCAATGACCTTCAGCCTTAGCATAATGCGAAGCCCAAGTCATGTGCTCAGTCTTCTGTCCTCAAAGGCCTGGTTCCCAAACTCTCCCCATGGGGGAACCCTGAGCTGCCCCGCACAAATGACCTAGATTCCAATAGGAAATCATGCCCTCTCTTTTATATATTTATTATTTATGTATTTATTTATTTATTGCCTCAAGATTTTACTTTTTCACTTTGCAGGAAGCGAAAAGATGTAGGCAGTGTTGCACGCCCAGAGAAGGGAAAGAAGGCTCCCTGCTGAGGAGACAGCCCGATGTTGGGCTCCATCCCAGGACTCTGGGATCATGTCCTGAGCTGAAGGCAGTGGCCTAACCCACTGACTCACCCAGGTGTTACCAACAGCATTCACTTGTGAAATAACCTTCACGGTAATCCTGATGCAAAGCCCCTGTCCCATGCTCAGGCTTCTGTCCTCAGTAGCCTGGTCCATGAACTCTGCAGATGCGGGAACCCTGAGGTGCACCGCACAATGTCCATAGATCCCAATGGGAACGTTTGCCCTTTAGAAATGAGCTGAATCCGTAGAACAGGTGAAATCTGCATGCACCCCAGGGACACAGCTCCAAGGAGCGCCCACCTGAAGCGGGAACCAGGAGTTTGATGATCCCTCAGCAAGGGCCGGTAGGGCCTCCCATGTGCATCGGCCTAACCCTAACCCGAGGGTGCTTCTTCAGACTTCTATCCCCGGTTGCCTGCCCTGGTAGCCCTCTAGGTAGGGGATTCCTTCTTCACATCGCAGGCCTCTGGGTGCCGCCCACTAGGCAAATGGGAAGTTTAGCCCTGTGGAAGATCCTCGTGGAGGGAGAAATCTACCTGTCCGATCATTCTAACAACACCTTCCTAGGACACCCACACCACAATCCGGGAATAGGATGGTCCGCCAGGGCTACGTCCTCAACTGAGTCCCGTGGAAAGCCTAATTCTGCCCTGACGAATCAGGACAGCCATTCACCCAGAGCCAAAGGCTAAGCCTAGGTTACGTGATCAGACTCTGGACACCGGAGGACTGAACCCAGGTCCTCCTGCAGATGGGAAAGTCAGTCTGTAGGAAGGACTCAGCCTCTCAGGCAGAAACTGACCCTTTCCTTCTGTGCTATCCAGTACCTTCAGATATATAGAAACCAGCATGCTCCCCTGAGGGCATTCCACCCTCTTGGCCTGTCCTGTCCAAAATTCCATCGCCTGAGGATTCTTCTGAGTCCCACCCTCAACTCAGCCCTTGGTGTGCCAGTATTGTGTGGCCAGTTCCGACATGCCTTGTTCCAAAAACATAACCCTAACCCTTACTCTAACCCTCACCTAAACATAACCCTAACCCTAACCCTAACCCTAACCCTAACCCTATACCTCACATGAAGCCGTGGTCGGCTGCTCAGCCTTCCAACCTCAGAGGCCTGGTTCCCAAAATCTCCCGATGGAAGAACCCTGAGCCACACTGCAGAATTGCATTTGATCACTATATAAAACATGCCTGAATATATTTATTTATTTATTTATAATGATTTTATTTATTTGTTGGACAGACTGTGATCACAAGTAGGCTGTGTTATTGTCTAAAGGAAGAGGGAATAAGGCTCCCTGCAGTGGGGAGGGCCCGGTGTCAAACTAGATTCCTCTTCCCTGGGATCTTGACCTGGGCCGAGGCAAGAGGTCACATCCAATGAGGTACACAGGTGTTCTGGAAAGCATACCCTATAGCAATGACCTTCAGCCTTAGCATAATGCGAAGCCCAAGTCATGTGCTCAGTCTTCTGTCCTCAAAGGCCTGGTTCCCAAACTCTCCCCATGGGGGAACCCTGAGCTGCCCCGCACAAATGACCTAGATTCCAATAGGAAATCATGCCCTCTCTTTTATATATTTATTATTTATGTATTTATTTATTTATTGCCTCAAGATTTTACTTTTTCACTTTGCAGGAAGCGAAAAGTTGTAGGCAGTGTTGCACGCCCAGAGAAGGGAAAGAAGGCTCCCTGCTGAGGAGACAGCCCGATGTGGGGCTCCATCCCAGGACTCTGGGATCATGTCCTGAGCTGAAGGCAGTGGCCTAACCCACTGACTCACCCAGGTGTTACCAACAGCATTCACTTGTGAAATAACCTTCACGGTAATCCTGATGCAAAGCCCCTGTCCCATGCTCAGGCTTCTGTCCTCAGTAGCCTGGTCCATGAACTCTGCAGATGTGGGAACCCTGAGGTGCACCGCACAATGTCCATAGATCCCAATGGGAACGTTTGCCCTTTAGAAATGAGCTGAATCCGTAGAACAAGTGAAATCTGCATGCACCCCTTGGGACACAGCTCCAAGGAGCGCCCACCTGAAGCGGGAACCAGGAGTTTGATGATCCCTCAGCAAGGGCCGGTAGGGCCTCCCATGTGCATCGGCCTAACCCTAACCCGAGGGTGCTTCTTCAGACTTCTATCCCCGGTTGCCTGCCCTGGTAGCCCTCTAGGTAGGGGATTCCTTCTTCACATCGCAGGCCTCTGGGTGCCGCCCACTAGGCAAATGGGAAGTTTAGCCCTGTGGAAGACCCTCGGGGAGGGAGAAATCTGCCTGTCCGATCATTCTACCAACACCTTCCTAGGACCCCCACACCACAATCCGGGAATAGGATGGTCCGCCAGGGCTACGTCCTCAACTGAGTCCCGTGGAAAGCCTAATTCTGCCCTGACACATCAGGTCAGCCATTCACCCAGAGCAAAAGGCTAAGCCTAGGTTATGTTATCAGACTCTGGACACCGGAGGACTGAACCCCGGTCTTCCTGTGGATGGGAAAGTCAGTCTGTAGGAAGGACTCAGCCTCTCAGGCAGAAACTGACCCTTTCCTTCTGTGCTATCCAGTACCTTCAGATATATAGAAACCAGCATGCTCCCCTGAGGGCATTCCAACCTCTTGGCCTGTCCTGTCCAAAATTCCATCGCCTGAGGATTCTGCTGAGTCCCACCCTCAACGCAGCCCTTGGTGTGCCATATTGTGTGGCCAGTTCCGACATGCCTTGTTCCTAAATCATAACCCTAACCCTTACTCTAACCCTCACCTAAACATAACCCTAACCCTAACCCTAACCCTAACCCTAACCCTATACCTCACATGAAGCCGTGGTCGGCTGCTCAGCCTTCCAACCTCAGAGGCCTGGTTCCCAAAATCTCCCGATGGAAGAACCCTGAGCCACACTGCAGAATTGCACTTGATCACTATATAAAACATGCCTGAATATATTTATTTATTTATTTATAATGATTTTATTTATTTGATGGACAGACTGAGATCACAAGTAGGCTGTGTTTTTGTCTGAAGGAAGGGGGAATAAGGCTCCCTGCAGTGGGGAGGGCCCCGTGTCAAACTAGATTCCTCTTCCCTGGGATCTTGACCTGGGCCGAGGCAAGAGGTCACATCCAATGAGGTACACAGGTGTTCTGGAAAGCATACCCAATAGCATTGACCTTCAGCCTTAGCATAATGCGAAGCCCAAGTCATGTGCTCAGACTTCTGTCCTCAAAGGCCTGGTTTCCAAACTCTCCCCATGGGGGAACCCTGAGCTGCCCCGCACAAATGACCTAGATTCCAATAGGAAATCATGCCCTCTCTTTTATATATTTATTATTTATGTATTTATTTATTTATTGCCTCAAGATTTTACTTTTTCACTTAGCAGGGAGCGAAAAGATGTAGGCAGTGTTGCACGCCCAGAGAAGGGAAAGAAGGCTCCCTGCTGATGAGACAGGCCGATGTGGGGCTCCATTCCAGGACTCTGGGATCATGTCCTGAGCTGAAGGCTGTGGCCTAACCCACTGACTCACCCAGGTGTTACCAACAGCATTCACTTGTGAAATAACCTTCACGGTAATCCTGATGCAAAGCCCCTGTCCCATGCTCAGGCTTCTGTCCTCAGTAGCCTGGTCCATGAACTCTGCAGATGCGGGAACCCTGAGGTGCACCGCACAATGTCCATAGATCCCAATGGGAACGTTTGCCCTTTAGAAATGAGCTGAATCCGTAGAACAGGTGAAATCTGCATGCACCCCAGGGACACAGCTCCAAGGAGCGCCCACCTGAAGCGGGAACCAGGAGTTTGATGATCCCTCAGCAAGGGCCAGTAGGGCCTCCCTTGTGCATCGGCCTAACCCTAACCCGAGGGTGCTTCTTCAGACTTCTATCCCCGGTTGTCTGCCCTGGTAGCCCTCTAGGTAGGGGATTCCTTCTTCACATCGCAGGCCTCTGGGTGCCCCCCACTAGGCAAATGGGAAGTTTAGCCCTGTGGAAGACCCTCGGGGAGGGAGAAATCTGCCTGTCCGATCATTCTACCAACACCTTCCTAGGACCCCCACACCACAATCCGGGAATAGGATGGTCCGCCAGGGCTACGTCCTCAAATGAGTCCCGTGGAAAGCCTAATTCTGCCCTGACGAATCAGGTCAGCCATTCTCCCAGAGCCAAAGGCTAAGCCTAGGTTACGTGATCAGACTCTGGACACCGGAGGACTGAACCCAGGTCCTCCTGTGGATGGGAAGTCAGTCTGTAGGAAGGACTCAGCCTCTCAGGCAGAAACTGACCCTTTCCTTCTGTGCTATCCAGTACCTTCAGATATATAGAAACCAGCATGCTCCCCTGAGGGCATTCCACCCTCTTGGCCTGTCCCGTCCAAAATTCCATCGCCTGAGGATTCTGCTGAGTCCCACCCTCAACTCAGCCCTTTTTGTGCCAGTATTGTGTGGCCAGTTCCGACATGCCTTTTTCCTAAAACATAACCCTAACCCTTACTCTAACCCTCACCTAAACATAACCCTAACCCTAACCCTAACCCTAACCCTACCCTATACCTCACATGAAGCCGTGGTCGGCTGCTCAGCCTTCCAACCTCAGAGGCCTGGTTCCCAAAATCTCCCGATGGAAGAACCCTGAGCCACACTGCAGAATTGCATTTGATCACTATATAAAACATGCCTGAATATATTTATTTATTTATTTATAATGATTTTATTTATTTGTTGGACAGACTGTGATCACAAGTAGGCTGTGTTTTTGTCTGAAGGAAGGGGGAATAAGGCTCCCTGCAGTGGGAGGGCCCGGTGTCAAACTAGATTCCTGTTCCCTGGGATCTTGACCTGGGCCGAGGCAAGAGGTCACATCCAATGAGGTACACAGGTGTTCTGGAAAGGATACCCTATAGCAATGACCTTCAGCCTTAGCATAATGCGAAGCCCAAGTCATGTGCTCAGTCTTCTGTCCTCAAAGGCCTGGTTCCCAAACTCTCCCCATGGGGGAACCCTGAGCTGCCCCGCACAAATGACCTAGATTCCAATAGGAAATCATGCCCTCTCTTTTATATATTTATTATTTATGTATTTATTTATTTATTGCCTCAAGATTTTACTTTTTCACTTTGCAGGAAGCGAAAAGATGTAGGCAGTGTTGCACGCCCAGAGAAGGGAAAGAAGGCTCCCTGCTGAGGAGACAGCCCGATGTTGGGCTCCATCCCAGGACTCTGGGATCATGTCCTGAGCTGAAGGCAGTGGCCTAACCCACTGACTCACCCAGGTGTTACCAACAGCATTCACTTGTGAAATAACCTTCACGGTAATCCTGATGCAAAGCCCCTGTCCCATGCTCAGGCTTCTGTCCTCAGTAGCCTGGTCCATGAACTCTGCAGATGCGGGAACCCTGAGGTGCACCGCACAATGTCCATAGATCCCAATGGGAACGTTTGCCCTTTAGAAATGAGCTGAATCCGTAGAACAGGTGAAATCTGCATGCACCCCAGGGACACAGCTCCAAGGAGCGCCCACCTGAAGCGGGAACCAGGAGTTTGATGATCCCTCAGCAAGGGCCGGTAGGGCCTCCCATGTGCATCGGCCTAACCCTAACCCGAGGGTGCTTCTTCAGACTTCTATCCCCGGTTGCCTGCCCTGGTAGCCCTCTAGGTAGGGGATTCCTTCTTCACATCGCAGGCCTCTGGGTGCCGCCCACTAGGCAAATGGGAAGTTTAGCCCTGTGGAAGATCCTCGTGGAGGGAGAAATCTACCTGTCCGATCATTCTAACAACACCTTCCTAGGACACCCACACCACAATCCGGGAATAGGATGGTCCGCCAGGGCTACGTCCTCAACTGAGTCCCGTGGAAAGCCTAATTCTGCCCTGACGAATCAGGACAGCCATTCACCCAGAGCCAAAGGCTAAGCCTAGGTTACGTGATCAGACTCTGGACACCGGAGGACTGAACCCAGGTCCTCCTGCAGATGGGAAAGTCAGTCTGTAGGAAGGACTCAGCCTCTCAGGCAGAAACTGACCCTTTCCTTCTGTGCTATCCAGTACCTTCAGATATATAGAAACCAGCATGCTCCCCTGAGGGCATTCCACCCTCTTGGCCTGTCCTGTCCAAAATTCCATCGCCTGAGGATTCTTCTGAGTCCCACCCTCAACTCAGCCCTTGGTGTGCCAGTATTGTGTGGCCAGTTCCGACATGCCTTGTTCCAAAAACATAACCCTAACCCTTACTCTAACCCTCACCTAAACATAACCCTAACCCTAACCCTAACCCTAACCCTAACCCTATACCTCACATGAAGCCGTGGTCGGCTGCTCAGCCTTCCAACCTCAGAGGCCTGGTTCCCAAAATCTCCCGATGGAAGAACCCTGAGCCACACTGCAGAATTGCATTTGATCACTATATAAAACATGCCTGAATATATTTATTTATTTATTTATAATGATTTTATTTATTTGTTGGACAGACTGTGATCACAAGTAGGCTGTGTTATTGTCTAAAGGAAGAGGGAATAAGGCTCCCTGCAGTGGGGAGGGCCCGGTGTCAAACTAGATTCCTCTTCCCTGGGATCTTGACCTGGGCCGAGGCAAGAGGTCACATCCAATGAGGTACACAGGTGTTCTGGAAAGCATACCCTATAGCAATGACCTTCAGCCTTAGCATAATGCGAAGCCCAAGTCATGTGCTCAGTCTTCTGTCCTCAAAGGCCTGGTTCCCAAACTCTCCCCATGGGGGAACCCTGAGCTGCCCCGCACAAATGACCTAGATTCCAATAGGAAATCATGCCCTCTCTTTTATATATTTATTATTTATGTATTTATTTATTTATTGCCTCAAGATTTTACTTTTTCACTTTGCAGGAAGCGAAAAGTTGTAGGCAGTGTTGCACGCCCAGAGAAGGGAAAGAAGGCTCCCTGCTGAGGAGACAGCCCGATGTGGGGCTCCATCCCAGGACTCTGGGATCATGTCCTGAGCTGAAGGCAGTGGCCTAACCCACTGACTCACCCAGGTGTTACCAACAGCATTCACTTGTGAAATAACCTTCACGGTAATCCTGATGCAAAGCCCCTGTCCCATGCTCAGGCTTCTGTCCTCAGTAGCCTGGTCCATGAACTCTGCAGATGTGGGAACCCTGAGGTGCACCGCACAATGTCCATAGATCCCAATGGGAACGTTTGCCCTTTAGAAATGAGCTGAATCCGTAGAACAAGTGAAATCTGCATGCACCCCTTGGGACACAGCTCCAAGGAGCGCCCACCTGAAGCGGGAACCAGGAGTTTGATGATCCCTCAGCAAGGGCCGGTAGGGCCTCCCATGTGCATCGGCCTAACCCTAACCCGAGGGTGCTTCTTCAGACTTCTATCCCCGGTTGCCTGCCCTGGTAGCCCTCTAGGTAGGGGATTCCTTCTTCACATCGCAGGCCTCTGGGTGCCGCCCACTAGGCAAATGGGAAGTTTAGCCCTGTGGAAGACCCTCGGGGAGGGAGAAATCTGCCTGTCCGATCATTCTACCAACACCTTCCTAGGACCCCCACACCACAATCCGGGAATAGGATGGTCCGCCAGGGCTACGTCCTCAACTGAGTCCCGTGGAAAGCCTAATTCTGCCCTGACACATCAGGTCAGCCATTCACCCAGAGCAAAAGGCTAAGCCTAGGTTATGTTATCAGACTCTGGACACCGGAGGACTGAACCCCGGTCTTCCTGTGGATGGGAAAGTCAGTCTGTAGGAAGGACTCAGCCTCTCAGGCAGAAACTGACCCTTTCCTTCTGTGCTATCCAGTACCTTCAGATATATAGAAACCAGCATGCTCCCCTGAGGGCATTCCAACCTCTTGGCCTGTCCTGTCCAAAATTCCATCGCCTGAGGATTCTGCTGAGTCCCACCCTCAACGCAGCCCTTGGTGTGCCATATTGTGTGGCCAGTTCCGACATGCCTTGTTCCTAAATCATAACCCTAACCCTTACTCTAACCCTCACCTAAACATAACCCTAACCCTAACCCTAACCCTAACCCTAACCCTATACCTCACATGAAGCCGTGGTCGGCTGCTCAGCCTTCCAACCTCAGAGGCCTGGTTCCCAAAATCTCCCGATGGAAGAACCCTGAGCCACACTGCAGAATTGCACTTGATCACTATATAAAACATGCCTGAATATATTTATTTATTTATTTATAATGATTTTATTTATTTGATGGACAGACTGAGATCACAAGTAGGCTGTGTTTTTGTCTGAAGGAAGGGGGAATAAGGCTCCCTGCAGTGGGGAGGGCCCCGTGTCAAACTAGATTCCTCTTCCCTGGGATCTTGACCTGGGCCGAGGCAAGAGGTCACATCCAATGAGGTACACAGGTGTTCTGGAAAGCATACCCAATAGCATTGACCTTCAGCCTTAGCATAATGCGAAGCCCAAGTCATGTGCTCAGACTTCTGTCCTCAAAGGCCTGGTTTCCAAACTCTCCCCATGGGGGAACCCTGAGCTGCCCCGCACAAATGACCTAGATTCCAATAGGAAATCATGCCCTCTCTTTTATATATTTATTATTTATGTATTTATTTATTTATTGCCTCAAGATTTTACTTTTTCACTTAGCAGGGAGCGAAAAGATGTAGGCAGTGTTGCACGCCCAGAGAAGGGAAAGAAGGCTCCCTGCTGATGAGACAGGCCGATGTGGGGCTCCATTCCAGGACTCTGGGATCATGTCCTGAGCTGAAGGCTGTGGCCTAACCCACTGACTCACCCAGGTGTTACCAACAGCATTCACTTGTGAAATAACCTTCACGGTAATCCTGATGCAAAGCCCCTGTCCCATGCTCAGGCTTCTGTCCTCAGTAGCCTGGTCCATGAACTCTGCAGATGCGGGAACCCTGAGGTGCACCGCACAATGTCCATAGATCCCAATGGGAACGTTTGCCCTTTAGAAATGAGCTGAATCCGTAGAACAGGTGAAATCTGCATGCACCCCTTGGGACACAGCTCCAAGGAGTGCCCACCTGAAGCGGGAACCAGGAGTTTGATGATCCCTCAGCAAGGGCCGGTAGGGCCTCCCATGTGCATCGGCCTAACCCTAACCTGAGGGTGCTTCTTCAGACTTCTATCCCCGGTTGCCAGCACTGGTAGCCCTCTAGGTAGGGGATTCCTTCTTCACATCGCAGGCCTCTGGGTGCCGCCCACTAGGCAAATAGGAAGTTTAGCCCTGTGGAAGACCCTAGGGGAGGGAGAAATCTGCCTGTCCGATCATTCTACCAACACCTTCCTAGGACTCCCACACCACAATCCGGGAATAGGATGGTCCGCCAGGGCTACGTCCTCAAATGAGTCCTGTGGAAAGCCTAATTCTGCCCTGACAAATCAGGTCAGCCATTCTCCCAGAGCCAAAGGCTAAGCCTAGGTTACGTGATCAGACTCTGGACACCGGAGGACTGAACCCAGGTCCTCCTGTGGATGGGAAAGTCAGTCTGTAGGAAGGACTCAGCCTCTCAGACAGAAACCGACCCTTTCCTTCTGTGCTATCCAGTACCTTCAGATATATAGAAACCAGCATGCTCCCCTGAGGGCATTCCACCCTCTTGGCCTGTCCCGTCCAAAATTCCATCGCCTGAGGATTCTGCTGAGTCCCACCCTCAACTCAGCCCTTGGTGTGCCAGTATTGTGTGGCCAGTTCCGAAATGCCTTGTTCCTAAGACATAACCATAACCCTTACTCTAACCCTCACCTAAACATAACCCTAACCCTAACCCTAACCCTAACCCTATACCTCACATGAAGCCGTGGTCGGCTGCTCAGCCTTCCAACCTCAGAGGTTTTGTTCCCCAAATCTCCCGATGGAAGAACCCTGAGCCACACTGCAGAATTGCACTTGAGCAATATATAAAACATGCCTGAATATATTTATTTATTTATTTATAATGATTTTATTTATTTGTTGGACAGACTGAGATCACAAGTAGGCTGTGTTTTTTTCTGAAGGAAGGGGGAATAAGGCTCCCTGCAGTGGGGAGGGCCCCGTGTCAAACTAGATTCCTCTTTACTGGGATTTTGCCCTGGGCCGAGGCAAGAGGTCACATCCAATGAGGTACACAGGTGTTCTGGAAAGCATACCCTATAGCAATGAGCTTCAGCCTTATCATAATGCGAAGCCCAAGTCATGTGCTCAGTCTTCTGTCCTCAAAGGCCTGGTTCCCAAACTCTCCCCATGGGGGAACCCTGAGCTGCCCCGCACAAATGACCTAGATTCCAATAGGAAATCATGCCCTCTCTTTTATATATTTATTATTTATGTATTTATTTATTCATTGCCTCAAGATTTTACTTTTTCACTTTGCAGAGAGCGAAAAGATGTAGGCAGTGTTGCACGCCCAGAGAAGGGAAAGAAGGCTCCCTGCTGAGGAGACAGCCCGATGTGGGGCTCCATCCCAGGACTCTGGGATCATGTCCTGAGCTGAAGGCAGTGGCCTAACCCACTGACTCACCCAGGTGTTACCAACAGCATTCACTTGTGAAATAACCTTCACGGTAATCCTGATGCAAAGCCCCTGTCCCATGCTCAGGCTTCTGTCCTCAGTAGCCTGGTCCATGAACTCTGCAGATGCGGGAACCCTGAGGTGCACCGCACAATGTCCATAGATCCCAATGGGAACGTTTGCCCTTTAGAAATGAGCTGAATCCGTAGAACAGGTGAAATCTGCATGCACCCCTTGGGACACAGCTCCAAGGAGCGCCCACCTGAAGCGGGAACCAGGAGTTTGATGATCCCTCAGCAAGGGCCGGTAGGGCCTCCCATGTGCATCAGCCTAACCCTAACCCGAGGATGCTTCTTTAGACTTCTATCCCTGGTTGCCTGCCCTGGTAGCTCTCTAGGTAGGGGATTCCTTCTTCACATCGCAGGCTTCTGGTTGCCGCCCACTATGATAATGGGAAATTTAGCCCTGTGGAAGACCTCGGGGCGGGAGAAATCTGTCTGTCCGATCATTCTACCAACACCTTCCTAGGACCCCCCACACCACAATCCGGGAATAGGATGGTCCGCCAGGGCTACGTCCTCAACTGAGTCCCGTGGAAAGCCTAATTCTGCCCTGACAAATCAGGTCAGCCATTCTCCTAGAGCCAAAGGCTAAGCCTAGGTTACGGAATCAGACTCTGGACACCGGAGGACTGAACCCAGGTCCTCCTGTGGATGGCAAAGTCAGTCTGTAGGAAGGACTCAGCCTCTCAGGCAGAAACTGACCCTTTCCTTCTGTGCTATCCAGTACCTTCAGATATATAGAAACCAGCATGCTCCCCTGAGGGCTTTCCACCCTTTGGCCTGTCCCGTCCAAAATTCCATCGCCTGAGGATTCTGCTGAGTCCCACCCTCAACTCAGCCTTTAATGTGCCAGTATTGTGTGGCCAGTTCCGACATGCCTTGTTCCTAAGACATAACCCTAACCCTTACTGAAACCCTCACCTAAACATAACCCTAACCCTAACCATAACCCTAACACTAACCCTAACCCTAACCGTATACCTCACATGAAGCCGTGGTCGGCTGCTCAGCCTTCCAACCTCAGAGGCCTGGTTCCCAAAATCTCCCGATGGAAGAACCCTGAGCCACACTACAGAATTGCACTTGATCACTATATAAAACATGCCTGAATATATTTATTTATTTATTTATAATGATTTTATTTATTTGTTGGACAGACTGAGATCACAAGTAGGCTGTGTTTTTGTCCGAAGGAAGGGGGAATAAGGCTCACTGCAGTGGGGAGGGCCCCGTGTCAAACTAGATTCCTCTTCCCTGGGATCTTGACCTGGGCCGAGGCAAGAGGTCACATCCAATGAGGTACACAGGTGTTCTGGAAAGCATACCCAATAGCAATGACCTTCAGCCTTAGCATAATGAGAAGCCCAAGTCATGTGCTCAGACTTCTGTCCTCAAAGGCCTGGTTTCCAAACTCTCCCCATGGGGGAACCCTGAGCTGCCCCGCACAAATGACCTAGATTCCAATAGGAAATCATGCCCTCTCTTTTATATATTTATTATTTATGTATTTATTTATTTATTGCCTCAAGATTTTACTTTTTCACTTTGCAGGGAGCGAAAAGATGTAGGCAGTGTTGCACGCCCAGAGAAGGGAAAGAAGGCTCCCTGCTGAAGAGACAGTCCGATGTGGGGCTCCATCCCAGGACTCTGGGATCATGTCCTGAGCTGAAGGCAGTGGCCTAACCCACGGACTCACCCAGGTGTTACCAACAGCATTCACTTGTGAAATAACCTTCACGGTAATCCTGATGCAAAGCCCCTGTCCCATGCTCAGGCTTCTGTCCTCAGTAGCCTGGTCCATGAACTCTGCAGATGCGGGAACCCTGAGGTGCACCGCACAATGTCCATAGATCCCAATGGGAACGTTTGCCCTTTAGAAATGAGCTGAATCCGTAGAACAGGTGAAATCTGCATGCACCCCTTGGGACACAGCTCCAAGGAGTGCCCACCTGAAGCGGGAACCAGGAGTTTGATGATCCCTCAGCAAGGGCCGGTAGGGCCTCCCATGTGCATCGGCCTAACCCTAACCTGAGGGTGCTTCTTCAGACTTCTATCCCCAGTTGCCAGCGCTGGTAGCCCTCTAGGTAGGGGATTCCTTCTTCACATCGCAGGCCTCTGGGTGCCGCCCACTAGGCAAATGGGAAGTTTAGCCCTGTGGAAGACCCTAGGGGAGGGAGAAATCTGCCTGTCCGATCATTCTACCAACACCTTCCTAGGACTCCCACACCACAATCCGGGAATAGGATGGTCTGCCAGGGCTACGTCCTCATCTGAGTCCTGTGGAAAGCCTAATTCTGCCCTGACAAATCAGGTCAGCCATTCTCCCAGAGCCAAAGGCTAAGCCTAGGTTATGTGATCACACTCTGGACACCGGAGGACTGAACCCAGGTCCTCCTGTGGATGGGAAAGTCAGTCTGTAGGAAGGACTCAGCCTCAAAGGCAGAAACTGACCCTTTCCTTCTGTGCTATCCAGTACCTTCAGATATATAGAAACCAGCATGCTCCCCTGAGGGCATTCCACCCTCTTGGCCTGTCCTGTCCAAAATTCCATCGCCTGAGGATTCTGCTGAGTCCCACCCTCAACTCAGCCCTTGGTGTGCCAGTATTGTGTGGCCAGTTCCGACATGCCTTGTTCCTAAGACATAACCCTAACCCTTACTCTAATCCTCACCTAAACATAACCCTAACCCTAACCCTAACCCTAACCCTAACCCTAACCCTAACCCTATACCTCACATGAAGCCGTGGTTGGCTGCTCAGCCTTCCAACCTCAGAGGCCTGGTTCCCCAAATCTCCCGATGGAAGAACCCTGAGCCACACTGCAGAATTGCACTTGAGCAATATATAAAACATGCCTGAATATATTTATTTATTTTTTTATAATGATTTTATTTATTTGTTGGACAGACTGAGATCACAAGTAGGCTGTGTTTTTTTCTGAAGGAAGGGGGAATAAGGCTCCCTGCAGTGGGGAGGGCCCCGTGTCAAACTAGATTCCTCTTCCCTGGGATCTTGACCTGGGCCGAGGCAAGAGGTCACATCCAATGAGGTACACAGGTGTTCTGGAAAGCATACCCTATAGCAATGACCTTCAGCCTTAGCATAATGCGAAGCCCAAGTCATGTGCTCAGTCTTCTGTCCTCAAAGGCCTGGTTCCCAAACTCTCCCCATGGGGGAACCCTGAGCTGCCCCGCACAAATGACCTAGATTCCAATAGGAAATCATGCCCTCTCTTTTATATATTTATTATTTAAATATTTATTTATTTATTGCTTCAAGATTTTACTTTTTCACTTTGCAGGGAGCGAAAAGATGTAGGCAGTGTTGCACGCCCAGAGGACGAAAAGAAGGCTCCCTGCTGAGGAGACAGCCCGATGTGGGGCTCCATCCCAGGCTCTGGGATTATGTCCTGAGCTGAAGGCAGTGGCCTAACCCACTGACTCACCCAGGTGTTACCAACAGCATTCACTTGTGAAATATCCTTCACGGTAATCCTGATGCAAAGCCCCTGTCCCATGCTCAGGCTTCTGTCCTCAGTAGCCTGGTCCATGAACTCTGCAGATGCGGGAACTCTGAGGTGCACTGCACAATGTCCATAGATCCCAATGGGAACGTTTGCCCTTTAGAAATGAGCTGAATCCGTAGAACAGGTGAAATCTGCATGCACCCCTTGGGACACAGCTCCAAGGAGCGCCCACCTGAAGCGGGAACCAGGAGTTTGATGATCCCTCAGCAAGGGCCGGTAGGGCCTCCCATGTGCATCGGCCTAACCCTAACCCGAGGGTGCTTCTTCAGACTTCTATCCCCGGTTGCCTGCCCTGGTAGCCCTCTAGGTAGGGGATTCCTTCTTCACATCGCAGGCCTCTGGGTGCCGCCCACTAGGCAAATGGGAAGTTTAGCCCTGTGGAAGACCCTCGGGGAGGGAGAAATCTCCCTGTCCGATCATTCTACCAACACCTTCCTAGGACCCCCACACCACAATCCGGGAATAGGATGGTCCGCCAGGGCTACGTCCTCAAATGAGTCCCGTGGAAAGCCTAATTCTGCCCCGACAAATCAGGTCAGCCATTCTCCCAGAGCCAAACCCTAAGCCTAGGTTACGTGATCAGACTCTGGACACCGGAGGACTGAACCCAGGTCCTCCTGTGGATGGGAAAGTCAGTCTGTAGGAAGGACTCAGCCTCTCAGGCAGAAACTTACCCTTTCCTTCTGTGCTATCCAGTACCTTCAGATATATAGAAACCAGCATGCTCCCCTGAGGGCATTCCACCCTCTTGGCCAGTCCCGTACAAAATTCCATCGCCTGAGGATTCTGCTGAGTCCCACCCTCAACTCAGCCCTTGGTGTGCCAGTATTGTGTGGCCAGTTCCGACATGCCTTGTTCCTAAAACATAACCCTAACCCTTACTCTAACCCTCACCTAAACATAACCCTAACCCTAACACTAACCCTAACCCTAACCCTATACCTCACATGAAGCCGTGGTCGTCTGCTCAGCCTTCCAACCTCAGAGGCCTGGTTCCCAAAATTTCCCGATGTAAGAACCATGAGCCACACTGCAGAATTGCACTTGATCACTATATAAAACATGCCTGAATATATTTATTTATTTATTTATAATGATTTTATTTATTTGTTGGACAGACTGAGATCACAAGTAGGCTGTGTTTTTGTCTGAAGGAAGGGGGAATAAGGCTCCCTGCAGTGGGGAGGGCCCCGTGTCAAACTAGATTCCTCTTCCCTGGGATCTTGACCTGGGCCGAGGCAAGAGGTCACATCCAATGAGGTACACAGGTGTTCTGGAAAGCATACCCTATAGCAATGACCTTCAGCCTTAGCATAATGCGAAGCCCAAGTCATGTGCTCAGTCTTCTGTCCTCAAAGGCCTGGTTCCCAAACTCTCCCCATGGGGGAACCCTGAGCTGCCCCGCACAAATGACCTAGATTCCAATAGGAAATCATGCCCTCTCTTTTATATATTTATTATTTATGTATTTATTTATTTATTGCCTCAAGATTTTACTTTTTCACTTTTCAGGGAGCGAAAAGATGTAGGCAGTGTTGCACGCCCAGAGAAGGGAAAGAAGGCTCCCTGCTGAGGAGACAGCCCGATGTGGGGCTCCATCCCAGGACTCTGGGATCATGTCCTGAGCTGAAGGCAGTGGCCTAACCCACTGACTCACCCAGGTGTTACCAACAGCATTCACTTGTGAAATAACCTTCACGGTAATCCTGATGCAAAGCCCCTGTCCCATGCTCAGGCTTCTGTCCTCAGTAGCCTGGTCCATGAACTCTGCAGATGCGGGAACCCTGAGTTGCACCGCACAATGTCCATAGATCCCAATGGGAACGTTTGCCCTTTAGAAATGAGCTGAATCCGTAGAACAGGTGAAATCTGCATGCACCCCTTGGGACACAGCTCCAAGGAGCGCCCACCTGAAGCGGGAACCAGGAGTTTGATGATCCCTCAGCAAGGGCCGGTAGGGCCTCCCATGTGCATCGGCCTAACCCTAACCCGAGGGTGCTTCTTCAGACTTCTATCCCCGGTTGCCTGCCCTGGTAGCCCTCTAGGTAGGGGATTCCTTCTTCACATCGCAGGCCTCTGGGTGCCGCCCACTAGGCAAATGGGAAGTTTAGCCCTGTGGAAGACCCTCGGGGAGGGAGAAATCTGCCTGTCCGATCATTCTACCAACACCTTCCTAGGACCCCCACAACACAATCCGGGAATAGGATGGTCCGCCAGGGCTACGTCCTCAAATGAGTCACGTGGAAAGCCTAATTCTGCCCTGACAAATCAGGTCAGCCATTCACCCAGAGCCAAATGCTAAGCCTAGGTTACTGGATCAGACTCTGTTCCCCGGAGGAGTGAACCCAGGTCCTCCTGTGGATGGGAAAGTCAGTCTGTAGGAAGGACTCAGCCTCTCAGGCAGAAACTGACCCTTTCCTTCTGTGCTATCCAGTACCTTCAGATATATAGAAACCAGCATGCTCCCCTGAGGGCATTCCACCCTCTTGGCCTGTCCCGTCCAAAATTCCATCGCCTGAGGATTCTGCTGAGTCCCACCCTCAACTCAGCCCTTGGTGTGCCAGTATTGTGTGGCCAGTTCCAACATGCCTTGTTCCTAAAACATAACCCTAACCCTTACTCTAACCCTCACCTAAACATAACCCTAACCCTAACCCTAACCCTAACCCTAACCCTATACCTCACATGAAGCCTTGGTCGGCTGCTCAGCCTTCCAACCTCAGAGGCCTGGTTCCCAAAATCTCTCGATGGAAGAACCCTGAGCCACAGTGCAGAATTGCACTTGAGCACTATATAAAACATGCCTGAATATATTTATTTATTTATTTATAATGATTTTATTTATTTGTTGGACAGACTGAGATCACAAGTAGGCTGTGTTTTTGTCTGAAGGAAGGGGGAATAAGGCTCCCTGCAGTGGGGAGGGCCCCGTGTCAAACTAGATTCCTCTTCCCTGGGATCTTGACCTGGGCCGAGGCAAGAGGTCACATCCAATGAGGTAAACAGGTGTTCTGGAAAGCATACCCTATAGCAATGACCTTCAGCCTTAGCATAATGCGAAGCCCAAGTCATGTGCTCAGTCTTCTGTCCTCAAAGGCCTGGTTCCCAAACTCTCCCCATGAAGGAACCCGGAGCTGCCACCACACAAATGACCTAGATTCCAATAGGAAATCATGCCCTCTCTTTTATATATTTACTATTTATGTATTTATTTATTTATTGCCTCAAGATTTTACTTTTTCACTTTGCAGGGCGCGAAAAGATGTAGGCAGTGTTGCACGCCCAGAGAAGGGAAAGAAGGCTCCCTGCTGAGGAGACAGCCCGATGTGGGGCTCCATCCCAGGACTCTGGGATCATGTCCTGAGCTGAAGGCAGTGGCCTAACCCACTGACTCACCCAGGTGTTACCAACAGCATTCACTTGTGAAATAACCTTCACGGTAATCCTGATGCAAAGCCCCTGTCCCATGCTCAGGCTTCTGTCCTCAGTAGCCTGGTCCATGAACTCTGCAGATGCGGGAACCCTGAGGTGTACCGCACAATGTCCATAGATCCCAATGGGAACGTTTGCCCTTTAGAAATGAGCTGAATCCGTAGAACAGGTGAAATCTGCATGCACCCCTTGGGACACAGCTCCAAGGAGTGCCCACCTGAAGCGGGAACCAGGAGTTTGATGATCCCTCAGCAAGGGCCGGTAGGGCCTCCCATGTGCATCGGCCTAACCCTAACCCGAGGATGCTTCTTTAGACTTCTATCCCTGGTTACCTGCCCTGGTAGCTCTCTAGGTAGGGGATTCCTTCTTCACATCGCAGGCTTCAGGGTGCCGCCCACTATGATAATGGGAAATTTAGCCCTGTGGAAGACCTCGGGGCGGGAGAAATCTGCCTGTCCGATCATTCTACCAACACCTTCCTAGGACCCCCACACCACAATCCGGGAATAGGATGGTCCGCCAGGGCTACGTCCTCAACTGAGTCCCGTGGAAAGCCTAATTCTGCCCTGACAAATCAGGTCAGCCATTCTCCCAGAGCCAAAGGCTAAGCCTAGTTTACGGGATCAGACTCTGGAGACCGGAGGACTGAACCCAGGTCCTCCTGTGGATGGGAAAGTCAGTCTGTAGGAAGGACTCAGCCTCTCAGGCAGAAACTGACCCTTTCCTTCTGTGCTATCCAGTACCTTCAGATATATAGAAACCAGCATGCTACCCTGAGGGCATTCCACCCTCTTGGCCTGTCCCGTCCAAAATTCCATCACCTGAGGATTCTGCTGAGTCCCACCCTCAACTCAGCCCTTGGTGTGCCAGTATTGTGTGGCCAGTTCCGACATGCCTTGTTCCTAAGACATAACCCTAACCCTTACTCTAACCCTCACCTAAACATAACCCTAACCCTAACCCTAACCCTAACCCTAACCCTAACCGTATACCTCACATGAAGCCGTGGTCGGCTGCTCAGCCTTCCAACCTCAGAGGCCTGGTTCCCAAAATCTCCCGATGGAAGAACCCTGAGCCACACTGCAGAATTGCACTTGAGCACTATATAAAACATGCCTGAATATATTTATTTATTTATTTATAATGATTTTATTTATTTGTTGGACAGACTGAGATCACAAGTAGGCTGTGTTTTTGTCTGAAGGAAGGGGGAATAAGGCTCCCTGCCTTGGGGAAGGCCCCGTGTCAAACTAGATTCCTCTTCCCTGGGATCTTGACCTGGGCCGAGGCAAGAGGTCACATCCAATGAGGTACACAGGTGTTCTGGAAAGCATACCCTATAGCAATGACCTTCAGCCTTAGCATAATGCGAAGCCCAAGTCATGTGCTCAGTCTTCTGTCCTCAAAGGCCTGGTTCCCAAACTCTCCCCATGGGGGAACCCTGAGCTGCCCCGCACAAATGACCTAGATTCCAATAGGAAATCATGCCCTCTCTTTTATATATTTATTATTTATGTATTTATTTATTTATTGCCTCAAGATTTTACTTTTTCACTTTGCAGGAAGCGAAAAGATGTAGGCAGTGTTGCACGCCCAGAGAAGGGAAAGAAGGCTCCCTGCTGAGGAGACAGCCCGATGTGGGGCTCCATCCCAGGACTCTGGGATCATGTCCTGAGCTGAAGGCAATGGCCTAACCCACTGACTCACCCAGGTGTTACCAACAGCATTCACTTGTGAAATAACCTTCACGGTAATCCTGATGCAAAGCCCCTGTCCCATGCTCAGGCTTCTGTCCTCAGTAGCCTGGTCCATGAACTCTGCAGATGCGGGAACCCTGAGGTGCACCGCACAATGTCCATAGATCCCAATGGGAACGTTTGCCCTTTAGAAATGAGCTGAATCCGTAGAACAGGTGAAATCTGCATGCACCCCTTGGGACACAGCTCCAAGGAGCGCCCACCTGAAGCGGGAACCAGGAGTTTGATGATCCCTCAGCAAGGGCCGGTAGGGCCTCCCATGTGCATCGGCCTAACCCTAACCCGAGGGTGCTTCTTCAGACTTCTATCCCCGGTTGCCTGCCCTGGTAGCCCTCTAGGTAGGGGATTCCTTCTTCACATCGCAGGCCTCTGGGTGCCGCCCACTAGGCAAATGGGAAGTTTAGCCCTGTGGAAGACCCTCGGGGAGGGAGAAATCTCCCTGTCCGATCATTCTACCAACACCTTCCTAGGACCCCCACACCACAATCCGGGAATAGGATGGTCCGCCAGGGCTACGTCCTCAAATGAGTCCCGTGGAAAGCCTAATTCTGCCCTGACGAATCAGGTCAGCCATTCTCCCAGAGCCAAAGGCTAAGCCTAGGTTACGTGATCAGACTCTGGACACCGGAGGACTGAACCCAGGTCCTCCTGTGGATGGGAAAGTCAGTCTGTAGGAAGGACTCAGCCTCTCAGGCAGAAACTTACCCTTTCCTTCTGTGCTATCCAGTACCTTCAGATATATAGAAACCAGCATGCTCCCCTGAGGGCATTCCACCCTCTTGGCCTGTCCCGTACAAAATTCCATCGCCTGAGGATTCTGCTGAGTCCCACCCTCAACTCAGCCCTTGGTGTGCCAGTATTGTGTGGCCAGTTCCGACATGCCTTGTTCCTAAAACATAACCCTAACCCTTACTCTAACCCTCACCTAAACATAACCCTAACCCTAACACTAACCCTAACCCTAACCCTATACCTCACATGAAGCCGTGGTCGTCTGCTCAGCCTTCCAACCTCAGAGGCCAGGTTCCCAAAATTTCCCGATGTAAGAACCATGAGCCACACTGCAGAATTGCACTTGATCACTATATAAAACATGCCTGAATATATTTATTTATTTATTTATAATGATTTTATTTATTTGTTGGACAGACTGAGATCACAAGTAGGCTGTGTTTTTGTCTGAAGGAAGGGGGAATAAGGCTCCCTGCAGTGGGGAGGGCCCCGTGTCAAACTAGATTCCTCTTCCCTGGGATCTTGACCTGGGCCGAGGCAAGAGGTCACATCCAATGAGGTACACAGGTGTTCTGGAAAGCATACCCTATAGCAATGACCTTCAGCCTTAGCATAATGCGAAGCCCAAGTCATGTGCTCAGTCTTCTGTCCTCAAAGGCCTGGTTCCCAAACTCTCCCCATGGGGGAACCCTGAGCTGCCCCGCACAAATGACCTAGATTCCAATAGGAAATCATGCCCTCTCTTTTATATATTTATTATTTATGTATTTATTTATTTATTGCCTCAAGATTTTACTTTTTCACTTTGCAGGGAGCGAAAAGATGTAGGCAGTGTTGCACGCCCAGAGAAGGGAAAGAAGGCTCCCTGCTGAGGAGACAGCCCGATGTGGGGCTCCATCCCAGGACTCTGGGATCATGTCCTGAGCTGAAGGCAGTGGCCTAACCCACTGACTCACCCAGGTGTTACCAACAGCATTCACTTGTGAAATAACCTTCACGGTAATCCTGATGCAAAGCCCCTGTCCCATGCTCAGGCTTCTGTCCTCAGTAGCCTGGTCCATGAACTCTGCAGATGCGGGAACCCTGAGTTGCACCGCACAATGTCCATAGATCCCAATGGGAACGTTTGCCCTTTAGAAATGAGCTGAATCCGTAGAACAGGTGAAATCTGCATGCACCCCTTGGGACACAGCTCCAAGGAGCGCCCACCTGAAGCGGGAACCAGGAGTTTGATGATCCCTCAGCAAGGGCCGGTAGGGCCTCCCATGTGCATCGGCCTAACCCTAACCCGAGGGTGCTTCTTCAGACTTCTATCCCCGGTTGCCTGCCCTGGTAGCCCTCTAGGTAGGGGATTCCTTCTTCACATCGCAGGCCTCTGGGTGCCGCCCACTAGGCAAATGGGAAGTTTAGCCCTGTGGAAGACCCTCGGGGAGGGAGAAATCTGCCTGTCCGATCATTCTACCAACACCTTCCTAGGACCCCCACACCACAATCCGGGAATAGGATGGTCCGCCAGGGCTACGTCCTCAAATGAGTCACGTGGAAAGCCTAATTCTGCCCTGACAAATCAGGTCAGCCATTCACCCAGAGCCAAATGCTAAGCCTAGGTTACTGGATCAGACTCTGTTCCCCGGAGGAGTGAACCCAGGTCCTCCTGTGGATGGGAAAGTCAGTCTGTAGGAAGGACTCAGCCTCTCAGGCAGAAACTGACCCTTTCCTTCTGTGCTATCCAGTACCTTCAGATATATAGAAACCAGCATGCTCCCCTGAGGGCATTCCACCCTCTTGGCCTGTCCCGTCCAAAATTCCATCGCCTGAGGATTCTGCTGAGTCCCACCCTCAACTCAGCCCTTGGTGTGCCAGTATTGTGTGGCCAGTTCCGACATGCCTTGTTCCTAAAACATAACCCTAACCCTTACTCTAACCCTCACCTAAACATAACCCTAACCCTAACCCTAACCCTAACCCTAACCCTATACCTCACATGAAGCCTTGGTCGGCTGCTCAGCCTTCCAACCTCAGAGGCCTGGTTCCCAAAATCTCTCGATGGAAGAACCCTGAGCCACAGTGCAGAATTGCACTTGAGCACTATATAAAACATGCCTGAATATATTTATTTATTTATTTATAATGATTTTATTTATTTGTTGGACAGACTGAGATCACAAGTAGGCTGTGTTTTTGTCTGAAGGAAGGGGGAATAAGGCTCCCTGCAGTGGGGAGGGCCCCGTGTCAAACTAGATTCCTCTTCCCTGGGATCTTGACCTGGGCCGAGGCAAGAGGTCACATCCAATGAGGTAAACAGGTGTTCTGGAAAGCATACCCTATAGCAATGACCTTCAGCCTTAGCATAATGCGAAGCCCAAGTCATGTGCTCAGTCTTCTGTCCTCAAAGGCCTGGTTCCCAAACTCTCCCCATGAAGGAACCCGGAGCTGCCACCACACAAATGACCTAGATTCCAATAGGAAATCATGCCCTCTCTTTTATATATTTACTATTTATGTATTTATTTATTTATTGCCTCAAGATTTTACTTTTTCACTTTGCAGGGCGCGAAAAGATGTAGGCAGTGTTGCACGCCCAGAGAAGGGAAAGAAGGCTCCCTGCTGAGGAGACAGCCCGATGTGGGGCTCCATCCCAGGACTCTGGGATCATGTCCTGAGCTGAAGGCAGTGGCCTAACCCACTGACTCACCCAGGTGTTACCAACAGCATTCACTTGTGAAATAACCTTCACGGTAATCCTGATGCAAAGCCCCTGTCCCATGCTCAGGCTTCTGTCCTCAGTAGCCTGGTCCATGAACTCTGCAGATGCGGGAACCCTGAGGTGTACCGCACAATGTCCATAGATCCCAATGGGAACGTTTGCCCTTTAGAAATGAGCTGAATCCGGAGAACAGGTGAAATCTGCATGCACCCCTTGGGACACAGCTCCAAGGAGTGCCCACCTGAAGCGGGAACCAGGAGTTTGATGATCCCTCAGCAAGGGCCGGTAGGGCCTCCCATGTGCATCGGCCTAACCCTAACCCGAGGATGCTTCTTTAGACTTCTATCCCTGGTTACCTGCCCTGGTAGCTCTCTAGGTAGGGGATTCCTTCTTCACATCGCAGGCTTCAGGGTGCCGCCCACTATGATAATGGGAAATTTAGCCCTGTGGAAGACCTCGGGGCGGGAGAAATCTGCCTGTCCGATCATTCTACCAACACCTTCCTAGGACCCCCACACCACAATCCGGGAATAGGATGGTCCGCCAGGGCTACGTCCTCAACTGAGTCCCGTGGAAAGCCTAATTCTGCCCTGACAAATCAGGTCAGCCATTCTCCCAGAGCCAAAGGCTAAGCCTAGTTTACGGGATCAGACTCTGGAGACCGGAGGACTGAACCCAGGTCCTCCTGTGGATGGGAAAGTCAGTCTGTAGGAAGGACTCAGCCTCTCAGGCAGAAACTGACCCTTTCCTTCTGTGCTATCCAGTACCTTCAGATATATAGAAACCAGCATGCTCCCCTGAGGGCATTCCACCCTCTTGGCCTGTCCCGTCCAAAATTCCATCACCTGAGGATTCTGCTGAGTCCCACCCTCAACTCAGCCCTTGGTGTGCCAGTATTGTGTGGCCAGTTCCGACATGCCTTGTTCCTAAGACATAACCCTAACCCTTACTCTAACCCTCACCTAAACATAACCCTAACCCTAACCCTAACCCTAACCCTAACCCTAACCGTATACCTCACATGAAGCCGTGGTCGGCTGCTCAGCCTTCCAACCTCAGAGGCCTGGTTCCCAAAATCTCCCGATGGAAGAACCCTGAGCCACACTGCAGAATTGCACTTGAGCACTATATAAAACATGCCTGAATATATTTATTTATTTATTTATAATGATTTTATTTATTTGTTGGACAGACTGAGATCACAAGTAGGCTGTGTTTTTGTCTGAAGGAAGGGGGAATAAGGCTCCCTGCCTTGGGGAGGGCCCCGTGTCAAACTAGATTCCTCTTCCCTGGGATCTTGACCTGGGCCGAGGCAAGAGGTCACATCCAATGAGGTACACCTGTGTTCTGGAAAGCATACCCTATAGCAATGACCTTCAGCCTTAGCATAATGCGAAGCCCAAGTCATGTGCTCAGTCTTCTGTCCTCAAAGGCCTGGTTCCCAAACTCTCCCCATGGGGGAACCCTGAGCTGCCCCGCACAAATGACCTAGATTCCAATAGGAAATCATGCCCTCTCTTTTATATATTTATTATTTATGTATTTATTTATTTATTGCCTCAAGATTTTACTTTTTCACTTTGCAGGAAGCGAAAAGATGTAGGCAGTGTTGCACGCCCAGAGAAGGGAAAGAAGGCTCCCTGCTGAGGAGACAGCCCGATGTGGGGCTCCATCCCAGGACTCTGGGATCATGTCCTGAGCTGAAGGCAATGGCCTAACCCACTGACTCACCCAGGTGTTACCAACAGCATTCACTTGTGAAATAACCTTCACGGTAATCCTGATGCAAAGCCCCTGTCCCATGCTCAGGCTTCTGTCCTCAGTAGCCTGGTCCATGAACTCTGCAGATGCGGGAACCCTGAGGTGCACCGCACAATGTCCATAGATCCCAATGGGAACGTTTGCCCTTTAGAAATGAGCTGAATCCGTAGAACAGGTGAAATCTGCATGCACCCCTTGGGACACAGCTCCAAGGAGCGCCCACCTGAAGCGGGAACCAGGAGTTTGATGATCCCTCAGCAAGGGCCGGTAGGGCCTCCCATGTGCATCGGCCTAACCCTAACCCGAGGGTGCTTCTTCAGACTTCTATCCCCGGTTGCCTGCCCTGGTAGCCCTCTAGGTAGGGGATTCCTTCTTCACATCGCAGGCCTCTGGGTGCCGCCCACTAGGCAAATGGGAAGTTTAGCCCTGTGGAAGACCCTCGGGGAGGGAGAAATCTGCCTGTCCGATCATTCTACCAACACCTTCCTAGGACCCCCACACCACAATCCGGGAATAGGATGGTCCGCCAGGGCTACGTCCTCAAATGAGTCCCGTGGAAAGCCTAATTCTGCCCTGACGAATCAGGTCAGCCATTCTCCCAGAGCCAAAGGCTAAGCCTAGGTTACGTGATCAGACTCTGGACACCGGAGGACTGAACCCAGGTCCTCCTGTGGATGGGAAAGTCAGTCTGTAGGAAGGACTCAGCCTCTCAGGCAGAAACTGACCCTTTCCTTCTGTGCTATCCAGTACCTTCAGATATATAGAAACCAGCATGCTCCCCTGAGGGCATTCCACCCTCTTGGCCTGTCCCGTCCAAAATTCCATCGCCTGAGGATTCTGCTGAGTCCCACCCTCAACTCAGCCCTTTTTGTGCCAGTATTGTGTGGCCAGTTCCGACATGCCTTTTTCCTAAAACATAACCCTAACCCTTACTCTAACCCTCACCTAAACATAACCCTAACCCTAACCCTAACCCTAACCCTAACCCTATACCTCACATGAAGCCGTGGTCGGCTGCTCAGCCTTCCAACCTCAGAGGCCTGGTTCCCAAAATCTCCCGATGGAAGAACCCTGAGCCACACTGCAGAATTGCATTTGATCACTATATAAAACATGCCTGAATATATTTATTTATTTATTTATAATGATTTTATTTATTTGTTGGACAGACTGTGATCACAAGTAGGCTGTGTTTTTGTCTGAAGGAAGGGGGAATAAGGCTCCCTGCAGTGGGAGGGCCCGGTGTCAAACTAGATTCCTGTTCCCTGGGATCTTGACCTGGGCCGAGGCAAGAGGTCACATCCAATGAGGTACACAGGTGTTCTGGAAAGCATACCCTATAGCAATGACCTTCAGCCTTAGCATAATGCGAAGCCCAAGTCATGTGCTCAGTCTTCTGTCCTCAAAGGCCTGGTTCCCAAACTCTCCCCATGGGGGAACCCTGAGCTGCCCCGCACAAATGACCTAGATTCCAATAGGAAATCATGCCCTCTCTTTTATATATTTATTATTTATGTATTTATTTATTTATTGCCTCAAGATTTTACTTTTTCACTTTGCAGGAAGCGAAAAGATGTAGGCAGTGTTGCACGCCCAGAGAAGGGAAAGAAGGCTCCCTGCTGAGGAGACAGCCCGATGTTGGGCTCCATCCCAGGACTCTGGGATCATGTCCTGAGCTGAAGGCAGTGGCCTAACCCACTGACTCACCCAGGTGTTACCAACAGCATTCACTTGTGAAATAACCTTCACGGTAATCCTGATGCAAAGCCCCTGTCCCATGCTCAGGCTTCTGTCCTCAGTAGCCTGGTCCATGAACTCTGCAGATGCGGGAACCCTGAGGTGCACCGCACAATGTCCATAGATCCCAATGGGAACGTTTGCCCTTTAGAAATGAGCTGAATCCGTAGAACAGGTGAAATCTGCATGCACCCCAGGGACACAGCTCCAAGGAGCGCCCACCTGAAGCGGGAACCAGGAGTTTGATGATCCCTCAGCAAGGGCCGGTAGGGCCTCCCATGTGCATCGGCCTAACCCTAACCCGAGGGTGCTTCTTCAGACTTCTATCCCCGGTTGCCTGCCCTGGTAGCCCTCTAGGTAGGGGATTCCTTCTTCACATCGCAGGCCTCTGGGTGCCGCCCACTAGGCAAATGGGAAGTTTAGCCCTGTGGAAGATCCTCGGGGAGGGAGAAATCTACCTGTCCGATCATTCTACCAACACCTTCCTAGGACACCCACACCACAATCCGGGAATAGGATGGTTCGCCAGGGCTACGTCCTTAACTGAGTCCCGTGGAAAGCCTAATTCTGCCCTGACGAATCAGGACAGCCATTCACCCAGAGCCAAAGGCTAAGCCTAGGTTACGTGATCAGACTCTGGACACCGGAGGACTGAACCCAGGTCCTCCTGCAGATGGGAAAGTCAGTCTGTAGGAAGGACTCAGCCTCTCAGGCAGAAACTGACCCTTTCCTTCTGTGCTATCCAGTACCTTCAGATATATAGAAACCAGCATGCTCCCCTGAGGGCATTCCACCCTCTTGGCCTGTCCCGTCCAAAATTCCATCGCCTGAGGATTCTACTGAGTCCCACCCTCAACTCAGCCCTTGGTGTGCCAGTATTGTGTGGCCAGTTCCGACATGCCTTGTTCCTAAAACATAACCCTAACCCTTACTCTAACCCTCACCTAAACATAACCGTAACCCTAACCCTAACCCTAACCCTAACCCTATACCTCACATGAAGCCGTGGTCGGCTGCTCAGCCTTCCAACCTCAGAGGCCTGGTTCCCAAAATCTCCCGATGGAAGAACCCTGAGCCACACTGCAGAATTGCATTTGATCACTATATAAAACATGCCTGAATATATTTATTTATTTATTTATAATGATTTTATTTATTTGTTGGACAGACTGTGATCACAAGTAGGCTGTGTTATTGTCTAAAGGAAGAGGGAATAAGGCTCCCTGCAGTGGGGAGGGCCCGGTGTCAAACTAGATTCCTCTTCCCTGGGATCTTGACCTGGGCCGAGGCAAGAGGTCACATCCAATGAGGTACACAGGTGTTCTGGAAAGCATACCCTATAGCAATGACCTTCAGCCTTAGCATAATGCGAAGCCCAAGTCATGTGCTCAGTCTTCTGTCCTCAAAGGCCTGGTTCCCAAACTCTCCCCATGGGGGAACCCTGAGCTGCCCCGCACAAATGACCTAGATTCCAATAGGAAATCATGCCCTCTCTTTTATATATTTATTATTTATGTATTTATTTATTTATTGCCTCAAGATTTTACTTTTTCACTTTGCAGGAAGCGAAAAGTTGTAGGCAGTGTTGCACGCCCAGAGAAGGGAAAGAAGGCTCCCTGCTGAGGAGACAGCCCGATGTGGGGCTCCATCCCAGGACTCTGGGATCATGTCCTGAGCTGAAGGCAGTGGCCTAACCCACTGACTCACCCAGGTGTTACCAACAGCATTCACTTGTGAAATAACCTTCACGGTAATCCTGATGCAAAGCCCCTGTCCCATGCTCAGGCTTATGTCCTCAGTAGCCTGGTCCATGAACTCTGCAGATGTGGGAACCCTGAGGTGCACCGCACAATGTCCATAGATCCCAATGGGAACGTTTGCCCTTTAGAAATGAGCTGAATCCGTAGAACAGGTGAAATCTGCATGCACCCCTTGGGACACAGCTCCAAGGAGCGCCCACCTGAAGCGGGAACCAGGAGTTTGATGATCCCTCAGCAAGGGCCGGTAGGGCCTCCCATGTGCATCGGCCTAACCCTAACCCGAGGGTGCTTCTTCAGACTTCTATCCCCGGTTGCCTGCCCTGGTAGCCCTCTAGGTAGGGGATTCCTTCTTCACATCGCAGGCCTCTGGGTGCCGCCCACTAGGCAAATGGGAAGTTTAGCCCTGTGGAAGACCCTCGGGGAGGGAGAAATCTGCCTGTCCGATCATTCTACCAACACCTTCCTAGGACCCCCACACCACAATCCGGGAATAGGATGGTCCGCCAGGGCTACGTCCTCAACTGAGTCCCGTGGAAAGCCTAATTCTGCCCTGACACATCAGGTCAGCCATTCACCCAGAGCCAAAGGCTAAGCCTAGGTTATGTTATCAGACTCTGGACACCGGAGGACTGAACCCCGGTCTTCCTGTGGATGGGAAAGTCAGTCTGTAGGAAGGACTCAGCCTCTCAGGCAGAAACTGACCCTTTCCTTCTGTGCTATCCAGTACCTTCAGATATATAGAAACCAGCATGCTCCCCTGAGGGCATTCCAACCTCTTGGCCTGTCCCGTCCAAAATTCCATCGCCTGAGGATTCTGCTGAGTCCCACCCTCAACGCAGCCCTTGGTGTGCCATATTGTGTGGCCAGTTCCGACATGCCTTGTTCCTAAATCATAACCCTAACCTTTACTCTAACCCTCACCTAAACATAACCCTAACCCTAACCCTAACCCTAACCCTAACCCTATACCTCACATGAAGCCGTGGTCGGCTGCTCAGCCTTCCAACCTCAGAGTCCTGGTTCCCAAAATCTCCCGATGGAAGAACCCTGAGCCACACTGCAGAATTGCACTTGATCACTATATAAAACATGCCTGAATATATTTATTTATTTATTTATAATGATTTTATTTATTTGTTGGACAGACTGAGATCACAAGTAGGCTGTGTTTTTGTCTGAAGGAAGGGGGAATAAGGCTCCCTGCAGTGGGGAGGGCCCCGTGTCAAACTAGATTCCTCTTCCCTGGGATCTTGACCTGGGCCGAGGCAAGAGGTCACATCCAATGAGGTACACAGGTGTTCTGGAAAGCATACCCAATAGCAATGACCTTCAGCCTTAGCATAATGCGAAGCCCAAGTCATGTGCTCAGACTTCTGTCCTCAAAGGCCTGGTTCCCAAACTCTCCCCATGTGGGAACCCTGAGCTGCCCCGCACAAATGACCTAGATTCCAATAGGAAATCATGCCCTCTCTTTTATATATTTATTATTTATGTATTTATTTATTTATTGCCTCAAGATTTTACTTTTTCACTTTGCAGGGAGCGAAAAGATGTAGGCAGTGTTGCACGCCCAGAGAAGGGAAAGAAGGCTCCCTGCTGATGAGACAGGCCGATGTGGGGCTCCATCCCAGGACTCTGGGATCATGTCCTGAGCTGAAGGCATGGCCTAACCCACTGACTCACCCAGGTGTTACCAACAGCATTCACTTGTGAAATAACCTTCACGGTAATCCTGATGCAAAGCCCCTGTCCCATGCTCAGGCTTCTGTCCTCAGTAGCCTGGTCCATGAACTCTGCAGATGCGGGAACCCTGAGGTGTACCGCACAATGTCCATAGATCCCAATGGGAACGTTTGCCCTTTAGAAATGAGCTGAATCCGTAGAACAGGTGAAATCTGCATGCACCCCTTGGGACACAGCTCCAAGGAGTGCCCACCTGAAGCGGGAACCAGGAGTTTGATGATCCCTCAGCAAGGGCCGGTAGGGCCTCCCATGTGCATCGGCCTAACCCTAACCCGAGGATGCTTCTTTAGACTTCTATCCCTGGTTACCTGCCCTGGTAGCTCTCTAGGTAGGGGATTCCTTCTTCACATCGCAGGCTTCAGGGTGCCGCCCACTATGATAATGGGAAATTTAGCCCTGTGGAAGACCGCGGGGCGGGAGAAATCTGCCTGTCCGATCATTCTCCCAACACCTTCCTAGGACCCCCACACCACAATCCGGGAATAGGATGGTCCGCCAGGGCTACGTCCTCAACTGAGTCCCGTGGAAAGCCTAATTCTGCCCTGACAAATCAGGTCAGCCATTCTCCCAGAGCCAAAGGCTAAGACTAGTTTACGGGATCAGACTCTGGAGACCGGAGGACTGAACCCAGGTCCTCCTGTGGATGGGAAAGTCAGTCTGTAGGAAGGACTCAGCCTCTCAGGCAGAAACTGACCCTTTCCTTCTGTGCTATCCAGTACCTTCAGATATATAGAAACCAGCATGCTACCCTGAGGGCATTCCACCCTCTTGGCCTGTCCCGTCCAAAATTCCATCACCTGAGGATTCTGCTGAGTCCCACCCTCAACTCAGCCCTTGGTGTGCCAGTATTGTGTGGCCAGTTCCGACATGCATTGTTCCTAAGACATAACCCTAACCCTTACTCTAACCCTCACCTAAACATAACCCTAACCCTAACCCTAACCCTAACCCTAACCCTAACCGTATACCTCACATGAAGCCGTGGTCGGCTGCTCAGCCTTCCAACCTCAGAGGCCTGGTTCCCAAAATCTCCCGATGGAAGAACCCTGAGCCACACTGCAGAATTGCACTTGAGCACTATATAAAACATGCCTGAATATATTTATTTATTTATTTATAATGATTTTATTTATTTGTTGGACAGACTGTGATCACAAGTAGGCTGTGTTTTTGTCTGAAGGAAGGGGGAATAAGGCTCCCTGCCTTGGGGAGGGCCCCGTGTCAAACTAGATTCCTCTTCCCTGGGATCTTGACCTGGGCCGAGGCAAGAGGTCACATCCAATGAGGTACACAGGTGTTCTGGAAAGCATACCCTATAGCAATGACCTTCAGCCTTAGCATAATGCGAAGCCCTAGTCATGTGCTCAGTTTCTGTCCTCAAAGGCCTGGTTCCCAAACTCTCCCCATGGGGGAACCCTGAGCTGCCCCGCACAAATGACCTAGATTCCAATAGGAAATCATGCCCTCTCTTTTATATATTTATTATTTATGTATTTATTTATTTATTGCCTCAAGATTTTACTTTTTCACTTTGCAGGAAGCGAAAAGATGTAGGCAGTGTTGCACGCCCAGAGAAGGGAAAGAAGGCTCCCTGCTGAGGAGACAGCCCGATGTGGGGCTCCATCCCAGGACTCTGGGATCATGTCCTGAGCTGAAGGCAATGGCCTAACCCACTGACTCACCCAGGTGTTACCAACAGCATTCACTTGTGAAATAACCTTCACGGTAATCCTGATGCAAAGCCCCTGTCCCATGCTCAGGCTTCTGTCCTCAGTAGCCTGGTCCATGAACTCTGCAGATGCGGGAACCCTGAGGTGCACCGCACAATGTCCATAGATCCCAATGGGAACGTTTGCCCTTTAGAAATGAGCTGAATCCGTAGAACAGGTGAAATCTGCATGCACCCCTTGGGACACAGCTCCAAGGAGCGCCCACCTGAAGCGGGAACCAGGAGTTTGATGATCCCTCAGCAAGGGCCGGTAGGGCCTCCCATGTGCATCGGCCTAACCCTAACCCGAGGGTGCTTCTTCAGACTTCTATCCCCGGTTGCCTGCCCTGGTAGCCCTCTAGGTAGGGGATTCCTTCTTCACATCGCAGGCCTCTGGGTGCCGCCCACTAGGCAAATGGGAAGTTTAGCCCTGTGGAAGACCCTCGGGGAGGGAGAAATCTGCCTGTCCGATCATTCTACCAACACCTTCCTAGGACCCCCACACCACAATCCGGGAATAGGATGGTCCGCCAGGGCTACGTCCTCAAATGAGTCCCGTGGAAAGCCTAATTCTGCCCTGACGAATCAGGTCAGCCATTCTCCCAGAGCCAAAGGCTAAGCCTAGGTTACGTGATCAGACTCTGGACACCGGAGGACTGAACCCAGGTCCTCCTGTGGATGGGAAGTCAGTCTGTAGGAAGGACTCAGCCTCTCAGGCAGAAACTGACCCTTTCCTTCTGTGCTATCCAGTACCTTCAGATATATAGAAACCAGCATGCTCCCCTGAGGGCATTCCACCCTCTTGGCCTGTCTCGTCCAAAATTCCATCGCCTGAGGATTCTGCTGAGTCCCACCCTCAACTCAGCCCTTTTTGTGCCAGTATTGTGTGGCCAGTTCCGACATGCCTTTTTCCTAAAACATAACCCTAACCCTTACTCTAACCCTCACCTAAACATAACCCTAACCCTAACCCTAACCCTAACCCTAACCCTATACCTCACATGAAGCCGTGGTCGGCTGCTCAGCCTTCCAACCTCAGAGGCCTGGTTCCCAAAATCTCCCGATGGAAGAACCCTGAGCCACACTGCAGAATTGCATTTGATCACTATATAAAACATGCCTGAATATATTTATTTATTTATTTATAATGATTTTATTTATTTGTTGGACAGACTGTGATCACAAGTAGGCTGTGTTTTTGTCTGAAGGAAGGGGGAATAAGGCTCCCTGCAGTGGGAGGGCCCGGTGTCAAACTAGATTCCTGTTCCCTGGGATCTTGACCTGGGCCGAGGCAAGAGGTCACATCCAATGAGGTACACAGGTGTTCTGGAAAGCATACCCTATAGCAATGACCTTCAGCCTTAGCATAATGCGAAGCCCAAGTCATGTGCTCAGTCTTCTGTCCTCAAAGGCCTGGTTCCCAAACTCTCCCCATGGGGGAACCCTGAGCTGCCCCGCACAAATGACCTAGATTCCAATAGGAAATCATGCCCTCTCTTTTATATATTTATTATTTATGTATTTATTTATTTATTGCCTCAAGATTTTACTTTTTCACTTTGCAGGAAGCGAAAAGATGTAGGCAGTGTTGCACGCCCAGAGAAGGGAAAGAAGGCTCCCTGCTGAGGAGACAGCCCGATGTTGGGCTCCATCCCAGGACTCTGGGATCATGTCCTGAGCTGAAGGCAGTGGCCTAACCCACTGACTCACCCAGGTGTTACCAACAGCATTCACTTGTGAAATAACCTTCACGGTAATCCTGATGCAAAGCCCCTGTCCCATGCTCAGGCTTCTGTCCTCAGTAGCCTGGTCCATGAACTCTGCAGATGCGGGAACCCTGAGGTGCACCGCACAATGTCCATAGATCCCAATGGGAACGTTTGCCCTTTAGAAATGAGCTGAATCCGTAGAACAGGTGAAATCTGCATGCACCCCAGGGACACAGCTCCAAGGAGCGCCCACCTGAAGCGGGAACCAGGAGTTTGATGATCCCTCAGCAAGGGCCGGTAGGGCCTCCCATGTGCATCGGCCTAACCCTAACCCGAGGGTGCTTCTTCAGACTTCTATCCCCGGTTGCCTGCCCTGGTAGCCCTCTAGGTAGGGGATTCCTTCTTCACATCGCAGGCCTCTGGGTGCCGCCCACTAGGCAAATGGGAAGTTTAGCCCTGTGGAAGATCCTCGGGGAGGGAGAAATCTACCTGTCCGATCATTCTACCAACACCTTCCTAGGACACCCACACCACAATCCGGGAATAGGATGGTTCGCCAGGGCTACGTCCTTAACTGAGTCCCGTGGAAAGCCTAATTCTGCCCTGACGAATCAGGACAGCCATTCACCCAGAGCCAAAGGCTAAGCCTAGGTTACGTGATCAGACTCTGGACACCGGAGGACTGAACCCAGGTCCTCCTGCAGATGGGAAAGTCAGTCTGTAGGAAGGACTCAGCCTCTCAGGCAGAAACTGACCCTTTCCTTCTGTGCTATCCAGTACCTTCAGATATATAGAAACCAGCATGCTCCCCTGAGGGCATTCCACCCTCTTGGCCTGTCCCGTCCAAAATTCCATCGCCTGAGGATTCTGCTGAGTCCCACCCTCAACTCAGCCCTTGGTGTGCCAGTATTGTGTGGCCAGTTCCGACATGCCTTGTTCCTAAAACATAACCCTAACCCTTACTCTAACCCTCACCTAAACATAACCGTAACCCTAACCCTAACCCTAACCCTAACCCTATACCTCACATGAAGCCGTGGTCGGCTGCTCAGCCTTCCAACCTCAGAGGCCTGGTTCCCAAAATCTCCCGATGGAAGAACCCTGAGCCACACTGCAGAATTGCATTTGATCACTATATAAAACATGCCTGAATATATTTATTTATTTATTTATAATGATTTTATTTATTTGTTGGACAGACTGTGATCACAAGTAGGCTGTGTTATTGTCTAAAGGAAGAGGGAATAAGGCTCCCTGCAGTGGGGAGGGCCCGGTGTCAAACTAGATTCCTCTTCCCTGGGATCTTGACCTGGGCCGAGGCAAGAGGTCACATCCAATGAGGTACACAGGTGTTCTGGAAAGCATACCCTATAGCAATGACCTTCAGCCTTAGCATAATGCGAAGCCCAAGTCATGTGCTCAGTCTTCTGTCCTCAAAGGCCTGGTTCCCAAACTCTCCCCATGGGGGAACCCTGAGCTGCCCCGCACAAATGACCTAGATTCCAATAGGAAATCATGCCCTCTCTTTTATATATTTATTATTTATGTATTTATTTATTCATTGCCTCAAGATTTTACTTTTTCACTTTGCAGAGAGCGAAAAGATGTAGGCAGTGTTGCACGCCCAGAGAAGGGAAAGAAGGCTCCCTGCTGAGGAGACAGCCCGATGTGGGGCTCCATCCCAGGACTCTGGGATCATGTCCTGAGCTGAAGGCAGTGGCCTAACCCACTGACTCACCCAGGTGTTACCAACAGCATTCACTTGTGAAATAACCTTCACGGTAATCCTGATGCAAAGCCCCTGTCCCATGCTCAGGCTTCTGTCCTCAGTAGCCTGGTCCATGAACTCTGCAGATGTGGGAACCCTGAGGTGCACCGCACAATGTCCATAGATCCCAATGGGAACGTTTGCCCTTTAGAAATGAGCTGAATCCGTAGAACAAGTGAAATCTGCATGCACCCCTTGGGACACAGCTCCAAGGAGCGCCCACCTGAAGCGGGAACCAGGAGTTTGATGATCCCTCAGCAAGGGCCGGTAGGGCCTCCCATGTGCATCGGCCTAACCCTAACCCGAGGGTGCTTCTTCAGACTTCTATCCCCGGTTGCCTGCCCTGGTAGCCCTCTAGGTAGGGGATTCCTTCTTCACATCGCAGGCCTCTGGGTGCCGCCCACTAGGCAAATGGGAAGTTTAGCCCTGTGGAAGACCCTCGGGGAGGGAGAAATCTGCCTGTCCGATCATTCTACCAACACCTTCCTAGGACCCCCACACCACAATCCGGGAATAGGATGGTCCGCCAGGGCTACGTCCTCAACTGAGTCCCGTGGAAAGCCTAATTCTGCCCTGACACATCAGGTCAGCCATTCACCCAGAGCCAAAGGCTAAGCCTAGGTTACGTGATCAGACTCTGGACACCGGAGGACTGAACCCAGGTCCTCCTGTGGATGGGAAAGTCAGTCTGTAGGAAGGACTCAGCCTCTCAGGCAGAAACTGACCCTTTCCTTCTGTGCTATCCAGTACCTTCAGATATATAGAAACCAGCATGCTCCCCTGAGGGCATTCCACCCTCTTGGCCTGTCCCGTCCAAAATTCCATCGCCTGAGGATTCTGCTGAGTCCCACCCTCAACTCAGCCCTTTTTGTGCCAGTATTGTGTGGCCAGTTCCGACATGCCTTTTTCCTAAAACATAACCCTAACCCTTACTCTAACCCTCACCTAAACATAACCCTAACCCTAACCCTAACCCTAACCCTAACCCTATACCTCACATGAAGCCGTGGTCGGCTGCTCAGCCTTCCAACCTCAGAGGCCTGGTTCCCAAAATCTCCCGATGGAAGAACCCTGAGCCACACTGCAGAATTGCATTTGATCACTATATAAAACATGCCTGAATATATTTATTTATTTATTTATAATGATTTTATTTATTTGTTGGACAGACTGTGATCACAAGTAGGCTGTGTTTTTGTCTGAAGGAAGGGGGAATAAGGCTCCCTGCAGTGGGAGGGCCCGGTGTCAAACTAGATTCCTGTTCCCTGGGATCTTGACCTGGGCCGAGGCAAGAGGTCACATCCAATGAGGTACACCTGTGTTCTGGAAAGCATACCCTATAGCAATGACCTTCAGCCTTAGCATAATGCGAAGCCCAAGTCATGTGCTCAGTCTTCTGTCCTCAAAGGCCTGGTTCCCAAACTCTCCCCATGGGGGAACCCTGAGCTGCCCCGCACAAATGACCTAGATTCCAATAGGAAATCATGCCCTCTCTTTTATATATTTATTATTTATGTATTTATTTATTTATTGCCTCAAGATTTTACTTTTTCACTTTGCAGGGAGCGAAAAGATGTAGGCAGTGTTGCACGCCCAGAGAAGGGAAAGAAGGCTCCCTGCTGAGGAGACAGCCCGATGTTGGGCTCCATCCCAGGACTCTGGGATCATGTCCTGAGCTGAAGGCAGTGGCCTAACCCACTGACTCACCCAGGTGTTACCAACAGCATTCACTTGTGAAATAACCTTCACGGTAATCCTGATGCAAAGCCCCTGTCCCATGCTCAGGCTTCTGTCCTCAGTAGCCTGGTCCATGAACTCTGCAGATGCGGGAACCCTGAGGTGCACCGCACAATGTCCATAGATCCCAATGGGAACGTTTGCCCTTTAGAAATGAGCTGAATCCGTAGAACAGGTGAAATCTGCATGCACCCCAGGGACACAGCTCCAAGGAGCGCCCACCTGAAGCGGGAACCAGGAGTTTGATGATCCCTCAGCAAGGGCCGGTAGGGCCTCCCATGTGCATCGGCCTAACCCTAACCCGAGGGTGCTTCTTCAGACTTCTATCCCCGGTTGCCTGCCCTGGTAGCCCTCTAGGTAGGGGATTCCTTCTTCACATCGCAGGCCTCTGGGTGCCGCCCACTAGGCAAATGGGAAGTTTAGCCCTGTGGAAGATCCTCGGGGAGGGAGAAATCTACCTGTCCGATCATTCTACCAACACCTTCCTAGGACACCCACACCACAATCCGGGAATAGGATGGTTCGCCAGGGCTACGTCCTTAACTGAGTCCCGTGGAAAGCCTAATTCTGCCCTGACGAATCAGGACAGCCATTCACCCAGAGCCAAAGGCTAAGCCTAGGTTACGTGATCAGACTCTGGACACCGGAGGACTGAACCCAGGTCCTCCTGCAGATGGGAAAGTCAGTCTGTAGGAAGGACTCAGCCTCTCAGGCAGAAACTGACCCTTTCCTTCTGTGCTATCCAGTACCTTCAGATATATAGAAACCAGCATGCTCCCCTGAGGGCATTCCACCCTCTTGGCCTGTCCCGTCCAAAATTCCATCGCCTGAGGATTCTACTGAGTCCCACCCTCAACTCAGCCCTTGGTGTGCCAGTATTGTGTGGCCAGTTCCGACATGCCTTGTTCCTAAAACATAACCCTAACCCTTACTCTAACCCTCACCTAAACATAACCGTAACCCTAACCCTAACCCTAACCCTAACCCTATACCTCACATGAAGCCGTGGTCGGCTGCTCAGCCTTCCAACCTCAGAGGCCTGGTTCCCAAAATCTCCCGATGGAAGAACCCTGAGCCACACTGCAGAATTGCATTTGATCACTATATAAAACATGCCTGAATATATTTATTTATTTATTTATAATGATTTTATTTATTTGTTGGACAGACTGTGATCACAAGTAGGCTGTGTTATTGTCTAAAGGAAGAGGGAATAAGGCTCCCTGCAGTGGGGAGGGCCCGGTGTCAAACTAGATTCCTCTTCCCTGGGATCTTGACCTGGGCCGAGGCAAGAGGTCACATCCAATGAGGTACACAGGTGTTCTGGAAAGCATACCCTATAGCAATGACCTTCAGCCTTAGCATAATGCGAAGCCCAAGTCATGTGCTCAGTCTTCTGTCCTCAAAGGCCTGGTTCCCAAACTCTCCCCATGGGGGAACCCTGAGCTGCCCCGCACAAATGACCTAGATTCCAATAGGAAATCATGCCCTCTCTTTTATATATTTATTATTTATGTATTTATTTATTTATTGCCTCAAGATTTTACTTTTTCACTTTGCAGGAAGCGAAAAGTTGTAGGCAGTGTTGCACGCCCAGAGAAGGGAAAGAAGGCTTCCTGCTGAGGAGACAGCCCGATGTGGGGCTCCATCCCAGGACTCTGGGATCATGTCCTGAGCTGAAGGCAGTGGCCTAACCCACTGACTCACCCAGGTGTTACCAACAGCATTCACTTGTGAAATAACCTTCACGGTAATCCTGATGCAAAGCCCCTGTCCCATGCTCAGGCTTATGTCCTCAGTAGCCTGGTCCATGACCTCTGCAGATGTGGGAACCCTGAGGTGCACCGCACAATGTCCATAGATCCCAATGGGAACGTTTGCCCTTTAGAAATGAGCTGAATCCGTAGAACAAGTGAAATCTGCATGCACCCCTTGGGACACAGCTCCAAGGAGCGCCCACCTGAAGCGGGAACCAGGAGTTTGATGATCCCTCAGCAAGGGCCGGTAGGGCCTCCCATGTGCATCGGCCTAACCCTAACCCGAGGGTGCTTCTTCAGACTTCTATCCCCGGTTGCCTGCCCTGGTAGCCCTCTAGGTAGGGGATTCCTTCTTCACATCGCAGGCCTCTGGGTGCCGCCCACTAGGCAAATGGGAAGTTTAGCCCTGTGGAAGACCCTCGGGGAGGGAGAAATCTGCCTGTCCGATCATTCTACCAACACCTTCCTAGGACCCCCACACCACAATCCGGGAATAGGATGGTCCGCCAGGGCTACGTCCTCAACTGAGTCCCGTGGAAAGCCTAATTCTGCCCTGACACATCAGGTCAGCCATTCACCCAGAGCCAAAGGCTAAGCCTAGGTTATGTTATCAGACTCTGGACACCGGAGGACTGAACCCCGGTCTTCCTGTGGATGGGAAAGTCAGTCTGTAGGAAGGACTCAGCCTCTCAGGCAGAAACTGACCCTTTCCTTCTGTGCTATCCAGTACCTTCAGATATATAGAAACCAGCATGCTCCCCTGAGGGCATTCCAACCTCTTGGCCTGTCCCGTCCAAAATTCCATCGCCTGAGGATTCTGCTGAGTCCCACCCTCAACGCAGCCCTTGGTGTGCCATATTGTGTGGCCAGTTCCGACATGCCTTGTTCCTAAATCATAACCCTAACCCTTACTCTAACCCTCACCTAAACATAACCCTAACCCTAACCCTAACCCTAACCCTAACCCTATACCTCACATGAAGCCGTGGTCGGCTGCTCAGCCTTCCAACCTCAGAGGCCTGGTTCCCAAAATCTCCCGATGGAAGAACCCTGAGCCACACTGCAGAATTGCACTTGATCACTATATAAAACATGCCTGAATATATTTATTTATTTATTTATAATGATTTTATTTATTTGTTGGACAGACTGAGATCACAAGTAGGCTGTGTTTTTGTCTGAAGGAAGGGGGAATAAGGCTCCCTGCAGTGGGGAGGGCCCCGTGTCAAACTAGATTCCTCTTCCCTGGGATCTTGACCTGGGCCGAGGCAAGAGGTCACATCCAATGAGGTACACAGGTGTTCTGGAAAGCATACCCAATAGCAATGACCTTCAGCCTTAGCATAATGCGAAGCCCAAGTCATGTGCTCAGACTTCTGTCCTCAAAGGCCTGGTTCCCAAACTCTCCCCATGTGGGAACCCTGAGCTGCCCCGCACAAATGACCTAGATTCCAATAGGAAATCATGCCCTCTCTTTTATATATTTATTATTTATGTATTTATTTATTTATTGCCTCAAGATTTTACTTTTTCACTTTGCAGGGAGCGAAAAGATGTAGGCAGTGTTGCACGCCCAGAGAAGGGAAAGAAGGCTCCCTGCTGATGAGACAGGCCGATGTGGGGCTCCATCCCAGGACTCTGGGATCATGTCCTGAGCTGAAGGCATGGCCTAACCCACTGACTCACCCAGGTGTTACCAACAGCATTCACTTGTGAAATAACCTTCACGGTAATCCTGATGCAAAGCCCCTGTCCCATGCTCAGGCTTCTGTCCTCAGTAGCCTGGTCCATGAACTCTGCAGATGCGGGAACCCTGAGGTGTACCGCACAATGTCCATAGATCCCAATGGGAACGTTTGCCCTTTAGAAATGAGCTGAATCCGTAGAACAGGTGAAATCTGCATGCACCCCTTGGGACACAGCTCCAAGGAGTGCCCACCTGAAGCGGGAACCAGGAGTTTGATGATCCCTCAGCAAGGGCCGGTAGGGCCTCCCATGTGCATCGGCCTAACCCTAACCCGAGGATGCTTCTTTAGACTTCTATCCCTGGTTACCTGCCCTGGTAGCTCTCTAGGTAGGGGATTCCTTCTTCACATCGCAGGCTTCAGGGTGCCGCCCACTATGATAATGGGAAATTTAGCCCTGTGGAAGACCGCGGGGCGGGAGAAATCTGCCTGTCCGATCATTCTCCCAACACCTTCCTAGGACCCCCACACCACAATCCGGGAATAGGATGGTCCGCCAGGGCTACGTCCTCAACTGAGTCCCGTGGAAAGCCTAATTCTGCCCTGACAAATCAGGTCAGCCATTCTCCCAGAGCCAAAGGCTAAGCCTAGTTTACGGGATCAGACTCTGGAGACCGGAGGACTGAACCCAGGTCCTCCTGTGGATGGGAAAGTCAGTCTGTAGGAAGGACTCAGCCTCTCAGGCAGAAACTGACCCTTTCCTTCTGTGCTATCCAGTACCTTCAGATATATAGAAACCAGCATGCTACCCTGAGGGCATTCCACCCTCTTGGCCTGTCCCGTCCAAAATTCCATCACCTGAGGATTCTGCTGAGTCCCACCCTCAACTCAGCCCTTGGTGTGCCAGTATTGTGTGGCCAGTTCCGACATGCCTTGTTCCTAAGACATAACCCTAACCCTTACTCTAACCCTCACCTAAACATAACCCTAACCCTAACCCTAACCCTAACCCTAACCCTAACCGTATACCTCACATGAAGCCGTGGTCGGCTGCTCAGCCTTCCAAACTCAGAGGCCTGGTTCCCAAAATCTCCCGATGGAAGAACCCTGAGCCACACTGCAGAATTGCACTTGAGCACTATATAAAACATGCCTGAATATATTTATTTATTTATTTATAATGATTTTATTTATTTGTTGGACAGACTGTGATCACAAGTAGGCTGTGTTTTTGTCTGAAGGAAGGGGGAATAAGGCTCCCTGCCTTGGGGAGGGCCCCGTGTCAAACTAGATTCCTCTTCCCTGGGATCTTGACCTGGGCCGAGGCAAGAGGTCACATCCAATGAGGTACACAGGTGTTCTGGAAAGCATACCCTATAGCAATGACCTTCAGCCTTAGCATAATGCGAAGCCCAAGTCATGTGCTCAGTCTTCTGTCCTCAAAGGCCTGGTTCCCAAACTCTCCCCATGGGGGAACCCTGAGCTGCCCCGCACAAATGACCTAGATTCCAATAGGAAATCATGCCCTCTCTTTTATATATTTATTATTTATGTATTTATTTATTTATTGCCTCAAGATTTACTTTTTCACTTTGCAGGAAGCGAAAAGATGTAGGCAGTGTTGCACGCCCAGAGAAGGGAAAGAAGGCTCCCTGCTGAGGAGACAGCCCGATGTGGGGCTCCATCCCAGGACTCTGGGATCATGTCCTGAGCTGAAGGCAATGGCCTAACCCACTGACTCACCCAGGTGTTACCAACAGCATTCACTTGTGAAATAACCTTCACGGTAATCCTGATGCAAAGCCCCTGTCCCATGCTCAGGCTTCTGTCCTCAGTAGCCTGGTCCATGAACTCTGCAGATGCGGGAACCCTGAGGTGCACCGCACAATGTCCATAGATCCCAATGGGAACGTTTGCCCTTTAGAAATGAGCTGAATCCGTAGAACAGGTGAAATCTGCATGCACCCCTTGGGACACAGCTCCAAGGAGCGCCCACCTGAAGCGGGAACCAGGAGTTTGATGATCCCTCAGCAAGGGCCGGTAGGGCCTCCCATGTGCATCGGCCTAACCCTAACCCGAGGGTGCTTCTTCAGACTTCTATCCCCGGTTGCCTGCCCTGGTAGCCCTCTAGGTAGGGGATTCCTTCTTCACATCGCAGGCCTCTGGGTGCCGCCCACTAGGCAAATGGGAAGTTTAGCCCTGTGGAAGACCCTCGGGGAGGGAGAAATCTGCCTGTCCGATCATTCTACCAACACCTTCCTAGGACCCCCACACCACAATCCGGGAATAGGATGGTCCGCCAGGGCTACGTCCTCAAATGAGTCCCGTGGAAAGCCTAATTCTGCCCTGACGAATCAGGTCAGCCATTCTCCCAGAGCCAAAGGCTAAGCCTAGGTTACGTGATCAGACTCTGGACACCGGAGGACTGAACCCAGGTCCTCCTGTGGATGGGAAGTCAGTCTGTAGGAAGGACTCAGCCTCTCAGGCAGAAACTGACCCTTTCCTTCTGTGCTATCCAGTACCTTCAGATATATAGAAACCAACATGCTCCCCTGAGGGCATTCCACCCTCTTGGCCTGTCCCGTCCAAAATTCCATCGCCTGAGGATTCTGCTGAGTCCCACCCTCAACTCAGCCCTTTTTGTGCCAGTATTGTGTGGCCAGTTCCGACATGCCTTTTTCCTAAAACATAACCCTAACCCTTACTCTAACCCTCACCTAAACATAACCCTAACCCTAACCCTAACCCTAACCCTAACCCTATACCTCACATGAAGCCGTGGTCGGCTGCTCAGCCTTCCAACCTCAGAGGCCTGGTTCCCAAAATCTCCCGATGGAAGAACCCTGAGCCACACTGCAGAATTGCATTTGATCACTATATAAAACATGCCTGAATATATTTATTTATTTATTTATAATGATTTTATTTATTTGTTGGACAGACTGTGATCACAAGTAGGCTGTGTTTTTGTCTGAAGGAAGGGGGAATAAGGCTCCCTGCAGTGGGAGGGCCCGGTGTCAAACTAGATTCCTGTTCCCTGGGATCTTGACCTGGGCCGAGGCAAGAGGTCACATCCAATGAGGTACACAGGTGTTCTGGAAAGCATACCCTATAGCAATGACCTTCAGCCTTAGCATAATGCGAAGCCCAAGTCATGTGCTCAGTCTTCTGTCCTCAAAGGCCTGGTTCCCAAACTCTCCCCATGGGGGAACCCTGAGCTGCCCCGCACAAATGACCTAGATTCCAATAGGAAATCATGCCCTCTCTTTTATATATTTATTATTTATGTATTTATTTATTTATTGCCTCAAGATTTTACTTTTTCACTTTGCAGGAAGCGAAAAGATGTAGGCAGTGTTGCACGCCCAGAGAAGGGAAAGAAGGCTCCCTGCTGAGGAGACAGCCCGATGTTGGGCTCTATCCCAGGACTCTGGGATCATGTCCTGAGCTGAAGGCAGTGGCCTAACCCACTGACTCACCCAGGTGTTACCAACAGCATTCACTTGTGAAATAACCTTCACGGTAATCCTGATGCAAAGCCCCTGTCCCATGCTCAGGCTTCTGTCCTCAGTAGCCTGGTCCATGAACTCTGCAGATGCGGGAACCCTGAGGTGCACCGCACAATGTCCATAGATCCCAATGGGAACGTTTGCCCTTTAGAAATGAGCTGAATCCGTAGAACAGGTGAAATCTGCATGCACCCCAGGGACACAGCTCCAAGGAGCGCCCACCTGAAGCGGGAACCAGGAGTTTGATGATCCCTCAGCAAGGGCCGGTAGGGCCTCCCATGTGCATCGGCCTAACCCTAACCCGAGGGTGCTTCTTCAGACTTCTATCCCCGGTTGCCTGCCCTGGTAGCCCTCTAGGTAGGGGATTCCTTCTTCACATCGCAGGCCTCTGGGTGCCGCCCACTAGGCAAATGGGAAGTTTAGCCCTGTGGAAGATCCTCGGGGAGGGAGAAATCTACCTGTCCGATCATTCTACCAACACCTTCCTAGGACACCCACACCACAATCCGGGAATAGGATGGTTCGCCAGGGCTACGTCCTTAACTGAGTCCCGTGGAAAGCCTAATTCTGCCCTGACGAATCAGGACAGCCATTCACCCAGAGCCAAAGGCTAAGCCTAGGTTACGTGATCAGACTCTGGACACCGGAGGACTGAACCCAGGTCCTCCTGCAGATGGGAAAGTCAGTCTGTAGGAAGGACTCAGCCTCTCAGGCAGAAACTGACCCTTTCCTTCTGTGCTATCCAGTACCTTCAGATATATAGAAACCAGCATGCTCCCCTGAGGGCATTCCACCCTCTTGGCCTGTCCCGTACAAAATTCCATCGCCTGAGGATTCTGCTGAGTCCCACCCTCAACTCAGCCCTTGGTGTGCCAGTATTGTGTGGCCAGTTCCGACATGCCTTGTTCCTAAAACATAACCCTAACCCTTACTCTAACCCTCACCTAAACATAACCCTAACCCTAACCCTAACCCTAACCCTAACCCTATACCTCACATGAAGCCGTGGTCGGCTGCTCAGCCTTCCAACCTCAGAGGCCTGGTTCCCAAAATCTCCCGATGGAAGAACCCTGAGCCACACTGCAGAATTGCATTTGATCACTATATAAAACATGCCTGAATATATTTATTTATTTATTTATAATGATTTTATTTATTTGTTGGACAGACTGTGATCACAAGTAGGCTGTGTTATTGTCTAAAGGAAGAGGGAATAAGGCTCCCTGCAGTGGGGAGGGCCCGGTGTCAAACTAGATTCCTCTTCCCTGGGATCTTGACCTGGGCCGAGGCAAGAGGTCACATCCAATGAGGTACACAGGTGTTCTGGAAAGCATACCCTATAGCAATGACCTTCAGCCTTAGCATAATGCGAAGCCCAAGTCATGTGCTCAGTCTTCTGTCCTCAAAGGCCTGGTTCCCAAACTCTCCCCATGGGGGAACCCTGAGCTGCCCCGCACAAATGACCTAGATTCCAATAGGAAATCATGCCCTCTCTTTTATATATTTATTATTTATGTATTTATTTATTTATTGCCTCAAGATTTTACTTTTTCACTTTGCAGGAAGCGAAAAGTTGTAGGCAGTGTTGCACGCCCAGAGAAGGGAAAGAAGGCTCCCTGCTGAGGAGACAGCCCGATGTGGGGCTCCATCCCAGGACTCTGGGATCATGTCCTGAGCTGAAGGCAGTGGCCTAACCCACTGACTCACCCAGGTGTTACCAACAGCATTCACTTGTGAAATAACCTTCACGGTAATCCTGATGCAAAGCCCCTGTCCCATGCTCAGGCTTCTGTCCTCAGTAGCCTGGTCCATGAACTCTGCAGATGTGGGAACCCTGAGGTGCACCGCACAATGTCCATAGATCCCAATGGGAACGTTTGCCCTTTAGAAATGAGCTGAATCCGTAGAACAAGTGAAATCTGCATGCACCCCTTGGGACATAGCTCCAAGGAGCGCCCACCTGAAGCGGGAACCAGGAGTTTGATGATCCCTCAGCAAGGGCCGGTAGGGCCTCCCATGTGCATCGGCCTAACCCTAACCCGAGGGTGCTTCTTCAGACTTCTATCCCCGGTTGCCTGCCCTGGTAGCCCTCTAGGTAGGGGATTCCTTCTTCACATCGCAGGCCTCTGGGTGCCGCCCACTAGGCAAATGGGAAGTTTAGCCCTGTGGAAGACCCTCGGGGAGGGAGAAATCTGCCTGTCCGATCATTCTACCAACACCTTCCTAGGACCCCCACACCACAATCCGGGAATAGGATGGTCCGCCAGGGCTACGTCCTCAACTGAGTCCCGTGGAAAGCCTAATTCTGCCCTGACACATCAGGTCAGCCATTCACCCAGAGCCAAAGGCTAAGCCTAGGTTATGTTATCAGACTCTGGACACCGGAGGACTGAACCCCGGTCTTCCTGTGGATGGGAAAGTCAGTCTGTAGGAAGGACTCAGCCTCTCAGGCAGAAACTGACCCTTTCCTTCTGTGCTATCCAGTACCTTCAGATATATAGAAACCAGCATGCTCCCCTGAGGGCATTCCAACCTCTTGGCCTGTCCTGTCCAAAATTCCATCGCCTGAGGATTCTGCTGAGTCCCACCCTCAACGCAGCCCTTGGTGTGCCATATTGTGTGGCCAGTTCCGACATGCCTTGTTCCTAAATCATAACCCTAACCCTTACTCTAACCCTCACCTAAACATAACCCTAACCCTAACCCTAACCCTAACCCTAACCCTATACCTCACATGAAGCCGTGGTCGGCTGCTCAGCCTTCCAACCTCAGAGGCCTGGTTCCCAAAATTTCCGATGGAAGAACCCTGAGCCACACTGCAGAATTGCACTTGATCACTATATAAAACATGCCTGAATATATTTATTTATTTATTTATAATGATTTTATTTATTTGTTGGACAGACTGAGATCACAAGTAGGCTGTGTTTTTGTCTGAAGGAAGGGGGAATAAGGCTCCCTGCAGTGGGGAGGGCGCCGTGTCAAACTAGATTCCTCTTCCCTGGGATCTTGACCTGGGCCGAGGCAAGAGGTCACATCCAATGAGGTACACAGGTGTTCTGGAAAGCATACCCAATAGCATTGACCTTCAGCCTTAGCATAATGCGAAGCCCAAGTCATGTGCTCAGACTTCTGTCCTCAAAGGCCTGGTTCCCAAACTCTCCCCATGGGGGAACCCTGAGCTGCCCCGCACAAATGACCTAGATTCCAATAGGAAATCATGCCCTCTCTTTTATATATTTATTATTTATGTATTTATTTATTTATTGCCTCAAGATTTTACTTTTTCACTTTGCAGGGAGCGAAAAGATGTAGGCAGTGTTGCACGCCCAGAGAAGGGAAAGAAGGCTCCCTGCTGATGAGACAGGCCGATGTGGGGCTCCATCCCAGGACTCTGGGATCATGTCCTGAGCTGAAGGCAGTGGCCTAACCCACTGACTCACCCAGGTGTTACCAACAGCATTCACTTGTGAAATAACCTTCACGGTAATCCTGATGCAAAGCCCCTGTCCCATGCTCAGGCTTCTGTCCTCAGTAGCCTGGTCCATGAACTCTGCAGATGCGGGAACCCTGAGGTGCACCGCACAATGTCCATAGATGCCAATGGGAACGTTTGCCCTTTAGAAATGAGCTGAATCCGTAGAACAGGTGAAATCTGCATGCACCCCTTGGGACACAGCTCCAAGGAGTGCCCACCTGAAGCGGGAACCAGGAGTTTGATGATCCCTCAGCAAGGGCCGGTAGGGCCTCCCATGTGCATCGGCCTAACCCTAACCTGAGGGTGCTTCTTCAGACTTCTATCCCCGGTTGCCAGCACTGGTAGCCCTCTAGGTAGGGGATTCCTTCTTCACATCGCAGGCCTCTGGGTGCCGCCCACTAGGCAAATAGGAAGTTTAGCCCTGTGGAAGACCCTAGGGGAGGGAGAAATCTGCCTGTCCGATCATTCTACCAACACCTTCCTAGGACTCCCACACCACAATCCGGGAATAGGATGGTCCGCCAGGGCTAAGTCCTCAAATGAGTCCTGTGGAAAGCCTAATTCTGCCCTGACAAATCAGGTCAGCCATTCTCCCAGAGCCAAAGGCTAAGCCTAGGTTACGTGATCAGACTCTGGACACCGGAGGACTGAACCCAGATCCTCCTGTGGATGGGAAAGTCAGTCTGTAGGAAGGACTCAGCCTCTCAGACAGAAACCGACCCTTTCCTTCTGTGCTATCCAGTACCTTCAGATATATAGAAACCAGCATGCTCCCCTGAGGGCATTCCACCCTCTTGGCCTGTCCCGTCCAAAATTCCATCGCCTGAGGATTCTGCTGAGTCCCACCCTCAACTCAGCCCTTGGTGTGCCAGTATTGTGTGGCCAGTTCCGAAATGCCTTGTTCCTAAGACATAACCATAACCCTTACTCTAACCCTCACCTAAACATAATCCTAACCCTAACCCTAACTCTAACCCTATACCTCACATGAAGCCGTCGTCGACTGCTCAGCCTTCCAACCTCAGAGGTCTTGTTCCCCAAATCTCCCGATGGAAGAACCCTGAGCCACACTGCAGAATTGCACTTGAGCAATATATAAAACATGCCTGAATATATTTATTTATTTATTTATAATGATTTTATTTATTTGTTGGACAGACTGAGATCACAAGTAGGCTGTGTTTTTTTCTGAAGGAAGGGGGAATAAGGCTCCCTGCAGTGGGGAGGGCCCCGTGTCAAACTAGATTCCTCTTTACTGGGATTTTGCCCTGGGCCGAGGCAAGAGGTCACATCCAATGAGGTACACAGGTGTTCTGGAAAGCATACCCTATAGCAATGAGCTTCAGCCTTATCATAATGCGAAGCCCAAGTCATGTGCTCAGTCTTCTGTCCTCAAAGGCCTGGTTCCCAAACTCTCCCCATGGGGGAACCCTGAGCTGCCCCGCACAAATGACCTAGATTCCAATAGGAAATCATGCCCTCTCTTTTATATATTTATTATTTATGTATTTATTTATTCATTGCCTCAAGATTTTACTTTTTCACTTTGCAGGAAGCGAAAAGATGTAGGCAGTGTTGCACGCCCAGAGAAGGGAAAGAAGGCTCCCTGCTGAGGAGACAGCCCGATGTGGTGCTCCATCCCAGGACTCTGGGATCATGTCCTGAGCTGAAGGCAATGGCCTAACCCACTGACTCACCCAGGTGTTACCAACAGCATTCACTTTTGAAATAACCTTCACGGTAATCCTGATGCAAAGCCCCTGTCCCATGCTCAGGCTTCTGTCCTCAGTAGCCTGGTCCATGAACTCTGCAGATGCGGGAACCCTGAGGTGCACCGCACAATGTCCATAGATCCCAATGGGAACGTTTGCCCTTTAGAAATGAGCTGAATCCGTAGAACAGGTGAAATCTGCATGCACCCCTTGGGACACAGCTCCAAGGAGCGCCCACCTGAAGCGGGAACCAGGAGTTTGATGATCCCTCAGCAAGGGCCGGTAGGGCCTCCCATGTGCATCAGCCTAACCCTAACCCGAGGATGCTTCTTTAGACTTCTATCCCTGGTTGCCTGCCCTGGTAGCTCTCTAGGTAGGGGATTCCTTCTTCACATCGCAGGCTTCTGGTTGCCGCCCACTATGATAATGGGAAATTTAGCCCTGTGGAAGACCTCGGGGCGGGAGAAATCTGTCTGTCCGATCATTCTACCAACACCTTCCTAGGACCCCCCACACCACAATCCGGGAATAGGATGGTCCGCCAGGGCTACGTCCTCAACTGAGTCCCGTGGAAAGCCTAATTCTGCCCTGACAAATCAGGTCAGCCATTCTCCTAGAGCCAAAGGCTAAGCCTAGGTTACGGAATCAGACTCTGGACACCGGAGGACTGAACCCAGGTCCTCCTGTGGATGGCAAAGTCAGTCTGTAGGAAGGACTCAGCCTCTCAGGCAGAAACTGACCCTTTCCTTCTGTGCTATCCAGTACCTTCAGATATATAGAAACCAGCATGCTCCCCTGAGGGCATTCCACCCTTTGGCCTGTCCCGTCCAAAATTCCATCGCCTGAGGATTCTGCTGAGTCCCACCCTCAACTCAGCCTTTAATGTGCCAGTATTGTGTGGCCAGTTCCGACATGCCTTGTTCCTAAGACATAACCCTAACCCTTACTCTAACCCTCACCTAAACATAACCCTAACCCTAACCATAACCCTAACACTAACCCTAACCCTAACCGTATACCTCACATGAAGCCGTGGTCGGCTGCTCAGCCTTCCAACCTCAGAGGCCTGGTTCCCAAAATCTCCCGATGGAAGAACCCTGAGCCACACTACAGAATTGCACTTGATCACTATATAAAACATGCCTGAATATATTTATTTATTTATTTATAATGATTTTATTTATTTGTTGGACAGACTGAGATCACAAGTAGGCTGTGTTTTTGTCCGAAGGAAGGGGGAATAAGGCTCCCTGCAGTGGGGAGGGCCCCGTGTCAAACTAGATTCCTCTTCCCTGGGATCTTGACCTGGGCCGAGGCAAGAGGTCACATCCAATGAGGTACACAGGTGTTCTGGAAAGCATACCCAATAGCAATGACCTTCAGCCTTAGCATAATGAGAAGCCCAAGTCATGTGCTCAGACTTCTGTCCTCAAAGGCCTGGTTTCCAAACTCTCCCCATGGGGGAACCCTGAGCTGCCCCGCACAAATGACCTAGATTCCAATAGGAAATCATGCCCTCTCTTTTATATATTTATTATTTATGTATTTATTTATTTATTGCCTCAAGATTTTACTTTTTCACTTTGCAGGGAGCGAAAAGATGTAGGCAGTGTTGCACGCCCAGAGAAGGGAAAGAAGGCTCCCTGCTGAAGAGACAGCCCGATGTGGGGCTCCATCCCAGGACTCTGGGATCATGTCCTGAGCTGAAGGCATGGCCTAACCCACGGACTCACCCAGGTGTTACCAACAGCATTCACTTGTGAAATAACCTTCACGGGAATCCTGATGCAAAGCCCCTGTCCCATGCTCAGGCTTCTGTCCTCAGTAGCCTGGTCCATGAACTCTGCAGATGCGGGAACCCTGAGGTGCACCGCACAATGTCCATAGATCCCAATGGGAACGTTTGCCCTTTAGAAATGAGCTGAATCCGTAGAACAGGTGAAATCTGCATGCACCCCTTGGGACACAGCTCCAAGGAGTGCCCACCTGAAGCGGGAACCAGGAGTTTGATGATCCCTCAGCAAGGGCCGGTAGGGCCTCCCATGTGCATCGGCCTAACCCTAACCTGAGGGTGCTTCTTCAGACTTCTATCCCCGGTTGCCAGCGCTGGTAGCCCTCTAGGTAGGGGATTCCTTCTTCACATCGCAGGCCTCTGGGTGCCGCCCACTAGGCAAATGGGAAGTTTAGCCCTGTGGAAGACCCTAGGGGAGGGAGAAATCTGCCTGTCCGATCATTCTACCAACACCTTCCTAGGACTCCCACACCACAATCCGGGAATAGGATGGTCTGCCAGGGCTACGTCCTCATCTGAGTCCTGTGGAAAGCCTAATTCTGCCCTGACAAATCAGGTCAGCCATTCTCCCAGAGCCAAAGGCTAAGCCTAGGTTATGTGATCACACTCTGGACACCGGAGGACTGAACCCAGGTCCTCCTGTGGATGGGAAAGTCAGTCTGTAGGAAGGACTCAGCCTCTAAGGCAGAAACTGACCCTTTCCTTCTGTGCTATCCAGTACCTTCAGATATATAGAAACCAGCATGCTCCCCTGAGGGCATTCCACCCTCTTGGCCTGTCCTGTCCAAAATTCCATCGCCTGAGGATTCTGCTGAGTCCCACCCTCAACTCAGCCCTTGGTGTGCCAGTATTGTGTGGCCAGTTCCGACATGCCTTGTTCCTAAGACATAACCCTAACCCTTACTCTAATCCTCACCTAAACATAACCCTAACCCTAACCCTAACCCTAACCCTAACCCTAACCCTAACCCTATACCTCACATGAAGCCGTGGTTGGCTGCTCAGCCTTCCAACCTCAGAGGCCTGGTTCCCCAAATCTCCCGATGGAAGAAACCTGAGCCACACTGCAGAATTGCACTTGAGCAATATATAAAACATGCCTGAATATATTTATTCATTTTTTTATAATGATTTTATTTATTTGTTGGACAGACTGAGATCACAAGTAGGCTGTGTTTTTTTCTGAAGGAAGGGGGAATAAGGCTCCCTGCAGTGGGGAGGGCCCCGTGTCAAACTAGATTCCTCTTCCCTGGGATCTTGACCTGGGCCGAGGCAAGAGGTCACATCCAATGAGGTACACAGGTGTTCTGGAAAGCATACCCTATAGCAATGACCTTCAGCCTTAGCATAATGCGAAGCCCAAGTCATGTGCTCAGTCTTCTGTCCTCAAAGGCCTGGTTCCCAAACTCTCCCCATGGGGGAACCCTGAGCTGCCCCGCACAAATGACCTAGATTCCAATAGGAAATCATGCCCTCTCTTTTATATATTTATTATTTAAATATTTATTTATTTATTGCTTCAAGATTTTACTTTTTCACTTTGCAGGGAGCGAAAAGATGTAGGCAGTGTTGCACGCCCAGAGGACGAAAAGAAGGCTCCCTGCTGAGGAGACAGCCCGATGTGGGGCTCCATCCCAGGCTCTGGGATTATGTCCTGAGCTGAAGGCAGTGGCCTAACCCACTGACTCACCCAGGTGTTACCAACAGCATTCACTTGTGAAATATCCTTCACGGTAATCCTGATGCAAAGCCCCTGTCCCATGCTCAGGCTTCTGTCCTCAGTAGCCTGGTCCATGAACTCTGCAGATGCGGGAACTCTGAGGTGCACTGCACAATGTCCATAGATCCCAATGGGAACGTTTGCCCTTTAGAAATGAGCTGAATCCGTAGAACAGGTGAAATCTGCATGCACCCCTTGGGACACAGCTCCAAGGAGCGCCCACCTGAAGCGGGAACCAGGAGTTTGATGATCCCTCAGCAAGGGCCAGTAGGGCCTCCCATGTGCATCGGCCTAACCCTAATCCGAGGGTGCTTCTTCAGACTTCTATCCCCGGTTGCCTGCCCTGGTAGCCCTCTAGGTAGGGGATTCCTTCTTCACATCGCAGGCCTCTGGGTGCCGCCCACTAGGCAAATGGGAAGTTTAGCCCTGTGGAAGACCCTCGGGGAGGGAGAAATCTGCCACTCCGATCATTCTACCAACACCTTCCTAGGACCCCCACACCACAATCCGGGAATAGGATGGTCCACCAGGGCTACGTCCTCAACTGAGTCCCGTGGAAAGCCTAATTCTGCCCTGACAAATCAGGTCAGCAATTCTCCCAGAGCCAAAGGCTAAGCCTAGGTTACGGGATCAGACTCTGGAGACCGGAGGACTGAACCCAGGTCCTCCTGTGGATGGGAAAGTCAGTCTGTAGGAAGGACTCAGCCTCTCAGGCAGAAACTGACCCTTTCCTTCTGTGCTATCCAGTACCTTCAGATATATAGAAACCAGCATGCTCCCCTGAGGGCATTCCACCCTCTTGGCCTGTCCCGTCCAAAATTCCATCGCCTGAGGATTCTGCTGAGTCCCACCCTCAACTCAGCCCTTGGTGTGCCAGTATTGTGTGGCCAGTTCCGAAATGCCTTGTTCCTAAGACATAACCATAACCCTTACTCTAACCCTCACCTAAACATAATCATAACCCTAACCCTAACTCTAACCCTATACCTCACATGAAGCCGTCGTCGACTGCTCAGCATTCCAACCTCAGAGGCCTGGTTCCCCAAATCTCCCGATGGAAGAACCCTGAGCCACACTGCAGAATTGCACTTGAGCAATATATAAAACATGCCTGAATATATTTATTTATTTTTTTATAATGATTTTATTTATTTGTTGGACAGACTGAGATCACAAGTAGGCTGTGTTTTTTTCTGAAGGAAGGGGGAATAAGGCTCCCTGCAGTGGGGAGGGCCCCGTGTCAAACTAGATTCCTCTTTACTGGGATTTTGACCTGGGCCGAGGCAAGAGGTCACATCCAATGAGGTACACAGGTGTTCTGGAAAGCATACCCTATAGCAATGAGCTTCAGCCTTATCATAATGCGAAGCCCAAGTCATGTGCTCAGTCTTCTGTCCTCAAAGGCCTGGTTCCCAAACTCTCCCCATGGGGGAACCCTGAGCTGCCCCGCACAAATGACCTAGATTCCAATAGGAAATCATGCCCTCTCTTTTATATATTTATTATTTATGTATTTATTTATTCATTGCCTCAAGATTTTACTTTTTCACTTTGCAGGAAGCGAAAAGATGTAGGCAGTGTTGCACGCCCAGAGAAGGGAAAGAAGGCTCCCTGCTGAGGAGACAGCCCGATGTGGTGCTCCATCCCAGGACTCTGGGATCATGTCCTGAGCTGAAGGCAATGGCCTAACCCACTGACTCACCCAGGTGTTACCAACAGCATTCACTTGTGAAATAACCTTCACGGTAATCCTGATGCAAAGCCCCTGTCCCATGCTCAGGCTTCTGTCCTCAGTAGCCTGGTCCATGAACTCTGCAGATGCGGGAACCCTGAGGTGCACCGCACAATGTCCATAGATCCCAATGGGAACGTTTGCCCTTTAGAAATGAGCTGAATCCGTAGAACAGGTGAAATCTGCATGCACCCCTTGGGACACAGCTCCAAGGAGCGCCCACCTGAAGCGGGAACCAGGAGTTTGATGATCCCTCAGCAAGGGCCGGTAGGGCCTCCCATGTGCATCAGCCTAACCCTAACCCGAGGATGCTTCTTTAGACTTCTATCCCTGGTTGCCTGCCCTGGTAGCTCTCTAGGTAGGGGATTCCTTCTTCACATCGCAGGCTTCTGGTTGCCGCCCACTATGATAATGGGAAATTTAGCCCTGTGGAAGACCTCGGGGCGGGAGAAATCTGTCTGTCCGATCATTCTACCAACACCTTCCTAGGACCCTCACACCACAATCCGGGAATAGGATGGTCCGCCAGGGTTACGTCCTCAACTGAGTCCCGTGGAAAGCCTAATTCTGCCCTGACAAATCAGGTCAGCCATTCTCCCAGAGCCAAAGGCTAAGCCTAGGTTACGGGATCAGACTCTGGACACCGGAGGACTGAACCCAGGTCCTCCTGTGGATGGGAAAGTCAGTCTGTAGGAAGGACTCAGCCTCTCAGGCAGAAACTGACCCTTTCCTTCTGTGCTATACAGTACCTTCAGATATATAGAAACCAGCATGCTCCCCTGAGGGCATTCCACCATCTTGGCCTGTCCCGTCCAAAATTCCATCGCCTGAGGATTCTGCTGAGTCCCACCCTCAACTCAGCCCTTGGTGTGCCAGTATTGTGTGGCCAGTTCCGACATGCCTTGTTCCTAAAACATAACCCTAACCCTTACTCTAACCCTCACCTAAACATTACCCTAACCCTAACCCTAACACTAACCGTAACCCTATACCTCACATGAAGCCGTGGTCGGCTGCTCAGCCTTCCAACCTCAGAGGCCTGGTTCCCAAAATCTCCCAATGGAAGAACCCTGAGCCACACTGCAGAATTGCACTTGATCACTATATAAAACATCCCTGAATATATTTATTTATTTATTTATAATGATTTTATTTATTTGTTGGACAGACTGAGATCACAAGTAGGCTGTGTTTTTGTCCGAAGGAAGGGGGAATAAGGCTCCCTGCAGTGGGGAGGGCCCCGTGTCAAACTAGATTCCTCTTCCCTGGGATCTTGACCTGGGCCGAGGCAAGAGGTCACATCCAATGAGGTACACAGGTGTTCTGGAAAGCATACCCTATAGCAATGACCTTCAGCCTTAGCATAATGCGAAGCCCAAGTCATGTGCTCAGTCTTCTGTCCTCAAAGGCCTGGTTCCCAAACTCTCCCCATGGGGGAACCCTGAGCTGCCCCGCACAAAGGACCTAGATTCCAATAGGAAATCATGCCCTCTCTTTTATATATTTATTATTTATGTATTTATTTATTTATTGCCTCAAGATTTTACTTTTTCACTTTGCAGGGAGCGAAAAGATGTAGGCAGTGTTGCACGCCCAGAGAAGGGAAAGAAGTCTCCCTGCTGAGGAGACAGCCCGATGTGGGGCTCCATCCCAGGACTCTGGGATCATGTCCTGAGCTGAAGGCAGTGGCCTAAACCACTGACTCACCCAGGTGTTACCAACAGCATTCACTTGTGAAATAACCTTCACGGTAATCCTGATGCAAAGCCCCTGTCCCATGCTCAGGCTTCTGTCCTCAGTAGCCTGGTCCATGAACTCTGCAGATGCGGGAACCCTGAGGTGCACCGCACAATGTCCATAGATCCCAATGGGAACGTTTGCCCTTTAGAAATGAGCTGAATCCGTAGAACAGGTGAAATCTGCATGCACCCCTTGGGACACAGCTCCAAGGAGCGCCCACCTGAAGCGGTACCAGGAGTTTGATGATCCCTCAGCAAGGGCCGGTAGGGCCTCCCATGTGCATCGGCCTAACCCTAACCCGAGGGTGCTTCTTCAGACTTCTATCCCCGGTTGCCTGCCCTGGTAGCCCTCTAGGTAGGGGATACCTTCTTCACATCGCAGGCCTCTGGGTGCCGCCCACTAGGCAAATGGGAAGTTTAGCCCTGTGGAAGACCCTCGGGGAGGGAGAAATCTGCCTGTCCGATCATTCTACCAACACCTTCCTAGGACCCCCACCCCACAAACCGGGAATAGGATGGTCCGCCAGGGCTACGTCCTCAACTGAGTCCCGTGGAAAGCCTAATTCTGCCCTGACAAATCAGGTCAGCCATTCTCCCAGAGCCAAAGGCTAAGCCTAGGTTACTTGATCAGACTCTGGACACCGGAGGACTGAACCCAGGTCCTCCTGTGGATGGGAAAGTCAGTCTGTAGGAAGGACTCAGCCTCTCAGGCAGAAACTGACCCTTTCCTTCTGTGCTATCCAGTACCTGCAGATATATAGAAACCAGCATGCTCCCCTGAGGGCATTCCACCCTCTTGGCCTGTCCCGTCCAAAATTCCATCGCCTGAGGATTCTGCTGAGTCCCACCCTCAACTCAGCCCTTGGTGTGCCAGTATTGTGTGGCCAGTTCCGAAAAGCCTTGTTCCTAAGACATAACCATAACCCTTACTCTAACCCTCACCTAAACATAACCCTAACCCTAACCCTAACCCTAACCCTATACCTCACATGAAGCCATGGTCGGCGGCTCAGCCTTCCAACCTCAGAGGCCTGGTTCCCAAAATCTCCCGATGGAAGAACCCTGAGCCACACTGCAGAATTGCACTTGATCACTATATAAAACATGCCTGAATATATTTATTTATTTATTTATAATGATTTTATTTATTTGTTGGACAGACTGAGATCACAAGTAGGCTGTGTTTTTGTCTGAAGGAAGGGGGAATAAGGCTCCCTGCAGTGGGGAGGGCCCCGTGTCAAACTAGATTCCTCTTCCCTGGGATCTTGAACCGGGCCGAGGCAAGAGGTCACATCCAATGAGGTACACAGGTGTTCTGGAAAGCATACCCTATAGCAATGACCTTCAGCCTTAGCATAATGCGAAGCCCAAGTCATGTGCTCAGTCTTCTGTCCTCAAAGGCCTGGTTCCCAAACTCTCCCCATGGGGGAACCCTGAGCTGCCCCGCACAAATGACCTAGATTCCAATAGGAAATCATGCCCTCTCTTTTATATATTTATTATTTATGTATTTATTTATTTATTGCCTCAAGATTTTACTTTTTCACTTTGCAGGGAGCGAAAAGATGTAGGCAGTATTGCACACCCAGAGAAGGGAAAGAAGGCTCCCTGCTGAGGAGACAGCCCGATGTGGGGCTCCATCCCAGGACTCTGGGATCATGTCCTGAGCTGAAGGCAGTGGCCTAACCCACTGACTCACCCAGGTGTTACCAACAGCATTCACTTGTGAAATAACCTTCACGGTAATCCTGATGCAAAGCCCCTGTCCCATGCTCAGGCTTCTGTCCTCAGTAGCCTGGTCCATGAACTCTGCAGATGCGGGAACCCTGAGGTGCACCGCACAATGTCCATAGATCCCAATGGGAACGTTTGCCCTTTAGAAATGAGCTGAATCCGTAGAATAGGTGAAATCTGCATGCACCCCTTGTGACACAGCTCCAGGAGTGCCCACCTGAAGCGGGAACCAGGAGTTTGATGATCCCTCAGCAAGGGCCGGTAGGGCCTCCCATGTGCATCGGCCTAACCCTAACCCGAGGGTGCTTCTTCAGACTTCTATCCCCGGTTGCCAGCACTGGTAGCCCTCTAGGTAGGGGATTCCTTCTTCACATCGCAGGCCCCTGGGTGCCGCCCACTAGGCAAATGGGAAGTTTAGCCCTGTGGAAGACCTTAGGGGAGGGAGAAATCTGCCTGTCCGATCATTCTACCAACACCTTCCTAGGACTCCCACACCACAATCCGGGAACAGGATGGTCCGCCAGGGCTACGTCCTCAACTGAGTCCTGTGGAAAGCCTAATTCTGCCCTGACAAATCAGGTCAGCCATTCTCCCAGAGCCAAAGGCTAAGCCTAGGTTACGTGATCAGACTCTGGACACCGGAAAACTGAACCCAGGTCCTCCTGTGGATGGGAAAGTCAGTCTGTAGGAAGGACTCAGCCTCTCAGGCAGAAACTGACCCTTTCCTTCTGTGCTATCCAGTACCTTCAGATATATAGAAACCAGCATGCTCCCCTGAGGGCATTCCACCCTCTTGGCCTGTCCCGTCCAAAATTCCATCGCCTGAGGATTCTGCTGAGTCCCACCCTCAACTCAGCCCTTGGTGTGCCAGTATTGTGTGGCCAGTTCCGACATGCCTTGTTCCTAAAACATAACCCTAACCCTTACTCTAACCCTCACCTAAACATAACCCTAACCCTAACCCTAACCCTAACCCTAACCCTATACCTCACATGAAGCCGTGGTCGGCTGCTCAGCCTTCCAACCTCAGAGGCCTGGTTCCCAAAATCTCCCGATGGAAGAACCCTGAGCCACACTGCAGAATTGCACTTGATCACTATATAAAACATGCCTGAATATATTTATTTATTTATTTATAATGATTTTATTTATTTGTTAGACAGACTGTGATCACAAGTAGGCTGTGTTTTTGTCTGAAGGAAGGGGGAATAAGGCTCCCTGCAGTGGGAGGGCCCGGTGTCAAACTAGATTCCTGTTCCCTGGGATCTTGACCTGGGCCGAGGCAAGAGGTCACATCCAATGAGGTACACAGGTGTTCTGGAAAGCATACCCTATAGCAATGACCTTCAGCCTTAGCATAATGTGAAGCCCAAGTCATGTGCTCAGTCTTCTGTCCTCAAAGGCCTGGTTCCCAAATTCTCCCCATGGGGGAACCCTGAGCTGCCCCGCACAAATGACCTAGATTCCAATAGGAAATCATGCCCTCTCTTTTATATATTTATTATTTATGTATTTATTTATTTATTGCCTCAAGATTTTACTTTTTCACTTTGCAGGGCGCGAAAAGATGTAGGCAGTGTTGCACGCCCAGAGAAGGGAAAGAAGGCTCCCTGATGAAAAGACAGCCCGATGTGGGGCTCCATCCCAGGACTCTGGGATCATGTCCTGAGCTGAAGGCAGTGGCCTAACCCACTGACTCACCCAGGTGTTACCAACACATTCACTTGTGAAATAACCTTCACGGTAATCCTGATGCAAAGCCCCTGTCCCATGCTCAGGCTTCTGTCCTCAGTAGCCTGGTCCATGAACTCTGCAGATGCGGGAACCCTGAGGTGTACCGCACAATGTCCATAGATCCCAATGGGAACGTTTGCCCTTTAGAAATGAGCTGAATCCGTAGAACAGGTGAAATCTGCATGCACCCCTTGGGACACAGCTACAAGGAGCGCCCACCTGAAGCGGGAACCAGGAGTTTGATGATCCCTCAGCAAGGGCCGGTAGGGCCTCCCATGTGCATCGGCCTAAACCTAACCCGAGGGTGCTTCTTCAGACTTCTATCCCTGGTTGCCAGCACTGGTAGCCCTCTAGGTAGGGGATTCCTTCTTCACATCGCAGGCCCCTGGGTGCCGCCCACTAGGCAAATGGGAAGTTTAGCCCTGTGGAAGACCCTAGGGGAGGGAGAAATCTGCCTGTCCGATCATTCTACCAACACCTTCCTAGGACTCCCACACCACAATCCGGGAATAGGATGGTCCGCCAGGGCTACGTCCTCAACTGAGTCCCGTGGAAAGCCTAATTCTGCCCTGACGAATCAGGTCAGCCATTCTCCCAGAGCCAAAGGCTAAGCCTAGGTTACGTGATCAGACTCTGGACACCGGAGGACTGAACCCAGGTCCTCCTGTGGATGGGAAAGTCAGTCTGTAGGAAGGACTCAGCCTCTCAGGCAGAAACTGACCCTTTCCTTCTGTGCTATCCAGTACCTTCAGATATATAGAAACCAGCATGCTCCCCTGAGGGCATTCCACCCTCTTGGCCTGTCCCGTCCAAAATTCCATCGCCTGAGGATTCTGCTGAGTCCCACCCTCAACTCAGCCCTTGGTGTGCCAGTATAGTGGCCAGTTCCGACATGCCTTGTTCCTAAGACATAACCCTAACCCTTACTCTAACCCTCAACTAAACATAACCCTAACCCTAACCCTAACCCTTACCCTAACCGTATACCTCACATGAAGCCGTTGTCGGCTGCTCAGCCTTCCAACCTCAGAGGCCTGGTTCCCAAACTCTCCCCATGGGGGAACCCTGAGCTGCCCCGCACAAATGACCTAGATTCCAATAGGAAATCATGCCCTCTCTTTTATATATTTATTATTTATGTATTTATTTATTTATTGCCTCAAGATTATACTTTTTCACTTTGCAGGGAGCGAAAAGATGTAGGCAGTATTGCACACCCAGAGAAGGGAAAGAAGGCTCCCTGCTGAGGAGACAGCCCGATGTGGGGCTCCATCCCAGGACTCTGGGATCATGTCCTGAGCTGAAGGCAGTGGCCTAACCCACTGACTCACCCAGGTGTTACCAACAGCATTCATTGTGAAATAACCTTCACGGTAATCCTGATGCAAAGCCCCTGTCCCATGCTCAGGCTTCTGTCCTCAGTAGCCTGGTCCATGACTCTGCAGATGCGGGAACCCTGAGGTGCACCGCAAAATGTCCATAGATCCCAATGGGAACGTTTGCCCTTTAGAAATGAGCTGCATCCGTAGAACAGGTGAAATCTGCATGCACCCCTTGGGACACAACTCCAAGGAGCGCCCACCTGAAACGGGAACCAGGAGTTTGATGATCCCTCAGCAAGGGCTGGTAGGGCCTCCCATGTGCATCGGCCTAACCCTAACCCGAGGGTGCTTCTTCAGACTTCTATCCCCGGTTGCCTGCCCTGGTAGCCCTCTAGGTAGGGGATTCCTTCTTCACATCGCAGGCCTCTGGGTGCCGCCCACTAGGCAAATGGGAAGTTTAGCCCTGTGGAAGACCCTAGGGGAGGGAGAAATCTGCCTGTCCGATCATTCTACCAACACCTTCCAAGGACCCCCACACCACAATCCGAGAATAGGATGGTCCGCCAGGGCTACGTCCTCAACTGAGTCCCGTGGAAAGCCTAATTCTGCCCTGACAAATCAGGTCAGCCATTCTCCCAGAGCCAAAGGCTAAGCCTAGGTTACGGGATCAGACTCTGGACACCGGAGGACTGAACCCAGGTCCTCCTGTGGATGGGAAAGTCAGTCTGTAGGAAGGACTCAGCCTCTCAGGCAGAAACTGACCCTTTCCTTCTGTGCTATCCAGTACATTCAGATATATAGAAACCAGCATGCTACCCTGAGGGCATTCCACCCTCTTGGCCTGTCCCGTCCAAAATTCCATCGCCTGAGGATTCTGCTGAGTCCCACCCTCAACTCAGCCCTTGGTGTGCCAGTATTGTGTGGCCAGTTCCGACATGCCTTGTTCCTAAGACATAACCCTAACCCTTACTCTAACCCTCACCTAAACATAACCCTAACCCTAACCCTAACCCTAACCCTAACCCTAACCCTAACCCTAACCGTATACCTCACATGAAGCCGTGGTCGGCTGCTCAGCCTTCCAACCTCAGAGGCCTGGTTCCCAAAATCTCCCGATGGAAGAACCCTGAGCCACACTGCAGAATTGCACTTGATCACTATATAAAACATGCCTGAATATATTTATTTATTTATTTATAATGATTTTATTTATTTGTTGGACAGACTGAGATCACAAGTAGGCTGTGTTTTTGTCCGAAGGAAGGGGGAATAAGGCTCCCTGCAGTGGGGAGGGCCCCGTGTCAAACTAGATTCCTCTTCCCTGGGATCTTGACCTGCGCCGAGGCAAGAGGTCACATCCAATGAGGTACACAGGTGTTCTGGAAAGCATACCCTATAGCAATGACCTTCAGCCTTAGCATAATGCGAAGCCCAATTCATGTGCTCAGTCTTCTGTCCTCAAAGGCCTGGTTCCCAAACTCTCCCCATGGGGGAACCCTGAGCTGCCCCGCACAAATGACCTAGAATCCAATAGGAAATCATGCCCTCTCTTTTATATATTTATTATTTATGTATTTATTTATTTATTGCCTCAAGATTTTACTTTTTCACTTTGCAGGGAGCGAAAAGATGTAGGCAGTATTGCACACCCAGAGAAGGGAAAGAAGGCTCCCTGCTGAGGAGACAGCCGGATGTGGGGCTCCATCCCAGGACTCTGGGATCATGTCCTGAGCTGAAGGCAGTGGCCTAACCCACTGACTCACCCAGGTGTTACCAACAGCATTCACTTGTGAAATAACCTTCACGGTAATCCTGATGCAAAGCCCCTGTCCCATGCTCAGGCTTCTGTCCTCAGAAGCCTGGTCCATGAACTCTGCAGATGCGGGAACCCTGAGGTGCACCGCACAATGTCCATAGATCCCAATGGGAACGTTTGCCCTTTAGAAATGAGCTGAATCCGTAGAACAGGTGAAATCTGCATGCACCCCTTGGGACACAGCTCCAAGGAGTGCCCACCTGAAGCGGGAACCAGGAGTTTGATGATCCCTCAGCAAGGGCCGGTAGGGCCTCCCATGTGCATCGGCCTAACCCTAACCCGAGGGTGCTTCTTCAGACTTCTATCCCCGGTTGCCAGCACTGGTAGCCCTCTAGGTAGGGGATTCCTTCTTCACATCGCAGGCCCCTGGGTGCCGCCCACTAGGCAAATGGGAAGTTTAGCCCTGTGGAAGACCCTAGGGGAGGGAGAAATCTGCCTGTCCGATCATTCTACCAACACCTTCCTAGGACTCCCACACCACAATCCGGGAATAGGATGGTCCGCCAGGGCTACGTCCTCAACTGAGTCCCGTGGAAAGCCTAATTCTGCCCTGACAAATCAGGTCAGCCATTCTCCCAGAGCCAAAGGCTAAGCCTATGTTACGGGATCAGACTCTGGACACCGGAAAACTGAACCCAGGTCCTCCTGTGGATGGGAAAGTCAGTCTGTAGGAAGGACTCAGCCTCTCAGGCAGAAACTGACCTTTTCCTTCTGTGCTATCCAGTACCTTCAGATATATAGAAACCAGCATGCTCCCCTGAGGGCATCCACCCTCTTGGCCTGTCCCGTCCAAAATTCCATCGCCTGAGGATTCTGCTGAGTCCCACCCTCAACTCAGCCCTTGGTGTGCCAGTATTGTGTGGCCAGTTCCGAAATGCCTTGTTCCTAAGACATAACCATAACCCTTACTCTAACCGTCACCTAAACATAATCCTAACCCTAACCCTAACTCTAACCCTATACCTCACATGAAGCCGTCGTCGGCTGCTCAGCCTTCCAACCTCAGAGGCCTGGTTCCCAAAATCTCCCGATGGAAGAACCCTGAGCCACACTGCAGAATTGCACTTGATCACTATATAAAACATGCCTGAATATATTTATTTATTTATTTATTTATAATGATTTTATTTATTTGTTGGACAGACTGAGATCACAAGTAGGCTGTGTTTTTGTCTGAAGGAAGGGGGAATAAGGCTCCCTGCAGTGGGGAGGGCCCCGTGTCAAACTAGATTCCTCTTCCCTGGGATCTTGACCTGTGCCGAGGCAAGAGGTCACATCCAATGAGGTACACAGGTGTTCTGGAAAGCATACCCTATAGCAATGACCTTCAGCCTTAGCATAATGTGAAGCCCAAGTCATGTGCTCAGTCTTCTGTCCTCAAAGGCCTGGTTCCCAAACTCTCCCCATGGGGGAACCCTGAGCTGCCCCGCACAAATGACCTAGATTCCAATAGGAAATCATGCCCTCTCTTTTATATATTTATTATTTATGTATTTATTTATTTATTGCCTCAAGATTTTACTTTTTCACTTTGCAGGGAACGAAAAGATGTAGGCAGTATTGCACACCCAGAGAAGGGAAAGAAGGCTCCCTGCTGAGGAGACAGCCCGATGTGGGGCTCCATCCCAGGACTCTGGGATCATGTCCTGAGCTGAAGGCAGTGGCCTAACCCACTGACTCACCCAGGTGTTACCAACAGCATTCACTTGTGAAATAACCTTCACGGTAATCCTGATGCAAAGCCCCTGTCCCATGCTCAGGCTTCTGTCCTCAGTAGCCTGGTCCATGAACTCTGCAGATGCGGGAACCCTGAGGTGCACCGCACAATGTCCATAGATCCCAATGGGAACGTTTGCCCTTTAGAAATGAGCTGAATCCGTAGAACAGGTGAAATCTGCATGCACCCCTTGGGACACAGCTCCAAGGAGTGCCCACCTGAAGCGGGAACCAGGAGTTTGATGATCCCTCAGCAAGGGCCGGTAGGGCCTCCCATGTGCTTCGGCCTAACCCTAACCCGAGGGTGCTTCTTCAGACTTCTATCCCCGGTTGCCAGCACTGGTAGCCCTCTAGGTAGGGGATTCCTTCTTCACATCGCAGGCCCCTGGGTGCCGCCCACTAGGCAAATGGGAAGTTTAGCCCTGTGGAAGACCCTAGGGGAGGGAGAAATCTGCCTGTCCGATCATTCTACCAACACCTTCCTAGGACCCCCACACCACAATCCGGGAATAGGATGGTCCGCCAGGGCTACGTCCTCAACTGAGTCCCGTGGAAAGCCTAATTCTGCCCTGACAAATCAGGTCAGCCATTCTCCCAGAGCCAAAGGCTAAGCCTAGGTTACGTGATCAGACTCTGGACACCGGAAAACTGAACCCAGGTCCTCCTGTGGATGGGAAAGTCAGTCTGTAGGAAGGACTCAGCCTCTCAGGCAGAAACTGACCCTTTCCTTCTGTGCTATCCAGTAACTTCAGATATATAGACACCAGCATGCTCCCCTGAGGGCATTCCACCCTCTTGGCCTGTCCCGTCCAAAATTCCATCGCCTGAGGATTCTGCTGAGTCCCACCCTCAACTCAGCCCTTGGTGTGCTAGTATTGTGTGGGCAGTTCCGAAATGCCTTGTTCCTAATATATAACCCAAACCCTTACTCTAACCCTCACCTAAACATAACCCTAACCCTAACACTAACCCTAACCCTAACCCTATACCTCACATGAAGCCGTGGTCGGCTGCTCAGCCTTGCAACCTCAGAGGCCTGGTTCCCAAAATCTCCCGATGGAAGAACCCTGAGCCACACTGCAGAATTGCACTTGAGCACTATATAAAACATGCCTGAATATATTTATTTATTTATTTATAATGATTTTATTTATTTGTTGGACAGACTGAGATCACAAGTAGGCTGTGTTTTTGTCTGAAGGAAGGGGGAATAAGGCTCCCTGCAGTGGGGAGGGCCCCGTGTCAAACTAGATTCCTCTTCCCTGGGATCTTGACCTGGGCCGAGGCAAGAGGTCACATCCAATGAGGTACACAGGTGTTCTGGAAAGCATACCCTATAGCAATGACCTTCAGCCTTAGCATAATGCGAAGCCGAAGTCATGTGCTCAGTCTTCTGTCCTCAAAGGCCTGGTTCCCAAACTCTCCCCATGGGGGAACCCTGAGCTGCCCCGCACAAATGACCTAGATTCCAATAGGAAATCATGCCCTCTCTTTTAAATATTTATTATTTATGTATTTATTTATTTATTGCCTCAAGATTTTACTTTTTCACTTACAGGGAGCGAAAAGATGTAGGCAGTTTTGCACGCCCAGGGAACGGAAAGAAAGCTCCCTGCTGAGGAGACAGCCCGATGTGGGGCTCCATCCCAGGTCTCTGGGATCATGTCCTGAGCCGAAGGCAGTGGCCTAACCCACTGACTCACCCAGGTGTTACCAACAGCATTCACTTGTGAAATAACCTTCACGGTAATCCTGATGCAAAGCCCCTGTCCCATGCTCAGGCTTCTGTCCTCAGTAGCCTGGTCCATGAACTCTGCAGATGCGGGAACCCTGAGGTGTACCGCACAAAGTCCATAGATCCCAATGGGAACGTTTGCCCTTTAGAAATGAGCTAAATCCGTAGAACAGGTGAAATCTGCATGCACCCCTTGGGACACAGCTCCAAGGAGCGCCCACCTGAAGCGGGAACCAGGAGTTTGATGATCCCTCAGCAAGGGCCGGTAGGGCCTCCCATGTGCATCGGCCTAACCCTAACCCGAGGGTGCTTCTTCAGACTTCTATCCCTGGTTGCCTGCCCTGGTAGCCCTTTAGGTAGGGGATTCCTTCTTCACATCGCAGGCCTCTGGGTGCCGCCCACTATGATAATGGGAAATTTAGCCCTGTGGAAGACCCTCGGGGCGGGAGAAATCTGCCTGTCCGATCATTCTACCAACACCTTCCTAGGACCCCCACACCACAATCCGGGAATAGGATGGTCCGCCAGGGCTACGTCCTCAACTGAGTCCCGTGGAAAGCCTAATTCTGCCCTGACAAATCAGGTCAGCCATTCTCCCAGAGCCAAAGGCTAAGCCTAGGTTACGTGATCAGACTCTGGACACCGGAGGACTGAACCCAGGTCCTCCTGTGGATGGGAAAGTCAGTCTGTAGGAAGGACTCAGCCTCTCAGGCAGAAACTGACCCTTTCCTTCTGTGCTATCCAGTACCTTCAGATATATAGAAACCAGCATGCTCCCCTGAGGGCATTCCCTCTTGGCCTCTTGGCCTGTCCTGTCCAAAATTCCATCGCCTGAGGATTCTGCTGAGTCCCACCCTCAACTCAGCCCTTGGTGTGCCAGTATTGTGTGGCCAGTTCCGACATGCCTTTTTCCTAAGATATAACCCTAACCCTTACTCTAACCCTCACCTAAACATAACCCTAACCCTAACACTAACCCTAACCCTAACCCTATACCTCACATGAAGCCGTGGTCGGCTGCTCAGCCTTCCAACCTCAGAGGCCTGGTTCCCAAAATCTCCCGATGGAAGAACCCTGAGCCACACTGCAGAATTGCACTTGATCACTATATAAAACATGCCTGAATATATTTATTTATTTATTTATAATGATTTTATTTATTTGTTGGACAGACTGAGATCACAAGTAGGCTGTGTTTTTGTCCGAAGGAAGGGGGAATAAGGCTCCCTGCAGTGGGGAGGGCCCCGTGTCAAACTAGATTCTTCTTCCTTGGGACCTTGACCTGGGCCGAGGCAAGAGGTCACATCCAATGAGGTACACAGGTGTTCTGGAAAGCATACCCTATAGCAATGACCTTCAGCCTTAGCATAATGCGAAGCCCAAGTCAGGTGCTCAGTCTTCTGTCCTTAAAGGCCTGGTTCCCAAACTCTCCCCATGGGGGAACCCTGAGCTGCCCCGCACAAATGACCTAGATTCCAATAGGAAATCATGCCCTCTCTTTTATATATTTATTATTTATGTATTTATTTATTTATTGCCTCAAGATTTTACTTTTTCACTTTGCAGGGAGCGAAAAGATGTAGGCAGTGTTGCAAGCCCAGAGAAGGGAAAGAAGGCTCCCTGCTGAGGAGACAGCCCGATGTGGGGCTCCATCCCAGGACTCTGGGATCATGTCCTGAGCTGAAAGCAGTGGCCTAACCCACTGACTCACCCAGGTGTTACCAACAGCATTCACTTGTGAAATAACCTTCACGGTAATCCTGATGCAAAGCCCCTGTCCCATGCTCAGGCTTCTGTCCTCAGTAGCCTGGTCCATGAACTCTGCAGATGCGGGAACCCTGAGGTGCACCGCACAATGTCCATAGATCCCAATGGGAACGTTTGCCCTTTAGAAATGAGCTGAATCCGTAGAACAGGTGAAATCTGCATGCACCCCTTGGGACACAGCTCCAAGGAGTGCCCACCTGAAGCGGGAACCAGGAGTTTGATGATCCCTCAGCAAGGGCCGGTAGGGCCTCCCATGTGCATCGGCCTAACCCTAACCCGAGGGTGCTTCTTCAGACTTCTATCCCCGGTTGCCAGCGCTGGTAGCCCTCTAGGTAGGGGATTCCTTCTTCACATCTCAGGCCCCTGGGTGCCGCCCACTAGGCAAATGGGAAGTTTAGCCCTGTGGAAGACCCTAGGGGAGGGAGAAATCTGCCTGTCCGATCATTCTACCAACACCTTCCTAGGACTCCCACACCACAATCCGGGAATAGGATGGTCCGCCAGGGCTACGTCCTCAACTGAGTCCTGTGGAAAGCCTAATTCTGCCCTGACAAATCAGGTCAGCCATTCTCCCAGAGCCAAAGGCTAAGCCTAGATTACGTGTTCGGACTCTGGACACTGGAAAACTGAACCCAGGTCCTCCTGTGGATGGGAAAGTCAGTCTGTAGGAAGGACTCAGCCTCTCAGGCAGAAACTGACCCTTTCCTTCTGTGCTATCCAGTACCTTCAGATATATAGAAACCAGCATGCTCCCCTGAGGGCATTCCACCCTCTTGGCCTGTCCCGTCCAAAATTCCATCGCCTGAGGATTCTGCTGAGTCCCACCCTCAACTCAGCCCTTGGTGTGCTAGTATTGTGTGGCCAGTTCCGAAATGCCTTGTTCCTAAGACATAACCCTAACCCTTACTCTAACACTCACCTAAACATAATCCTAACACTAACCCTAACTCTAACCCTATACCTCACATGAAGCCGTGGTCGGCTGCTCAGCCTTCCAACCTCAGAGGCCTGGTTCCCAAAATCTCCCGATGGAAGAACCCTGAGCCACACTGCAGAATTGCATTTGATCACTATATAAAACATGCCTGAATATATTTATTTATTTATTTATAATGATTTTATTTATTTGTTGGACAGACTGAGATCACAAGTAGGCTGTGTTTTTGTCTGAAGGAAGGGGGAATAAGGCTCCCTGCAGTGGGGAGGGCCCGGTGTCAAACTAGATTCCTCTTCCCTGGGATCTTGACCTGGGCCGAGGCAAGAGGTCACATCCAATGAGGTACACAGGTGTTCTGGAAAGCATACCCTATAGCAATGACCTTCAGCCTTAGCATAATGCGAAGCCCAAGTCATGTGCTCAGTCTTCTGTCCTCAAAGGCCCGGTTCCCAAACTCTCCCCATGGGGGAACCCTGAGCTGCCCCGCACAAATGACCTAGATTCCAATAGGAAATCATGCCCTCTCTTTTATATATTTATTATTTATGTATTTATTTATTTATTGCCTCAAAATTTTACTTTTTCACTTTGCAGGGAGCGAAAAGATGTAGGCATTATTGCACACCCAGAGAAGGGAAAGAAGGCTCCCTGCTGAGGAGACAGCCCGATGTGGGGCTCCATCCCAGGACTCTGGGATCATGTCCTGAGCTGAAAGCAGTGGCCTAACCCACTGACTCACCCAGGTGTTACCAACAGCATTCACTTGTGAAATAACCTTCACGGTAATCCTGATGCAAAGCCCCTGTCCCATGCTCAGGCTTCTGTCCTCAGTATTCTGGTCCATGAACTCTGCAGATGCGGGAACCCTGAGGTGTACCGCACAATGTCCATAGATCCCAATGGGAACGTTTGCCCTTTAGAAATGAGCTGAATCCGTAGAACAGGTGAAATCTGCATGCACCCCTTGGGACACAGCTCCAAGGGGCACCCACCTGAAGCGGGAACCAGGAGTTTGATGATCCCTCAGCAAGGGCCGGTAGGGCCTCCCATGTGCATCGGCCTAACCCTAAGCCGAGGGTGCTTCTTCAGACTTCTATCCCCGGTTGCCTGCCCTGGTAGCCCTCTAGGTAGGGGATTCCTTCTTCATATCTCAGGCCTCTGGGTGCCGCCCACTAGGCAAATGGGAAGTTTAGCCCTGTGGAAGACCCTCGGGGAGGGAGAAATCTGCCTGTCCGATCATTCTACCAACACCTTCCTAGGACCCCCACACCACAATCCGGGAATAGGATGGTCCGCCAGGGCTACGTCCTCAACTGAGTCCCGTGGAAAGCCTAATTCTGCCCTGACAAATCAGGTCAGCCATTCACCCAGAGCCAAAGGCTAAGCCTAGGTTATGTTATCAGACTCTGGACACCGGAGGACTGAACCCAGGTCCTCCTTGGATGGGAAAGTCAGTCTGTAGGAAGGACTCAGCCTCTCAGGCAGAAACTGACCCTTTCCTTCTGTGCTATCCAGTACCTTCAGATATATAGAAACCAGCATGCTCCCCTGAGGGCATTCCACCCTCTTGGCCTGTCCTGTCCAAAATTCCATCGCCTGAGGATTCTGCTGAGTCCCACCCTCAACTCAGCCCTTGGTGTGCCAGTATTGTGTGGCCAGTTCCGACATGCCTTGTTCCTAAGATATAACCCTAACCCTACTCTAACCCGCACCTAAATATAACCCTAACCCTAACACTAACCCTAACCCTAACCCTATACCTCACATGAAGCCGTGGTCGTCTGCTCAGCCTTCCAACCTCAGAGGCCTGGTTCCCAAAATCTCCCGATGGAAGAACCCTGAGCCACACTGCAGAATTGCACTTGATCACTATATAAAACATGCCTGAATATATTTATTTATTTATTTATAATGATTTTATTTATTTGTTGGACAGACTGAGATAACAAGTAGGCTGTGTTTTTGTCCGAAGGAAGGGGGAATAAGGCTCCCTGCAGTGGGGAGGGCCCCGTGTCAAACTAGATTCCTCTTCCCTGGGATCTTGACCTGGGCCGAGGCAAGAGGTCACATCAAATGAGGTACACAGGTGTTCTGGAAAGCATACCCTATAGCAATGACCTTCAGCCTTAGCATAATGCGAAGCCCAAGTCATGTGCTCAGTCTTCTGTCCTCAAAGGCCTGGTTCCCAAACTCTCCCCATGGGGGAACCCTGAGCTGCCCCGCACAAATGACCTAGATTCCAATAGGAAATCATGCCCTCTCTTTTATATATTTATTATTTATGTATTTATTTATTTATTGCCTCAAGATTTTACTTTTTCACTTTGCAGGGAGCGAAAAGATGTAGGCAGTTTTGCACGCCCAGAGAAGGGAAAGAAGGCTCCCTGCTGAGGAGACAGCCCGATGTGGGGCTCCATCCCAGGTCTCTGGGATCATGTCCTGAGCCGAAGGCAGTGGCCTAACCCACTGACTCACCCAGGTGTTACCAACAGCATTCACTTGTGAAATAACCTTCACGGTAATCCTGATGCAAAGCCCCTGTCCCATGCTCAGGCTTCTGTCCTCAGTAGCCTGGTCCATGAACTCTGCAGATGCGGGAACCCTGAGGTGTACCGCACAAAGTCCATAGATCCCAATGGGAACGTTTGCCCTTTAGAAATGAGCTGAATCCGTAGAACAGGTGAAATCTGCATGCACCCCTTGGGACACAGCTCCAAGGAGTGCCCACCTGAAGCGGGAACCAGGAGTTTGATGATCCCTCAGCAAGGGCCGGTAGGGCCTCCCATGTGCATCGGCCTAACCCTAACCTGAGGATGCTTCTTCAGACTTCTATCCCTGGTTGCCTGCCCTGGTAGCCCTCTAGGTAGGGGATTCCTTCTTCACATCGCAGGCCTCTGGGTGCCGCCCACTATGATAATGGGAAATTTAGCCCTGTGGAAGACCCTCGGGGCGGGAGAAATCTGCCTGTCCGATCATTCTACCAACACCTTCCTAGGACCCCCACACCACAATCCGGGAATAGGATGGTCCGCCAGGGCTACGTCCTCAACTGAGTCCCGTGGAAAGCCTAATTCTGCCCTGACAAATCAGGTCAGCCATTCTCCCAGAGCCAAAGGCTAAGCCTAGGTTACGTGATCAGACTCTGGACACCGGAGGACTGAACCCAGGTCCTCCTGTGGATGGGAAAGTCAGTCTGTAGGAAGGACTCAGCCTCTCAGGCAGAAACTGACCCTTTCCTTCTGTGCTATCCAGTACCTTCAGATATATAGAAACCAGCATGCTCCCCTGAGGGCATTCCACCCTCTTGGCCTGTCCTGTCCAAAATTCCATCGCCTGAGGATTCTGCTGAGTCCCACCCTCAACTCAGCCCTTGGTGTGCCAGTATTGTGTGGCCAGTTCCGACATGCCTTGTTCCTAAGATATAACCCTAACCCTTACTCTAACCCTCACCTAAACATAACCCTAACCCTAACACTAACCCTAACCCTAACCCTATACCTCACATGAAGCCGTGGTCGGCTGCTCAGCCTTCCAACCTCAGAGGCCTGGTTCCCAAAATCTCCCGATGGAAGAACCCTGAGCCACACTGCAGAATTGCACTTGATCACTATATAAAACATGCCTGAATATATTTATTTATTTATTTATAATGATTTTATTTATTTGTTGGACAGACTGAGATCACAAGTAGGCTGTGTTTTTGTCCGAAGGAAGGGGGAATAAGGCTCCCTGCAGTGGGGAGGGCCCCGTGTCAAACTAGATTCTTCTTCCTTGGGACCTTGACCTGGGCCGAGGCAAGAGGTCACATCCAATGAGGTACACAGGTGTTCTGGAAAGCATACCCTATAGCAATGACCTTCAGCCTTAGCATAATGCGAAGCCCAAGTCATCTGCTCAGTCTTCTGTCCTTAAAGGCCTGGTTCCCAAACTCTCCCCATGGGGGAACCCTGAGCTGCCCCGCACAAATGACCTAGATTCCAATAGGAAATCATGCCCTCTCTTTTATATATTTATTATTTATGTATTTATTTATTTATTGCCTCAAGATTTTACTTTTTCACTTTGCAGGGAGCGAAAAGATGTAGGCAGTGTTGCAAGCCCAGAGAAGGGAAAGAAGGCTCCCTGCTGAGGAGACAGCCCGATGTGGGGCTCCATCCCAGGACTCTGGGATCATGTCCTGAGCTGAAAGCAGTGGCCTAACCCACTGACTCACCCAGGTGTTACCAACAGCATTCACTTGTGAAATAACCTTCACGGTAATCCTGATGCAAAGCCCCTGTCCCATGCTCAGGCTTCTGTCCTCAGTAGCCTGGTCCATGAACTCTGCAGATGCGGGAACCCTGAGGTGCACCGCACAATGTCCATAGATCCCAATGGGAACGTTTGCCCTTTAGAAATGAGATGAATCCGTAGAACAGGTGAAATCTGCATGCACCCCTTGGGACACAGCTCCAAGGAGTGCCCACCTGAAGCGGGAACCAGGAGTTTGATGATCCCTCAGCAAGGGCCGGTAGGGCCTCCCATGTGCATCGGCCTAACCCTAACCCGAGGGTGCTTCTTCAGACTTCTATCCCCGGTTGCCAGCGCTGGTAGCCCTCTAGGTAGGGGATTCCTTCTTCACATCTCAGGCCCCTGGGTGCCGCCCACTAGGCAAATGGGAAGTTTAGCCCTGTGGAAGACCCTAGGGGAGGGAGAAATCTGCCTGTCCGATCATTCTACCAACACCTTCCTAGGACTCCCACACCACAATCCGGGAATAGGATGGTCCGCCAGGGCTACGTCCTCAACTGAGTCCTGTGGAAAGCCTAATTCTGCCCTGACAAATCAGGTCAGCCATTCTCCCAGAGCCAAAGGCTAAGCCTAGTTTACGTGTTCGGACTCTGGACACCGGAAAACTGAACCCAGGTCCTCCTGTGGATGGGAAAGTCAGTCTGTAGGAAGGACTCAGCCTCTCAGGCAGAAACTGACCCTTTCCTTCTGTGCTATCCAGTACCTTCAGATATATAGAAACCAGCATGCTCCCCTGAGGGCATTCCACCCTCTTGGCCTGTCCCGTCCAAAATTCCATCGCCTGAGGATTCTGCTGAGTCCCACCCTCAACTCAGTCCTTGGTGTACCAGTATTGTGTGGCCAGTTCCGAAATGCCTTGTTCCTAATATATAACCCAAACCCTTACTCTAACCCTCACCTAAACATAACCCTAACCCTAACACTAACCCTAACCCTAACCCTATACCTCACATGAAGCCGTGGTCGGCTGCTCAGCCTTCCAACCTCAGAGGCCTGGTTCCCAAAATCTCCCGATGGAAGAACCCTGAGCCACACTGCAGAATTGCACTTGATCACTATATAAAACATGCCTGAATATATTTATTTATTTATTTATAATGATTTTATTTATTTGTTGGACAGACTGAGATCACAAGTAGGCTGTGTTTTTGTCTGTAGGAAGGGAAAATAAGGCTCCCTGCTGTGGGGAGGGCCCCGTGTCAAACTAGATTCCTCTTCCCTGGGATCTTGACCTGGGCCGAGGCAAGAGGTCACATCCAATGAGGTACACAGGTGTTCTGGAAAGCATACCCTATAGCAATGACCTTCAGCCTTAGCATAATGCGAAGCCCAAGTCATGTGCTCAGTCTTCTGTCCTCAAAGGCCTGGTTCCCAAACTCTCCCCATGGGGGAACCCTGAGCTGCCCCGCACAAATGACCTAGATTCCAATAGGAAATCATGCCCTCTCTTTTATATATTTATTATTTATGTTTTTTTTTATTTATTGCCTCAAGATTTTACTTTTTCACTTTGCAGGGCGCGAAAAGATGTAGGCAGAGTTGCACGCCCAGAGAAGGGAAAGAAGGCTCCCTGCTGAGGAGACAGCCCGATGTGGGGCTCCATCCCAGGACTCTGGGATCATGTCCTGAGCTGAAGGCAGTGGCCTAACCCACTGACTCACCCAGGTGTTACCAACAGCATTCACTTGTGAAATAACCTTCACGGTAATCCTGATGCAAAGCCCCTGTCCCATGCTCAGGCTTCTGTCCTCAGTAGCCTGGTCCATGAACTCTGCAGATGCGGGAACCCTGAGGTGTACCGCACAATGTCCATAGATCCCAATGGGAACGTTTGCCCTTTAGAAATGAGCTGAATCCGTAGAACAGGTGAAATCTGCATGCACCCCTTGGGACACAGCTCCAAGGAGTGCCCACCTGAAGCGGGAACCAGGAGTTTGATGATCCCTCAGCAAGGGCCGGTAGGGCCTCCCATGTGCATCGGCCTAACCCTAACCCGAGGATGCTTCTTTAGACTTCTATCCCTGGTTGCCTGCCCGGGTAGCCCTCTAGGTAGGGGATTCCTTCTTCACATCGCAGGCTTCTGGGTGCCGCCCACTATGATAATGGGAAATTTAGCCCTGTGGAAGACCTCGGGGCAGGAGATATCTGCCTGTCCGATCATTCTACCAACACCTTCCTAGGACCCCCACACCACAATCCGGGAATAGGATGGTCCGCCAGGGCTACGTCCTCAACTGAGTCCCGTGGAAAGCCTAATTCTGCCCTGACAAATCAGGTCAGCCATTCTCCCAGAGCCAAAGGCTAAGCCTAGATTACGTGTTCAGACTCTGGACACCGGAGGACTGTACCCAGGTCCTCCTGTGGATGGGATAGTCAGTCTGTAGGAAGGACTCAGCCTCTCAGGCAGAAACTGACCCTTTCCTTCTGTGCTATCCAGTACCTTCAGATATATAGAAACCAGCATGCTCCCCTGAGGGCATTCCACCCTCTTGGCCTGTCCCGTCCAAATTCCATCGCCTGAGGATTCTGCTGAGTCCCACCCTCAACTCAGCCCTTGGTGTGCCAGTATTGTGTGGCTACTCCGAAATGCCTTGTTCCTAAGACATAATCATAACCCTTACTCTAACCCTCACCTAAACATAATCCTAACCCTAACCCTAACTCTAACCCTATACCTCACATGAAGCCGTCGTCGGCTGCTCAGACTTCCAACCACAGAGGCCTGGTTCCCAAAATCTCCCGATGGAAGAACCCTGAGCCACACTGCAGAATTGCACTTGATCACTATATAAAACATGCCTGAATATATTTATTTATTTATTTATAATGATTTTATTTATTTGTTGGACAGACTGAGATCACAAGTAGGCTGTGTTTTTGTCTGAAGGAAGGGGGAATAAGGCTCCCTGCAGTGGGGAGGGCCCCGTGTCAAACTAGATTCCTCTTCCCTGGGATCTTGACCTGGGCCGAGGCAAGAGGTCACATCCAATGAGGTACACAGGTGTTCTGGAAAGCATACCCTATAGCAATGACCTTCAGCCTTAGCATAATGCGAAGCCGAAGTCATGTGCTCAGTCTTCTGTCCTCAAAGGCCTGGTTCCCAAACTCTCCCCATGGGGGAACCCTGAGCTGCCCCGCACAAATGACCTAGATTCCAATAGGAAATCATGCCCTCTCTTTTATATATTTATTATTTATGTATTTATTTATTTATTGCCTCAAGATTTTACTTTTTCACTTTGCAGGGAGCGAAAAGATGTAGGCAGTTTTGCACGCCCAGAGAAGGGAAAGAAGGCTCCCTGCTGAGGAGACAGCCTGATGTGGGGCTCCATCCCAGGTCTCTGGGATCATGTCCTGAGCCGAAGGCAGTGGCCTAACCCACTGACTCACCCAGGTGTTACCAACAGCATTCACTTGTGAAATAACCTTCACGGTAATCCTGATGCAAAGCCCCTGTCCCATGCTCAGGCTTCTGTCCTCAGTAGCCTGGTCCATGAACTCTGCAGATGCGGGAACCCTGAGGTGTACCGCACAAAGTCCATAGATCCCAATGGGAACGTTTGCCCTTTAGAAATGAGCTGAATCCGTAGAACAGGTGAAATCTGCATGCACCCCTTGGGACACAGCTCCAAGGAGTGCCCACCTGAAGCGGGAACCAGGAGTTTGATGATCCCTCAGCAAGGGCCGGTAGGGCCTCCCATGTGCATCGGCCTAACCCTAACCTGAGGATGCTTCTTCAGACTTCTATCCCTGGTTGCCTGCCCTGGTAGCCCTCTAGGTAGGGGATTCCTTCTTCACATCGCAGGCCACTGGGTGCCGCCCAGTATGATAATGGGAAATTTAGCCCTGTGGAAGACCGTCGGGGCGGGAGAAATCTGCCTGTCCGATCATTCTACCAACACCTTCCTAGGACCCCCACACCACAATCCGGGAATAGGATAGTCCGCCAGGGCTACGTCCTCAACTGAGTCCCGTGGAAAGCCTAATTCTGCCCTGACAAATCAGGTCAGCCATTCTCCCAGAGCCAAAGGCTAAGCCTAGGTTACGTGATCAGACTCTGGACACCGGAAAACTGAACCCAGGTCCTCCTGTGGATGGGAAAGTCAGTCTGTAGGAAGGACTCAGCCTCTCAGGCAGAAACTGACCCTTTCCTTCTGTGCTATCCAGTACCTTCAGATATATAGAAACCAGCATGCTCCCCTGAGGGCATTCCACCCTCTTGGCCTGTCCCGTCCAAAATTCCATCGCCTGAGGATTCTGCTGAGTCCCACCCTCAACTCAGCCCTTGGTGTGCCAGTATTGTGTGGCCAGTTCCGACATGCCTTGTTCCTAAGATATAACCCTAACCCTTACTCTAACCCTCACCTAAACATAACCCTAACCCTAACACTAACCCTAACCCTAACCCTATACCTCACATGAAGCCGTGGTCGGCTGCTCAGCCTTCCAACCTCAGAGGCCTGGTTCCCAAAATCTCCCGATGGAAGAACCCTGAGCCACACTGCAGAATTGCACTTGATCACTATATAAAACATGCCTGAATATATTTATTTATTTATTTATAATGATTTTATTTATTTGTTGGACAGACTGAGATCACAAGTAGGCTGTGTTTTTGTCCGAAGGAAGGGGGAATAAGGCTCCCTGCAGTGGGGAGGGCCCCGTGTCAAACTAGATTCTTCTTCCTTGGGACCTTGACCTGGGCCGAGGCAAGAGGTCACATCCAATGAGGTACACAGGTGTTCTGGAAAGCATACCCTATAGCAATGACCTTCAGCCTTAGCATAATGCGAAGCCCAAGTCATGTGCTCAGTCTTCTGTCCTTAAAGGCCTGGTTCCCAAACTCTCCCCATGGGGGAACCCTGAGCTGCCCCGCACAAATGACCTAGATTCCAATAGGAAATCATGCCCTCTCTTTTATATATTTATTATTTATGTATTTATTTATTTATTGCCTCAAGATTTTACGTTTTCACTTTGCAGGGAGCGAAAAGATGTAGGCAGTGTTGCAAGCCCAGAGAAGGGAAAGAAGGCTCCCTGCTGAGGAGACAGCCCGATGTGGGGCTCCATCCCAGGACTCTGGGATCATGTCCTGAGCTGAAAGCAGTGGCCTAACCCACTGACTCACCCAGGTGTTACCAACAGCATTCACTTGTGAAATAACCTTCACGGTAATCCTGATGCAAAGCCCCTGTCCCATGCTCAGGCTTCTGTCCTCAGTAGCCTGGTCCATGAACTCTGCAGATGCGGGAACCCTGAGGTGCACCGCACAATGTCCATAGATCCCAATGGGAACGTTTGCCCTTTAGAAATGAGATGAATCCGTAGAACAGGTGAAATCTGCATGCACCCCTTGGGACACAGCTCCAAGGAGTGCCCACCTGAAGCGGGAACCAGGAGTTTGATGATCCCTCAGCAAGGGCCGGTAGGGCCTCCCATGTGCATCGGCCTAACCCTAACCCGAGGGTGCTTCTTCAGACTTCTATCCCCGGTTGCCAGCGCTGGTAGCCCTCTAGGTAGGGGATTCCTTCTTCACATCTCAGGCCCCTGGGTGCCGCCCACTAGGCAAATGGGAAGTTTAGCCCTGTGGAAGACCCTAGGGGAGGGAGAAATCTGCCTGTCCGATCATTCTACCAACACCTTCCTAGGACTCCCACACCACAATCCGGGAATAGGATGGTCCGCCAGGGCTACGTCCTCAACTGAGTCCTGTGGAAAGCCTAATTCTGCCCTGACAAATCAGGTCAGCCATTCTCCCAGAGCCAAAGGCTAAGCCTAGATTACGTGTTCGGACTCTGGACACCGGAAAACTGAACCCAGGTCCTCCTGTGGATGGGAAAGTCAGTCTGTAGGAAGGACTCAGCCTCTCAGGCAGAAACTGACCCTTTCCTTCTGTGCTATCCAGTACCTTCAGATATATAGAAACCAGCATGCTCCCCTGAGGGCATTCCACCCTCTTGGCCTGTCCCGTCCAAAATTCCATCGCCTGAGGATTCTGCTGAGTCCCACCCTCAACTCAGCCCTTGGTGTGCTAGTATTGTGTGGCCAGTTCCGAAATGCCTTGTTCCTAAGACATAACCCTAACCCTTACTCTAACACTCACCTAAACATAATCCTAACACTAACCCTAACTCTAACCCTATACCTCACATGAAGCCGTGGTCGGCTGCTCAGCCTTCCAACCTCAGAGGCCTGGTTCCCAAAATCTCCCGATGGAAGAACCCTGAGCCACACTGCAGAATTGCACTTGATCACTATATAAAACATGCCTGAATATATTTATTTATTTATTTATAATGATTTTATTTATTTGTTGGACAGACTGAGATCACAAGTAGGCTGTGTTTTTGTCTGAAGGAAGGGGGAATAAGGCTCCCTGCAGTGGGGAGGGCCCGGTGTCAAACTAGATTCCTCTTCCCTGGGATCTTGACCTGGGCCGAGGCAAGAGGTCACATCCAATGAGGTACACAGGTGTTCTGGAAAGCATACCCTATAGCAGTGACCTTCAGCCTTAGCATAATAAGAAGCCCAAGTCATGTGCTCAGTCCTCTTTCCTCAAAGGCCCGGTTCCCAAACTCTCCCCATGGGGGAACCCTGAGCTGCCCCGCACAAATGACCTAGATTCCAATAGGAAATCATGCCCTCTCTTTTATATATTTATTATTTATGTATTTATTTATTTATTGCCTCAAAATTTTACTTTTTCACTTTGCAGGGAGCGAAAAGATGTAGGCAGTTTTGCACGCCCAGAGAAGGGAAAGAAGGCTCCCTGCTGAGGAGACAGCCCGATGTGGGGCTCCATCCCAGGTCTCTGGGATCATGTCCTGAGCCGAAGGCAGTGGCCTAACCCACTGACTCACCCAGGTGTTACCAACAGCATTCACTTGTGAAATAACCTTCACGGTAATCCTGATGCAAAGCCCTGTCCCATGCTCAGGCTTCTGTCCTCAGTAGCCTGGTCCATGAACTCTGCAGATGCGGGAACCCTGAGGTGTACCGCACAAAGTCCATAGATCCCAATGGGAACGTTTGCCCTTTAGAAATGAGCTGAATCCGTAGAACAGGTGAAATCTGCATGCACCCCTTGGGACACAGCTCCAAGGAGTGCCCACCTGAAGCGGGAACCAGGAGTTTGATGATCCCTCAGCAAGGGCCGGTAGGGCCTCCCATGTGCATCGGCCTAACCCTAACCCGAGGGTGCTTCTTCAGACTTCTATCCCCGGTTGCCAGAGCTGGTAGCCCTCTAGGTAGGGGATTCCTTCTTCACATCGCAGGCCCCTGGGTGCCGCCCACTAGGCAAATGGGAAGTTTAGCCCTGTGGAAGACCCTAGGGGAGGGAGAAATCTGCCTGTTCGATCATTCTACCAACACCTTCCTAGGACTCCCACACCACAATCCGGGAATAGGATGGTCCGCCAGGGCTACGTCCTCAACTGAGTCCTGTGGAAAGCCTAATTCTGCCCTGACAAATCAGGTCAGCCATTCTCCCAGAGCCAAAGGCTAAGCCTAGATTACGTGTTCGGACTCTGGACACCGGAAAACTGAACCCAGGTCCTCCTGTGGATGGGAAAGTCAGTCTGTAGGAAGGACTCAGCTCTCAGGCAGAAACTGACCCTTTCCTTCTGTGCTATCCAGTACCTTCAGATATATAGAAACCAGCATGCTCCCCTGAGGGCATTCCACCCTCTTGGCCTGTCCCGTCCAAAATTCCATCGCCTGAGGATTCTGCTGAGTCCCACCCTCAACTCAGCCCTTGGTGTGCCAGTATTGTGTGGCCAGTTCCGAAATGCCTTGTTCCTAAGACATAACCCTAACCCTTACTCTAACACTCACCTAAACATAATCCTAACACTAACCCTAACTCTAACCCTATACCTCACATGAAGCCGTGGTCGGCTGCTCAGCCTTCCAACCTCAGAGGCCTGGTTCCCAAAATCTCCCGATGGAAGAACCCTGAGCCACACTGCAGAATTGCATTTGATCACTATATAAAACATGCCTGAATATATTTATTTATTTATTTATAATGATTTTATTTATTTGTTGGACAGACTGAGATCACAAGTAGGCTGTGTTTTTGTCTGAAGGAAGGGGGAATAAGGCTCCCTGCAGTGGGAGGGCCCGGTGTCAAACTAGATTCCTCTTCCCTGGGATCTTGACCTGGGCCGAGGCAAGAGGTCACATCCAATGAGGTACACAGGTGTTCTGGAAAGCATACCCTATAGCAATGACCTTCAGCCTTAGCATAATGCGAAGCCCAAGTCATGTGCTCAGTCTTCTGTCCTCAAAGGCCGGTTCCCAAACTCTCCCCATGGGGGAACCCTGAGCTGCCCCGCACAAATGACCTAGATTCCAATAGGAAATCATGCCCTCTCTTTTATATATTTATTATTTATGTATTTATTTATTTATTGCCTCAAGATTTTACTTTTTCACTTTGCAGGGAGCGAAAAGATGTAGGCAGTATTGCACACCCAGAGAAGGGAAAGAAGGCTCCCTGCTGAGGAGACAGCCCGATGTGGGGCTCCATCCCAGGACTCTGGGATCATGTCCTGAGCTGAAGGCAGTGGCCTAACCCACTGACTCACCCAGGTGTTACCAACAGCATTCACTTGTGAAATAACCTTCACGGTAATCCTGATGCAAAGCCCCTGTCCCATGCTCAGGCTTCTGTCCTCAGTAGCCTGGTCCATGAACTCTGCAGATGCGGGAACCCTGAGGTGCACCGCACAATGTCCATAGATCCCAATGGGAACGTTTGCCCTTTAGAAATGAGCTGAATCCGTAGAACAGGTGAAATCTGCATGCACCCCTTGGGACACAGCTCCAAGGAGCGCCCACCTGAAGCGGGAACCAGGAGTTTGATGATCCCTCAGCAAGGGCCGGTAGGGCCTCCCATGTGCATCGGCCTAACCCTAAGCCGAGGGTGCTTCTTCAGACTTCTATCCCAGGTTGCCTGCCCTGGTAGCCCTCTAGGTAGGGGATTCCTTCTTCATATCGCAGGCCTCTGGGTGCCGCCCACTAGGCAAATGGGAAGTTTAGCCCTGTGGAAGACCCTCGGGGAGGGAGAAATCTGCCTGTCCGATCATTCTACCAACACCTTCCTAGGACCCCCACATCACAATCCGGGAATAGGATGGTCCGCCAGGGCTACGTCCTCAACTGAGTCCCGTGGAAAGCCTAATTCTGCCCTGACAAATCAGGTCAGCCATTCACCCAGAGCCAAAGGCTAAGCCTAGGTTATGTTATCAGACTCTGGACACCGGAGGACTGAACCCAGGTCCTCCTTGGATGGGAAAGTCAGTCTGTAGGAAGGACTCAGCCTCTCAGGCAGAAACTGACCCTTTCCTTCTGTGCTATCCAGTACCTTCAGATATATAGAAACCAGCATGCTCCCCTGAGGGCATTCCACCCTCTTGGCCTGTCCTGTCCAAAATTCCATCGCCTGAGGATTCTGCTGAGTCCCACCCTCAACTCAGCCCTTGGTGTGCCAGTATTGTGTGGCCAGTTCCGACATGCCTTGTTCCTAAGATATAACCCTAACCCTTACTCTAACCCGCACCTAAATATAACCCTAACCCTAACACTAACCCTAACCCTAACCCTATACCTCACATGAAGCTGTGGTCGGCTGCTCAGCCTTCCAACCTCAGAGGCCTGGTTCCCAAAATCTCCCAATGGAAGAACCCTGAGCCACACTGCAGAATTGCATTTGATCACTATATAAAACATGCCTGAATATATTTATTTATTTATTTATAATGATTTTATTTATTTGTTGGACAGACTGAGATCACAAGTAGGCTGTGTTTTTGTCTGAAGGAAGGGGGAATAAGGCTCCCTGCAGTGGGGAGGGCCCGGTGTCAAATAGATTCCTCTTCCCTGGGATCTTGACCTGGGCCGAGGCAAGAGGTCACATCCAATGAGGTACACAGGTGTTCTGGAAAGCATACCCTATAGCAATGACCTTCAGCCTTAGCATAATGCGAAGCCCAAGTCATGTGCTCAGTCTTCTGTCCTCAAAGGCCCGGTTCCCAAACTCTCCCCATGGGGGAACCCTGAGCTGCCCCGCACAAATGACCTAGATTCCAATAGGAAATCATGCCCTCTCTTTTATATATTTATTATTTATGTATTTATTTATTTATTGCCTCAAAATTTTACTTTTTCACTTTGCAGGGAGCGAAAAGATGTAGGCAGTATTGCACACCCAGAGAAGGGAAAGAAGGCTCCCTGCTGAGGAGACAGCCCGATGTGGGGCTCCATCCCAGGACTCTGGGATCATGTCCTGAGCTGAAGGCAGTGGCCTAACCCACTGACTCACCCAGGTGTTACCAACAGCATTCACTTGTGAAATAACCTTCACGGTAATCCTGATGCAAAGCCCCTGTCCCATGCTCAGGCTTCTGTCCTCAGTAGCCTGGTCCATGAACTCTGCAGATGCGGGAACCCTGAGGTGCACCGCACAATGTCCATAGATCCCAATGGGAACGTTTGCCCTTTAGAAATGAGCTGAATCCGTAGAACAGGTGAAATCTGCATGCACCCCTTGGGACACAGCTCCAAGGAGCGCCCACCTGAAGCGGGAACCAGGAGTTTGATGATCCCTCAGCAAGGGCCGGTAGGGCCTCCCATGTGCATCGGCCTAACCCTAACCCGAGGGTGCTTCTTCAGACTTCTATCCCCGGTTGCCTGCCCTGGTAGCCCTCTAGGTAGGGGATTCCTTCTTCATATCGCAGGCCTCTGGGTGCCGCCCACTAGGCAAATGGGAAGTTTAGCCCTGTGGAAGACCCTCGGGGAGGGAGAAATCTGCCTGTCCGATCATTCTACCAACACCTTCCTAGGACCCCCACACCACAATCCGGGAATAGGATGGTCCGCCAGGGCTACGTCCTCAACTGAGTCCCGTGGAAAGCCTAATTCTGCCCTGACAAATCAGGTCAGCCATTCACCCAGAGCCAAAGGCTAAGCCTAGGTTATGTTATCAGACTCTGGACACCGGAGGACTGAACCCAGGTCCTCCTTGGATGGGAAAGTCAGTCTGTAGGAAGGACTCAGCCTCTCAGGCAGAAACTGACCCTTTCCTTCTGTGCTATCCAGTACCTTCAGATATATAGAAACCAGCATGCTCCCCTGAGGGCATTCCACCCTCTTGGCCTGTCCTGTCCAAAATTCCATCGCCTGAGGATTCTGCTGAGTCCCACCCTCAACTCAGCCCTTGGTGTGCCAGTATTGTGTGGCCAGTTCCGACATGCCTTGTTCCTAAGATATAACCCTAACCCTTACTCTAACCCGCACCTAAATATAACCCTAACCCTAACACTAACCCTAACCCTAACCCTATACCTCACATGAAGCTGTGGTCGGCTGCTCAGCCTTCCAACCTCAGAGGCCTGGTTCCCAAAATCTCCCAATGGAAGAACCCTGAGCCACACTGCAGAATTGCATTTGATCACTATATAAAACATGCCTGAATATATTTATTTATTTATTTATAATGATTTTATTTATTTGTTGGACAGACTGAGATCACAAGTAGGCTGTGTTTTTGTCTGAAGGAAGGGGGAATAAGGCTCCCTGCAGTGGGGAGGGCCCGGTGTCAAATAGATTCCTCTTCCCTGGGATCTTGACCTGGGCCGAGGCAAGAGGTCACATCCAATGAGGTACACAGGTGTTCTGGAAAGCATACCCTATAGCAATGACCTTCAGCCTTAGCATAATGCGAAGCCCAAGTCATGTGCTCAGTCTTCTGTCCTCAAAGGCCCGGTTCCCAAACTCTCCCCATGGGGGAACCCTGAGCTGCCCCGCACAAATGACCTAGATTCCAATAGGAAATCATGCCCTCTCTTTTATATATTTATTATTTATGTATTTATTTATTTATTGCCTCAAAATTTTACTTTTTCACTTTGCAGGGAGCGAAAAGATGTAGGCAGTATTGCACACCCAGAGAAGGGAAAGAAGGCTCCCTGCTGAGGAGACAGCCCGATGTGGGGCTCCATCCCAGGACTCTGGGATCATGTCCTGAGCTGAAGGCAGTGGCCTAACCCACTGACTCACCCAGGTGTTACCAACAGCATTCACTTGTGAAATAACCTTCACGGGAATCCTGATGCAAAGCCCCTGTCCCATGCTCAGGCTTCTGTCCTCAGTAGCCTGGTCCATGAACTCTGCAGATGCGGGAACCCTGAGGTGCACCGCACAATGTCCATAGATCCCAATGGGAACGTTTGCCCTTTAGAAATGAGCTGAATCCGTAGAACAGGTGAAATCTGCATGCACCCCTTGGGACATAGCTCCAAGGAGCGCCCACCTGAAGCGGGAACCAGGAGTTTGATGATCCCTCAGCAAGGGCCGGTAGGGCCTCCCATGTGCATCGGCCTAACCCTAACCCGAGGGTGCTTCTTCAGACTTCTATCCCCGGTTGCCTGCCCTGGTAGCCCTCTAGGTAGGGGATTCCTTCTTCATATCGCAGGCCTCTGGGTGCCGCCCACTAGGCAAATGGGAAGTTTAGCCCTGTGGAAGACCCTCGGGGAGGGAGAAATCTGCCTGTCCGATCATTCTACCAACACCTTCCTAGGACCCCCACACCACAATCCGGGAATAGGATGGTCCGCCAGGGCTACGTCCTCAACTGAGTCCTGTGGAAAGCCTAATTCTGCCCTGACAAATCAGGTCAGCCATTCTCTCAGAGCCAAAGGCTAAGCCTAGGTTACGTGATCAGATTCTGGACACCGGAAAACTGAACCCAGGTCCTCCTGTGGATGGGAAAGTCAGTCTGTAGGAAGGACTCAGCCTCTCAGGCAGAAACTGACCCTTTCCTTCTGTGCTATCCAGTACCTTCAGATATATAGAAACCAGCATGCTCCCCTGAGGGCATTCCACCCTCTTGGCCTGTCCCGTCCAAAATTCCATCGCCTGAGGATTCTGCTGAGTCCCACCCTCAACTCAGCCCTTGGTGTGCCAGTATTGTGTGGCCAGTTCCGAAATGCCTTGTTCCTAAGACATAACCATAACCCTTACTCTAACCCTCACCTAAACATAATCCTAACCCTAACCCTAACTCTAACCCTATACCTCACATGAAGCCGTCGTCGGCTGCTCAGCCTTCCAACCTCAGAGGCCTGGTTCCCAAAATCTCCCGATGGAAGAACCCTGAGCCACACTGCAGAATTGCACTTGAGCACTATATAAAACATGCCTGAATATATTTATTTATTTATTTATAATGATTTTATTTATTTGTTGGACTGACTGAGATCACAAGTAGGCTGTGTTTTTGTCTGAAGAAAGGGGGAATAAGGCTCCCTGCAGTGGGGAGGGCCCCGTGTCAAACTAGATTCCTCTTCCCTGGGATCTTGACCTGGGCCGAGGCAAGAGGTCACATCCAATGAGGTACACAGGTGTTCTGGAAAGCATACCCTATAGCAATGACCTTCAGCCTTAGCATAATGCGAAGCCCAAGTCATGTGCTCAGTCTTCTGTCCTTAAAGGCCTGGTTCCCAAACTCTCCCCATGGGGGAACCCTGAGCTGCCCCGCACAAATGACCTAGATTCCAATAGGAAATCATGCCCTCTCTTTTATATATTTATTATTCATGTATTTATTTATTTATTGCCTCAAGATTTTACTTTTTCACTTTGCAGGGAGCGAAAAGTTGTAGGCAGTGTTGCACGCCCAGAGAAGGGAAAGAAGGCTCCCTGCTGAGGAGACAGCCTGATGTGGGGCTCCATCCCAGGACTCTGGGATCATGTCCTGAGCTGAAGGCAATGGCCTAACCCACTGACTCACCCAGGTGTTACCAACAGCATTCACTTGTGAAATAACCTTCACGGTAATCCTGATGCAAAGCCCCAGTCCCATGCTCAGGCTTCTGTCCTCAGTAGCCTGGTCCATGAACTCTGCAGATGCGGGAACCTTGAGGTGCACCGCAAAATGTCCATAGATCCCAATGGGAACGTTTGCCCTTTAGAAATGAGCTGCATCCGTAGAACAGGTGAAATCTGCATGCACCCCTTGGGACACAGCTCCAAGGAGCGCCCACCTGAAGCGGGAACCAGGAGTTTGATGATCCCTCAGCAAGGGCCGGTAGGGCCTCCCATGTGCATCGGCCTAACCCTAACCCGAGGGTGCTTCTTCAGACTTCTATCCCCGGTTGCCTGCCCTGGTAGCCCTCTAGGTACGGGATTCCTTCTTCACATCGCAGGCCTCCGAGTGCCGCCCACTAGGCAAATGGGAAGTTTAGCCCTGTGGAAGACCCTCGGGGAGGGAGAAATCTGCCTGTCCGATCATTCTACCAACACCTTCCTAGGACCCCCACACCACAATCCGGGAATAGGATGGTCCGCCAGGGCTACGCCCTCAACTGAGTCCCGTGGAAAGCCTAATTCTGCCCTGACGAATCAGGTCAGCCATTCTCCCAGAGCCAAAGGCTAAGCCTAGGTTACGTGATCAGACTCTGGACACCGGAGGACTGAACCCAGGTCCTCCTGTGGATGGGAAAGTCAGTCTGTAGGAAGGACTCAGTCTCTCAGGCAGAAACTGACCCTTTCCGTCTGTGCTATCCAGTACCTTCAGATATATAGAAACCAGCATGCTCCCCTGAGGGCATTCCACCCTCTTGGCCTGTCCCGTCCAAAATTCCATCGCCTGAGGATTCTGCTGAGTCCCACCCTCAACTCAGCCCTTGGTGTGCCAGTATTGTGTGGCCAGTTCCGACATGCCTTGTTCCTAAAACATAACCCTAACCCTTACTCTAACCCTCACCTAAACATAACCCTAACCCTAACCCTTACCCTAACCCTAACCCTATACCTCACATGAAGCCGTGGTCGGCTGCTCAGCCTTCCAACCTCAGAGGCCTGGTTCCCAAAATCTCCCGATGGAAGAACCCTGAGCCACACTGCAGAATTGCATTTGATCACTATATAAAACATGCCTGAATATATTGTTTATTTATTTATTTATAATGATTTTATTTATTTGTTAAACAGACTGAGATCACAAGTAGGCTGTGTTTTTGTCTGAAGGAAGGGGGAATAAGGCTCCCTGCAGTGGGGAGGGCCCGGTGTCAAACTAGATTCTTCTTCCCTGGGATCTTGACCTGGGCCGAGGCAAGAGGTCACATCCAATGAGGTACACAGGTGTTCTGGAAAGCATACCCTATAGCAATGACCTTCAGCCTTAGCATAATGCGAAGCCCAAGTCATGTGCTCAGTCTTCTGTCCTCAAAGGCCTGGTTACCAAACTCTCCCCATGGGGGAACCCTGAGCTGCCCCGCACAAATGACCTAGATTCCAATAGGAAATCATGCCCTCTCTTTTATATATTAATTATTTATGTATTTATTTATTTATTGCCTCAAGATTTTACTTTTTCACTTTGCAGGGAGCGAAAAGATGTAGGCAGTATTGCACACCCAGAGAAGGGAAAGAAGGCTCCCTGCTGAGGAGACAGCCGGATGTGGGGCTCCATCCCAGGACTCTGGGATCATGTCCTGAGCTGAAGGCAGTGGCCTAACCCACTGACTCACCCAGGTGTTACCCACAGCATTCACTTGTGAAATAACCTTCACGGTAATCCTGATGCAAAGCCCCTGTCCCATGCTCAGGCTTCTGTCCTCAGTAGCCTGGTCCATGAACTCTGCAGATGCGGGAACCCTGAGGTGCACCGCACAATGTCCATAGATCCCAATGGGAACGTTTGCCCTTTAGAAATGAGCTGAATCCGTAGAACAGGTGAAATCTGCATGCACCCCTTGACACAGCTGCAAGGAGTGCCCACCTGAAGCGGGAACCAGGAGTTTGATGATCCCTCAGCAAGGGCCGGTAGGGCCTCCCATGTGCATCGGCCTAACCCTAACCCGAGGGTGCTTCTTCAGACTTCTATCCCCGGTTGCCTGCCCTGGTAGCCCTCTAGGTAGGGGATTCCTTCTTCATATCGCAGGCCTCCGGGTGCCGCCCACTAGGCAAATGGGAAGTTTAGCCCTGTGGAAGACCCTCGGGGAGGGAGAAATCTGCCTGTCCGATCATTCTACCAACACCTTCCTAGGACCCCCACACCACAATCCGGGAATAGGATGGTCCGCCAGGGCTACCTCCTCAACTGAGTCCCGTGGAAAGCCTAATTCTGCCCTGAACAATCAGGTCAGCCATTCACCCAGAGCCAAAGGCTAAGCCTAGGTTATGTTTTCAGACTCTGGACACCGGAGGACTGAACCCAGGTCTTCCTGTGGATGGGAAAGTCAGTCTGTAGGAAGGACTCAGCCTCTCAGGCAGAAACTGACCCTTTCCTTCTGTGCTATCCAGTACCTTCAGATATATAGAAACCAGCATGCTCCCCTGAGGGCATTCCACCCTCTTGGCCTGTCCTGTCCAAAATTCCATCGCCTGAGGATTCTGCTGAGTCCCACCCTCAACTCAGCCCTTGGTGTGCCAGTATTGTGTGGCCAGTTCCGACATGCCTTGTTCCTAAGATATAACCCTAACCCTTACTCTAACCCTCACCTAAACATAACCCTAACCCTAACACTAACCCTAACCCTAACCCTATACCTCACATGAAGCCGTGATAGGCTGCTCAGCCTTCCAACCTCAGAGGCCTGGTTCCCAAAATCTCCCGATGGAAGAACCCTGAGCCACACTGCAGAATTGCACTTGATCACTATATAAAACATGCCTGAATATATTTATTTATTTATTTATAATGATTTTATTTATTTGTTGGACAGACTGAGATCACAAGTAGGCTGTGTTTTTGTCTGAAGGAAGGGGGAATAAGGCTCCCTGCAGTGGGGAGGGCCCGGTGTCAAACTAGATTCCTCTTCCCTGGGATCTTGACCTGGGCCGAGGCAAGAGGTCACATCCAATGAGGTACACAGGTGTTCTGGAAAGCATACCCTATAGCAATGACCTTCAGCCTTAGCATAATGCGAAGCCCAAGTCATGTGCTCAGTCTTCTGTCCTCAAAGGCCTGGTTCCCAAACTCTCCCCATGGGGGAACCCTGAGCTGCCCCGCACAAATGACCTAGATTCCAATAGGAAATCATGCCCTCTCTTTTATATATTTATTATTTATGTATTTATTTATTTATTGCCTCAAGATTTTACTTTTTCACTTTGCAGGGAGCGAAAAGATGTAGGCAGTGTTGCAAGCCCAGAGAAGGGAAAGGATGCTCCCTGCTGAGGAGACAGCCCGATGTGGGGCTCCATCCCAGGACTCTGGGATCATGTCCTGAGCTGAAGGCAGTGGCCTAACCCACTGACTCACCCAGGTGTTACCAACAGCATTCACTTGTGAAATAACCTTCACGGTAATCCTGATGCAAAGCCCCTGTCCCATGCTCAGGCTTCTGTCCTCAGTAGCCTGGTCCATGAACTCTGCAGATGTGGGAACCCTGAGGTGCACCGCACAATGTCCATAGATCCCAATGGGAACGTTTGCCCTTTAGAAATGAGCTGAATCCGTAGAACAGGTGAAATCTGCATGCACCCCTTGGGACAGAGCTCCAAGGAGCGCCCACCTGAAGCGGGAACCAGGAGTTTGATGATCCCTCAGCAAGGGCCGGTAGGGCCTCCCATGTGCATCGGCCTAAACCTAACCCGAGGGTGCTTCTTCAGACTTCTATCCCCGGTTGCCTGCCCTGGTAGCCCTCTAGGTAGGGGATTCCTTCTTCATATCGCAGGCCTCCGGGTGCCGCCCACTAGGCAAATGGGAAGTTTAGCCCTGTGGAAGACCCTCGGGGAGGGAGAAATCTGCCTGTCCGATCATTCTACCAACACCTTCCTAGGACCCCCACACCACAATCCGGGAATAGGATGGTCCGCCAGGGCTACGTCCTCAACTGAGTCCCGTGGAAAGCCTAATTCTGCCCTGACAAATCAGGTCAGCCATTCTCCCAGAGCCAAAGGCTAAGCCTGGGTTATGTTATCAGACTCTGGACACCGGAGGACTGAACCCAGGTCTTCCTGTGGATGGGAAAGTCAGTCTGTAGGAAGGACTCAGCCTCTCAGGCAGAAACTGACCCTTTCCTTCTGTGCTATCCAGTACCTTCAGATATATAGAAACCAGCATGCTCCCCTGAGGGCATTCCACCCTCTTGGCCTGTCCTGTCCAAAATTCCATCGCCTGAGGATTCTGCTGAGTCCCAACCTCAACTCAGCCCTTGGTGTGCCAGTATTGTGTGGCCAGTTCCGACATGCCTTGTTCCTAAGATATAACCCTAACCCTTACTCTAACCCTCACCTAAACATAACCCTAACCCTAACCCTAACCCTAACCCTAACCCTATACCTCACATGAAGCCGTGGTCGGCTGCTCAGCCTTCCAACCTCAGAGGCCTGGTTCCCAAAATCTCCCGATGGAAGAACCCTGAGCCACACTGCAGAATTGCATTTGATCACTATATAAAACATGCCTGAATATATTTATTTATTTATTTATAATGATTTTATTTATTTGTTGGACAGACTGAGATCACAAGTAGGCTGTGTTTTTGTCTGAAGGAAGGGGGAATAAGGCTCCCTGCAGTGGGGAGGGCCCGGTGTCAAACTAGATTCCTCTTCCCTGGGATCTTGACCTGGGCCGAGGCAAGAGGTCACATCCAATGAGGTACACAGGTGTTCTGGAAAGCATACCCTATAGCAATGACCTTCAGCCTTAGCATAATGCGAAGCCCAAGTCATGTGCTCAGTCTTCTGTCCTCAAAGGCCTGGTTCCCAAACTCTCCCCATGGGGGAACCCTGAGCTGCCCCGCACAAATGACCTAGATTCCAATAGGAAATCATGCCCTCTCTTTTATATATTTATTATTTATGTATTTATTTATTTATTGCCTCAAGATTTTACTTTTTCACTTTGCAGGGAGCGAAAAGATGTAGGCAGTGTTGCACGCCCAGAGAAGGGAAAGAAGGCTCCCTGCTGAGGAGAGAGCCCGATGTGGGGCTCCATCCCAGGACTCTGGGATCATGTCCTGAGCTGAAGGCAGTGGCCTAACCCACTGACTCACCCAGGTGTTACCAACAGCATTCACTTGTGAAATAACCTTCACGGTAATCCTGATGCAAAGCCCCTGTCCCATGCTCAGGCTTCTGTCCTCAGTAGCCTGGTCCATGAACTCTGCAGATGCGGGAACCCTGAGGTGCACCGCACAATGTCCATAGATCCCAATGGGAACGTTTGCCCTTTAGAAATGAGCTGAATCCGTAGAACAGGTGAAATCTGCATGCACCCCTTGGGACACAGCTCCAAGGAGCGCCCACCTGAAGCGGGAACCAGGAGTTTGATGATCCCTCAGCAAGGGCCAGTAGGGCCTCCCATGTGCATCGGCCTAACCCTAACCCGAGGGTGCTTCTTCAGACTTCTATCCCCGGTTGCCTGCCCTGGTAGCCCTCTAGGTAGGGGATTCCTTCTTCACATCGCAGGCCTCTGGGTGCCGCCCACTAGGCAAATGGGAAGTTTAGCCCTGTGGAAGCCTCGGGGAGGGAGAAATCTGCCTGTCCGATCATTCTACCAACACCTTCCTAGGACCCCCACACCACAATCCGGGAATAGGATGGTCCGCCAGGGCTACGTCCTCAACTGAGTCCCGTGGAAAGCTTAATTCTGCCCTGACGAATCAGGTCAGCCATTCTCCCAGAGCCAAAGGCTAAGCCTAGGTTACGTAATCAGACTCTGGACACCGGAGGACTGAACCCAGGACCTCCTGTGGATGGGAAAGTCAGTCTGTAGGAAGGACTCAGCCTCTCAGGCAGAAACTGACCCTTTCCTTCTGTGCTATCCAGTACCTTCAGATATATAGAAACCAGCATGCTCCCCTGAGGGCATTCCACCCTCTTGGCCTGTCCTGTCCAAAATTCCATCGCCTGAGGATTCTGCTGAGTCCCACCCTCAACACAGCCATTGGTGTGCCAGTATGTGTGGCCAATTCCGACATGCCTTGTTCCTAAAACATAACCATAACCCTTACTCTAACGCTCACCTAAACATAACCCTAACCCTAACCCTAACCCTAACCCTAACCCTATACCTCACATGAAGCCGTGGTCGGCTGCTCAGCCTTCCAACCTCAGAGGCCTGGTTCCCAAAATCTCCCGATGGAAGAACCCTGAGCCACACTGCAGAATTGCATTTGATCACTATATAAAACATGCCTGAATATATTTATTTATTTATTTATAATGATTTTATTTATTTGTTGGACAGACTGTGATCACATGTAGGCTGTGTTTTTGTCTGAAGGAAGGGGGAATAAGGCTCCCTGCAGTGGGGAGGGCCCCGTGTCAAACTAGATTCCTCTTCCCTGGGATCTTGACCTGGGCCCAGGCAAGAGGTCACATCCAATGAGGTACACAGGTGTTCTGGAAAGCATACCCTATAGCAATGACCTTCAGCCTTAGCATAATGCGAAGCCCAAGTCATGTGCTCAGTCTTCTGTCCTCAAAGGCCTGGTTCCCAAACTCTCCCCATGGGGGAACCCTGAGCTGCCCCGCACAAATGACCTAGATTCCAATAGGAAATCATGCCCTCTCTTTTATATATTTATTATTTATGTATTTATTTATTTATTGCCTCAAGATTTTACTTTTTCACTTTGCAGGGAGCGAAAAGATGTAGGCAGTGTTGCACGCCCAGAGAAGGGAAAGAAGGCTCCCTGCTGAGGAGACAGCCCGATGTGGGGCTCCATCCCAGGACTCTGGGATCATGTCCTGAGCTGAAGGCAGTGGCCTAACCCACTGACTCACCCAGGTGTTACCAACAGCATTCACTTGTGAAATAACCTTCACGGTAATCCTGATGCAAAGCCCCTGTCCCATGCTCAGGCTTCTGTCCTCAGTAGCCTGGTCCATGAACTCTGCAGATGTGGGAACCCTGAGGTGCACCGCACAATGTCCATAGATGCCAATGGGAACGTTTGCCCTTTAGAAATGAGCTGAATCCGTAGAACAGGTGAAATCTGCATGCACCCCTTGGGACAGAGCTCCAAGGAGCGCCCACCTGAAGCGGGAACCAGGAGTTTGATGATCCCTCAGCAAGGGCCGGTAGGGCCTCCCATGTGCATCGGCCTAACCCTAACCCGAGGGTGCTTCTTCAGACTTCTATCCCCGGTTGCCTGCCCTGGTAGCCCTCTAGGTAGGGGATTCATTCTTCATATCGCCGGCCTCCGGGTGCCGCCCACTAGGCAAATGGGAAGTTTAGCCCTGTGGAAGACCCTCGGGGAGGGAGAAATCTGCCTTTCCGATCATTCTACCAACACCTTCCTAGAACCCCCACACCACAATCCGGGAATAGGATGGTCCGCCAGGGCTACGTCCTCAACTGAGTCCCGTGGAAAGCCTAATTCCGCCCTGACAAATCAGGTCAGCCATTCACCCAGAGCCAAAGGCTAAGCCTAGGTTATGTTATCAGACTCTGGACACCGGAGGACTGAACCCAGGTCTTCCTGTGGATGGGAAAGTCAGTCTGTAGGAAGGACTCAGCCTCTCAGGCAGAAACTGACCCTTTCCTTCTGTGCTATCCAGTACCTTCAGATATATAGAAACCAGCATGCTCCCCTGAGGGCATTCCACCCTCTTGGCCTGTCCTGTCCAAAATTCCATCGCCTGAGGATTCTGCTGAGTCCCACCCTCAACTCAGCCCTTGGTGTGCCAGTGTTGTGTGGCCAGTTCCGACATGCCTTGTTCCTAAGATATAACCCTAACCCTTACTCTAACCCTCACCTAAACATAACCCTAACCCTAACCCTAACCCTAACCCTATACCTCACATGAAGCCGTGGTCGGCTGCTCAGCCTTTCAACCTCAGAGGCCTGGTTCCCAAAATCTCCCGATGGAAGAACCCTGAGCCACACTGCAGAATTGCATTTGATCACTATATAAAACATGACTGAATATATTTATTTATTTATTTATAATGATTTTATTTATTTGTTAAACAGACTTAGATCACAAGTAGGCTGTGTTTTTGTCTGAAGGAAGGGGGAATAAGGCTCCCTGCAGTGGGGAGGGCCCGGTGTCAAACTAGATTCCTCTTCCCTGGGATCTTGACCTGGGCCGAGGCAAGAGGTCACATCCAATGAGGTACACAGGTGTTCTGGAAAGCATACCCTATAGCAATGACCTTCAGCCTTAGCATAATGCGAAGCCCAAGTCATGTGCTCAGTCTTCTGTCCTCAAAGGCCTGGTTCCCAAACTCTCCCCATGGGGGAACCCTGAGCTGCCCCGCACAAATGACCTAGATTCCAATAGGAAATCATGCCCTCTCTTTTATATATTTATTATTTATGTATTTATTTATTTATTGCCTCAAGATTTTACTTTTTCACTTTGCAGGGAGCGAAAAGATGTAGGCAGTATTGCACACCCAGAGAAGGGAAAGAAGGCTCCCTGCTGAGGAGACAGCCGGATGTGGGGCTCCATCCCAGGACTCTGGGATCATGTCCTGAGCTGAAGGCAGTGGCCTAACCCACTGACTCACCCAGGTGTTACCAACAGCATTCACTTGTGAAATAACCTTCACGGTAATCCTGATGCAAAGCCCCTGTCCCATGCTCAGGCTTCTGTCCTCAGTAGCCTGGTCGATGAACTCTGCAGATGCGGGAACCCTGAGGTGCACCGCACAATGTCCATAGATGCCAATGGGAACGTTTGCCCTTTAGAAATGAGCTGAATCCGTAGAACAGGTGAAATCTGCATGCACCCCTTGGGACACAGCTCCAAGGAGCGCCCACCTGAAGCGGGAACCAGGAGTTTGATGATCCCTCAGCAAGGGCCGGTAGGGCCTCCCATGTGCATCGGCCTAACCCTAACCCGAGGGTGCTTCTTCAGACTTCTATCCCCGGTTGCCTGCCCTGGTAGCCCTCTAGGTAGGGGATTCCTTCTTCATATCGCAGGCCTCCGGGTGCCGCCCACTAGGCAAATGGGAAGTTTAGCCCTGTGGAAGACCCTCGGGGAGGGAGAAATCTGCCTTTCCGATCATTCTACCAACACCTTCCTAGGACCCCCACACCACAATCCGGGAATAGGATGGTCCCCCAGGGCTACGTCCTCAACTGAGTCCCGTGGAAAGCCTAATTCTGCCCTGACAAATCAGGTCAGCCATTCACCCAGAGCCAAAGGCTAAGCCTAGGTTATGTTATCAGACTCTGGACACCGGAGGACTGAACCCAGGTCTTCCTGTGGATGGGAAAGTCAGTCTGTAGGAAGGACTCAGCCTCTCAGGCAGAAACTGACCCTTTCCTTCTGTGCTATCCAGTACCTTCAGATATATAGAAACCAGCATGCTCCCCTGAGGGCATTCCACCCTCTTGGCCTGTCCCGTCCAAAATTCCATCGCCTGAGGATTCTGCTGAGTCCCACCCTCAACTCAGCCCTTGGTGTGCCAGTATTGTGTGGCCAGTTCCGACATGCCTTGTTCCTAAGATATAACCCTAACCCTTACTCTAACCCTCACCTAAACATAATCCTAACCCTAACCCTAACCCTAAACCTAACCCTATACCTCACATGAAGCCGTGGTCGGCTGCTCAGCCTTCCAACCTCAGAGGCCTGGTTCCCAAAATCTCCCGATGGAAGAACCCTGAGCCACACTGCAGAATTGCATTTGATCACTATATAAAACATGCCTGAATATATTTATTTATTTATTTATAATGATTTTATTTATTTGTTAAACAGACTGAGATCACAAGCAGGCTGTGTTTTTGTCTGAAGGAAGGGGGAATAAGGCTCCCTGCAGTGGGGAGGGCCCCGTGTCAAACTAGATTCCTCTTCCCTGGGATCTTGACCTGGGCCGAGGCAAGAGGTCACATCCAATGAGGTACACAGGTGTTCTGGAAAGCATACCCTATAGCAATGACCTTCAGCCTTAGCATAATGCGAAGCCCAAGTCATGTGCTCAGTCTTCTGTCCTCAAAGGCCTGGTTCCCAAACTCTCCCCATGGGGGAACCCTGAGCTGCCCCGCACAAATGACCTAGATTCCAATAGGAAATCATGCCCTCTCTTTTATATATTTATTATTTATGTATTTATTTATTTATTGCCTCAAGATTTTACTTTTTCACTTTTCAGGGAGCGAAAAGATGTAGGCAGTATTGCACACCCAGAGAAGGGAAAGAAGGCTCCCTGCTGAGGAGACAGCCCGATGTGGGGCTCCATCCCAGGACTCTGGGATCATGTCCTGAGCTGAAGGCAGTGGCCTAACCCACTGACTCACCCAGGTGTTACCAACAGCATTCACTTGTGAAATAACCTTCACGGGAATCCTGATGCAAAGCCCCTGTCCCATGCTCAGGCTTCTCTTCTCAGTAGCCTGGTCCATGAACTCTGCAGATGCGGGAACCCTGAGGTGCACCGCACAATGTCCATAGATCCCAATGGGAACGTTTGCCCTTTAGAAATGAGCTGAATCCGTAGAACAGGTGAAATCTGCATGCACCCCTTGACACAGCTCCAAGGAGTGCCCACCTGAAGCGGGAACCAGGAGTTTGATGATCCCTCAGCAAGGGCCGGTAGGGCCTCCCATGTGCATCGGCCTAACCCTAACCCGAGGGTGCTTCTTCAGAATTCTATCCCCGGTTGCCTGCCCTGGTAGCCCTCTAGGTAGGGGATTCCTTCTTCACATCGCAGGCCTCTGGGTGCCGCCCACTAGGCAAATGGGAAGTTTAGCTCTGTGGAAGCCTCGGGGAGGGAGAAATCTGCCTGTCCGATCATTCTACCAACACCTTCCTAGGACCCCCACACCACAATCCGGGAATAGGATGGTCCGCCAGGGCTACGTCCTCAACTGAGTCCCGTGGAAAGCTTAATTCTGCCCTGACGAATCAGGTCAGCCATTCTCCCAGAGCCAAAGGCTAAGCCTAGGTTACGTGATCAGACTCTGGACACCGGAGGACTGAACCCAGGTCCTCCTGTGGATGGGAAAGTCAGTCTGTAGGAAGGACTCAGCCTCTCAGGCAGAAACTGACCCTTTCCTTCTGTGCTATCCAGTACCTTCAGATATATAGAAACCAGCATGCTCCCCTGAGGGCATTCCACCCTCTTGGCCTGTCCCGTCCAAAATTCCATCGCCTGAGGATTCTGCTGAGTCCCACCCTCAACACAGCCATTGGTGTGCCAGTATGTGTGGCCAGTTCCGACATGCCTTGTTCCTGAAACATAACCCTAACCCTTACTCTAACGCTCACGTAAACATAACCCTAACCCTAACCCTAACCCTAACCCTAACCCTATACCTCACATGAAGCCGTGGTCGGCTGCTCAGCCTTCCAACCTCAGAGGCCTGGTTCCCAAAATCTCCCGATGGAAGAACCCTGAGCCACACTGCAGAATTGCATTTGATCACTATATAAAACATGCCTGAATATATTTATTTATTTATTTATAATGATTTTATTTATTTGTTGGACAGACTGTGATCACAAGTAGGCTGTGTTTTTGTCTGAAGGAAGGGGGAATAAGGCTCCCTGCAGTGGGGAGGGCCCGGTGTCAAACTAGATTCCTCTTCCCTGGGATCTTGACCTGGGCCCAGGCAAGAGGTCACATCCAATGAGGTACACAGGTGTTCTGGAAAGTATACCCTATAGCAATGACCTTCAGCCTTAGCATAATGCGAAGCCCAAGTCATGTGCTCAGTCTTCTGTCCTCAAAGGCCTGGTTCCCAAACTCTCCCCATGGGGGAACCCTGAGCTGCCCCGCACAAATGACCTAGATTCCAATAGGAAATCATGCCCTCTCTTTTATATATTTATTATTTATGTATTTATTTATTTATTGCCTCAAGATTTTTCTTTTTCACTTTGCAGGGAGCGAAAAGATGTAGGCAGTGTTACACGCCCAGAGAAGGGAAAGAAGGCTCCCTGCTGAGGAGACAGCCCGATGTGGGGCTCCATCCCAGGACTCTGGGATCATGTCCTGAGCTGAAGGCAGTGGCCTAACCCACTGACTCACCCAGGTGTTACCAACAGCATTCACTTGTGAAATAACCTTCACGGTAATCCTGATGCAAAGCCCCTGTCCCATGCTCAGGCTTCTGTCCTCAGTAGCCTGGTCCATGAACTCTGCAGATGCGGGAACCCTGAGGTGCACCGCACAATGTCCATAGATGCCAATGGGAACGTTTGCCCTTTAGAAATGAGCTGAATCCGTAGAACAGGTGAAATCTGCATGCACCCCTTGGGACACAGCTCCAAGGAGCGCCCACCTGAAGCGGGAACCAGGAGTTTGATGATCCCTCAGGAAGGGCCGGTAGGGCCTCCCATGTGCATCGGCCTAACCCTAACCCGAGGGTGCTTCTTCAGACTTCTATCCCCGGTTGCCTGCCCTGGTAGCCCTCTAGGTAGGGGATTCCTTCTTCATATCGCAGGCCTCCGGGTGCCGCCCACTAGGCAAATGGGAAGTTTAGCCCTGTGGAAGACCCTCGGGGAGGGAGAAATCTGCCTTTCCGATCATTCTACCAACACCTTCCTAGGACCCCCACACCACAATCCGGGAATAGGATGGTCCCCCAGGGCTACGTCCTCAACTGAGTCCCGTGGAAAGCCTAATTCTGCCCTGACAAATCAGGTCAGCCATTCACCCAGAGCCAAAGGCTAAGCCTAGGTTATGTTATCAGACTCTGGACACCGGAGGACTGAACCCAGGTCTTCCTGTGGATGGGAAAGTCAGTCTGTAGGAAGGACTCAGCCTCTCAGGCAGAAACTGACCCTTTCCTTCTGTGCTATCCAGTACCTTCAGATATATAGAAACCAGCATGCTCCCCTGAGGGCATTCCACCCTCTTGGCCTGTCCCGTCCAAAATTCCATCGCCTGAGGATTCTGCTGAGTCCCACCCTCAACTCAGCCCTTGGTGTGCCAGTATTGTGTGGCCAGTTCCGACATGCCCTGTTCCTAAGATATAACCCTAACCCTTACTCTAACCCTCACCTAAACATAACCCTAACCCTAACCCTAACCCTAACCCTATACCTCACATGAAGCCGTGGTCGGCCGCTCAGCCTTCCAACTCAGAGGCCTGGTACCCAAAATCTCCCGATGGAAGAACCCTGAGCCACACTGCAGAATTGCATTTGATCACTATATAAAACATGCCTGAATATATTTATTTATTTATTTATAATGATTTTATTTATTTGTTAAACAGACTGAGATCACAAGTAGGCTGTGTTTTTGTCTGAAGGAAGGGGGAATAAGGCTCCCTGCAGTGGGGAGGGCCCGGTGTCAAACTAGATTCCTCTTCCCTGGGATCTTGACCTGGGCCGAGGCAAGAGGTCACATCCAATGAGGTACACAGGTGTTCTGGAAAGCATACCCTATAGCAATGACCTTCAGCCTTAGCATAATGCGAAGCCCAAGTCATGTGCTCAGTCTTCTGTCCTCAAAGGCCTGGTTCCCAAACTCTCCCCATGGGGGAACCCTGAGCTGCCCCGCACAAATGACCTAGATTCCAATAGGAAATCATGCCCTCTCTTTTATATATTTATTATTTATGTATTTATTTATTTATTGCCTCAAGATTTTACTTTTTCACTTTGCAGGGAGCGAAAAGATGTAGGCAGTATTGCACACCCAGAGAAGGGAAAGAAGGCTCCCTGCTGAGGAGACAGCCGGATGGGGGGCTCCATCCCAGGACTCTGGGATCATGTCCTGAGCTTAAGGCAGTGGCCTAACCCACTGACTCACCCAGGTGTTACCAACAGCATTCACTTGTGAAATAACCTTCACGGTAATCCTGATGCAAAGCCCCTGTCCCATGCTCAGGCTTCTGTCCTCAGTAGCCTGGTCCATGAACTCTGCAGATGCGGGAACCCTGAGGTGCACCGCACAATGTCCATAGATCCCAATGGGAACGTTTGCCCTTTAGAAATGAGCTGAATCCGTAGAACAGGTGAAATCTGCATGCACCCCTTGGGACACAGCTCCAAGGAGCGCCCACCTGAAGCGGGAACCAGGAGTTTGATGATCCCTCAGCAAGGGCCGGTAGGGCCTCCCATGTGCATCGGCCTAACCCTAACCCGAGGGTGCTTCTTCAGACTTCTATCCCCGGTTGCCTGCCCTGGTAGCCCTCTAGGTAGGGGATTCCTTCTTCATATCGCAGGCCTCCGGGTGCCGCCCACTAGGCAAATGGGAAGTTTAGCCCTGTGGAAGACCCTCGGGGAGGGAGAAATCTGCCTTTCCGATCATTCTACCAACACCTTCCTAGGACCCCCACACCACAATCCGGGAATAGGATGGTCCCCCAGGGCTACGTCCTCAACTGAGTCCCGTGGAAAGCCTAATTCTGCCCTGACAAATCAGGTCAGCCATTCACCCAGAGCCAAATGCTAAGCCTAGGTTATGTTATCAGACTCTGGACACCGGAGGACTGAACCCAGGTCTTCCTGTGGATGGGAAAGTCAGTCTGTAGGAAGGACTCAGCCTCTCAGGCAGAAACTGACCCTTTCCTTCTGTGCTATCCAGTACCTTCAGATATATAGAAACCAGCATGCTCCCCTGAGGGCATTCCACCCTCTTGGCCTGTCCCGTCCAAAATTCCATCGCCTGAGGATTCTGCTGAGTTCCACCCTCAACTCAGCCCTTGGTGTGCCAGTATTGTGTGGCCAGTTCCGACATGCCTTGTTCCTAGGATATAACCCTAACCCTTACTCTAACCCTCACCTAAACATAACCCTAACCCTAACCCTAACCCTAACCCTAACCCTATACCTCACATGAAGCCGTGGTCGGCTGCTCAGCCTTCCAACCTCAGAGGCCTGGTTCCCAAAATCTCCCGATGGAAGAACCCTGAGCCACACTGCAGAATTGCATTTGATCACTATATAAAACATGCCTGAATATATTTATTTATTTATTTATAATGATTTTATTTATTTGTTAAACAGACTGAGATCACAAGCAGGCTGTGTTTTTGTCTGAAGGAAGGGGGAATAAGGCTCCCTGCAGTGGGGAGGGCCCCGTGTCAAACTAGATTCCTCTTCCCTGGGATCTTGACCTGGGCCGAGGCAAGAGGTCACATCCAATGAGGTACACAGGTGTTCTGGAAAGCATACCCTATAGCAATGACCTTCAGCCTTAGCATAATGCGAAGCCCAAGTCATGTGCTCAGTCTTCTGTCCTCAAAGGCCTGGTTCCCAAACTCTCCCCATGGGGGAACCCTGAGCTGCCCCGCACAAATGACCTAGATTCCAATAGGAAATCATGCCCTCTCTTTTATATATTTATTATTTATGTATTTATTTATTTATTGCCTCAAGATTTTACTTTTTCACTTTTCAGGGAGCGAAAAGATGTAGGCAGTATTGCACACCCAGAGAAGGGAAAGAAGGCTCCCTGCTGAGGAGACAGCCCGATGTGGGGCTCCATCCCAGGACTCTGGGATCATGTCCTGAGCTGAAGGCAGTGGCCTAACCCACTGACTCACCCAGGTGTTACCAACAGCATTCACTTGTGAAATAACCTTCACGGGAATCCTGATGCAAAGCCCCTGTCCCATGCTCAGGCTTCTCTTCTCAGTAGCCTGGTCCATGAACTCTGCAGATGCGGGAACCCTGAGGTGCACCGCACAATGTCCATAGATCCCAATGGGAACGTTTGCCCTTTAGAAATGAGCTGAATCCGTAGAACAGGTGAAATCTGCATGCACCCCTTGACACAGCTCCAAGGAGTGCCCACCTGAAGCGGGAACCAGGAGTTTGATGATCCCTCAGCAAGGGCCGGTAGGGCCTCCCATGTGCATCGGCCTAACCCTAACCCGAGGGTGTTTCTTCAGAATTCTATCCCCGGTTGCCTGCCCTGGTAGCCCTCTAGGTAGGGGATTCCTTCTTCACATCGCAGGCCTCTGGGTGCCGCCCACTAGGCAAATGGGAAGTTTAGCCCTGTGGAAGACCCTAGGGGAGTGAGAAATCTGCCTGTCCGATCATTCTACCAACACCTTCCTAGGACCCCCACACCACAATCCGGGAATAGGATGGTCCGCCAGGGCTACGTCCTCAACTGAGTCCCGTGGAAAGCTTAATTCTGCCCTGACGAATCAGGTCAGCCATTCTCCCAGAGCCAAAGGCTAAGCCTAGGTTACGTGATCAGACTCTGGACACCGGAGGACTGAACCCAGGTCCTCCTGTGGATGGGAAAGTCAGTCTGTAGGAAGGACTCAGCCTCTCAGGCAGAAACTGACCCTTTCCTTCTGTGCTATCCAGTACCTTCAGATATATAGAAACCAGCATGCTCCCCTGAGGGCATTCCACCCTCTTGGCCTGTCCCGTCCAAAATTCCATCGCCTGAGGATTCTGCTGAGTCCCACCCTCAACACAGCCATTGGTGTGCCAGTATGTGTGGCCAGTTCCGACATGCCTTGTTCCTGAAACATAACCCTAACCCTTACTCTAACGCTCACGTAAACATAACCCTAACCCTAACCCTAACCCTAACCCTAACCGTATACCTCACATGAAGCCGTGGTCGGCTGCTCAGCCTTCCAACCTCAGAGGCCTGGTTCCCAAAATCTCCCGATGGAAGAACCCTGAGCCACACTGCAGAATTGCATTTGATCACTATATAAAACATGCCTGAATATATTTATTTATTTATTTATAATGATTTTATTTATTTGTTGGACAGACTGTGATCACAAGTAGGCTGTGTTTTTGTCTGAAGGAAGGGGGAATAAGGCTCCCTGCAGTGGGGAGGGCCCGGTGTCAAACTAGATTCCTCTTCCCTGGGATCTTGACCTGGGCCCAGGCAAGAGGTCACATCCAATGAGGTACACAGGTGTTCTGGAAAGTATACCCTATAGCAATGACCTTCAGCCTTAGCATAATGCGAACCCCAAGTCATGTGCTCAGTCTTCTGTCCTCAAAGGCCTGGTTCCCAAACTCTCCCCATGGGGGAACCCTGAGCTGCCCCGCACAAATGACCTAGATTCCAATAGGAAATCATGCCCTCTCTTTTATATATTTATTATTTATGTATTTATTTATTTATTGCCTCAAGATTTTACTTTTTCATTTGCAGGGGGCGAAAAGATGTAGGCAGTGTTGCACGCCCAGAGAAGGGAAAGAAGGCTCCCTGATGAGGAGACAGCCCGATGTGGGGCTCCATCCCAGGACTCTGGGATCATGTCCTGAGCTGAAGGCAGTGGCCTAACCCACTGACTCACCCAGGTGTTACCAACAGCATTCACTTGTGAAATAACCTTCACGGTAATCCTGATGCAAAGCCCCTGTCCCATGCTCAGGCTTCTGTCCTCAGTAGCCTGGTCCATGAACTCTGCAGATGCGGGAACCCTGAGGTGCACCGCACAATGTCCATAGATGCCAATGGGAACGTTTGCCCTTTAGAAATGAGCTGAATCCGTAGAACAGGTGAAATCTGCATGCACCCCTTGGGACACAGCTCCAAGGAGCGCCCACCTGAAGCGGGAACCAGGAGTTTGATGATCCCTCAGCAAGGGCCGGTAGGGCCTCCCATGTGCATCGGCCTAACCCTAACCCGAGGGTGCTTCTTCAGACTTCTATCCCCGGTTGCCTGCCCTGGTAGCCCTCTAGGTAGGGGATTCCTTCTTCATATCGCAGGCCTCCGGGTGCCGCCCACTAGGCAAATGGGAAGTTTAGCCCTGTGGAAGACCCTCGGGGAGGGAGAAATCTGCCTGTCCGATCATTCTACCAGCACCTTCCTAGGACCCCCACACCACAATCCGGGAATAGGATGGTCCGCCAGGGCTACATCCTCAACTGAGTCCCGTGGAAAGCCTAATTCTGCCCTGACAAATCAGGTCAGCCATTCACCCAGAGCCAAAGGCTAAGCCTAGGTTATGTTATCAGACTCTGGACACCGGAGGACTGAACCCAGGTCCTCCTTGGATGGGAAAGTCAGTCTGTAGGAAGGACTCAGCCTCTCAGGCAGAAACTGACCCTTTCCTTCTGTGCTATCCAGTACCTTCAGATATATAGAAACCAGCATGCTCCCCTGAGGGCATTCCACCCTCTTGGCCTGTCCTGTCCAAAATTCCATCGCCTGAGGATTCTGCTGAGTCCCACCCTCAACTCAGCCCTTGGTGTGCCAGTATTGTGTGGCCAGTTCCGACATGCCTTGTTCCTAAGATATAACCCTAACCCTTACTCTAACCCTCACCTAAACATAACCCTAACCCTAACACTAACCCTAACCCTAACCCTATACCTCACATGAAGCCGTGGTCGTCTGCTCAGCCTTCCAACCTCAGAGGCCTGGTTCCCAAAATCTCCCGATGGAAGAACCCTGAGCCACACTGCAGAATTGCACTTGATCACTATATAAAACATGCCTGAATATATTTATTTATTTATTTATAATGATTTTATTTATTTGTTGGACAGACTGAGATCACAAGTAGGCTGTGTTTTTGTCTGAAGGAAGGGGGAATAAGGCTCCCTGCAGTGGGGATGGCCCCGTGTCAAACTAGATTCCTCTTCCCTGGGATCTTGACCTGGGCCGAGGCAAGAGGTCACATCCAATGAGGTACACAGGTGTTCTGGAAAGCATACCCTATAGCAATGACCTTCAGCCTTAGCATAATGCGAAGCCCAAGTTATGTGCTCAGTCTTCTGTCCTCAAAGGCCTGGTTCCCAAACTCTTCCCTTGGGGGAACCCTGAGCTGCCCCGCACAAATGACCTAGATTCCAATAGGAAATCATGCCCTCTCTTTTATATATTTATTATTTATGTATTTATTTATTTATTGCCTCAAGATTTTACTTTTTCACTTTGCAGGAAGCGAAAAGATGTAGGCAGTGTTGCACGCCCAGAGAAGGGAAAGAAGGCTCCCTGATGAGGAGACAGCCCGATGTGGGGCTCCATCCCAGGACTCTGGGATCATGTCCTGAGCTGAAGGCAATGGCCTAACCCACTGACTCACCCAGGTGTTACCAACAGCATTCACTTGTGAAATAACCTTCACGGTAATCCTGATGCAAAGCCCCTGTCCCATGCTCAGGCTTCTGTCCTCAGTAGCCTGGTCCATGAACTCTGCAGATGCGGGAACCCTGAGGTGCACCGCACAATGTCCATAGATGCCAATGGGAACGTTTGCCCTTTAGAAATGAGCTGAATCCGTAGAACAGGTGAAATCTGCATGCACCCCTTGGGACACAGCTCCAAGGAGCGCCCACCTGAAGCGGGAACCAGGAGTTTGATGATCCCTCAGCAAGGGCCGGTAGGGCCTCCCATGTGCATCGGCCTAACCCTAACCCGAGGGTGCTTCTTCAGACTTCTATCCCCGGTTGCCTGCCCTGGTAGCCCTCGAGGTAGGGGATTCCTTCTTCACATCGCAGGCTTCTGGGTGCCGCCCACTATGATAATGGGAAATTTAGCCCTGTGGAAGACCCTCGGGGAGGGAAAAATCTGCCTGTCCGATCATTCTACCAACACCTTCCTAGGACCCCCACACCACAATCCGGGAATAGGATGGTCCGCCAGGACTACGTCCTCAACTGAGTCCTGTGGAAAGCCTAATTCTGCCCTGACAAATCAGGTCAGCCATTCTCCCAGAGCCAAATGCTAAGCCTAGGTTACGGGATCAGACTCTGGACACCGGAGGAGTGAATCCAGGTCCTCCTGTGGATGGGAAAGTCAGTCTGTAGGAAGGACTCAGCCTCTCAGGCAGAAACTGACCCTTTCCTTCTGTGCTATCCAGTACCTTCAGATATATAGAAACCAGCATGCTCCCCTGAGGGCATTCCACCCTCTTGGCCTGTCTCGTCCAAAATTCCATCGCCTGAGGATTCTGCTGAGTCCCACCCTCAACTCAGCCCTTGGTGTGCCAGTATTGTGTGGCCAGTTCCAACATGCCTTGTTCCTAAAACATAACCCTAACCCTTACTCTAACCCACACCTAAACATAAACCTAACCCTAACCCTAACCCTAACCCTATACCTCACATGAAGCTGTGGTCGGCTGCTCAGCCTTCCAACCTCAGAGGCCTTGTTCCCAAAATCTCCCGATGGAAGAACCCTGAGCCACACTGCAGAATTCCACTTGATCACTATATAAAACATGCCTGAATATATTTATTTATTTATTTATAATGATTTTATTTATTTGTTGGACAGACTGAGATCACAAGTAGGCTGTGTTTTTGTCTGAAGGAAGGGGGAATAAGGCTCCCTGCAGTGGGGAGGGCCCCGTGTCAAACTAGATTCCTCTTCCCTGGGATCTTGACCTGGGCCGAGGCAAGAGGTCACATCCAATGAGGTACACAGGTGTTCTGGAAAGCATACCCTATAGCAATGACCTTCAGCCTTAGCATAATGCGAAGCCCAAGTCATGTGCTCAGTCTTCTGTCCTCAAAGGCCTGGTTCCCAAACTCTCCCCATGGGGGAACCCTGAGCTGCCCCGCACAAATGACCTAGATTCCAATAGGAAATCATGCCCTCTCTTTTATATATTTATTATTTATGTATTTATTTATTTATTGCCTCAAGATTTTACTTTTTCACTTTGCAGGGAGCGAAAAGATGTAGGCAGTGTTGCACGCCCAGAGAAGGGAAAGAAGGCTCCCTGCTGAGGAGGCAGCCCGATGTGGGGCTCCATCCCAGGACTCTGGGATCATGTCCTGAGCTGAAGGCAATGGCCTAACCCACTGACTCACCCAGGTGTTACCAACAGCATTCACTTGTGAAATAACCTTCACGGTAATCCTGATGCAAAGCCCCTGTCCCATGCTCAGGCTTCTGTCCTCAGTAGCCTGGTCCATGAACTCTGCAGATGCGGGAACCCTGAGGTGCACCGCACAATGTCCATAGATGCCAATGGGAACGTTTGCCCTTTAGAAATGAGCTGAATCCGTAGAACAGGTGAAATCTGCATGCACCCCTTGGGACACAGCTCCAAGGAGCGCCCACCTGAAGCGGGAACCAGGAGTTTGATGATCCCTCAGCAAGGGCCGGTAGGGCCTCCCATGTGCATCGGCCTAACCCTAACCCGAGGGTGCTTCTTCAGACTTCTATCCCCGGTTGCCTGCCCTGGTAGCCCTCTAGGTAGGGGATTCCTTCTTCATATCGCAGGCCTCCGGGTGCCGCCCACTAGGCAAATGGGAAGTTTAGCCCTGTGGAAGACCCTCGGGGAGGGAGAAATCTGCCTGTCCGATCATTCTACCAGCACCTTCCTAGGACCCCCACACCACAATCCGGGAATAGGATGGTCCGCCAGGGCTACATCCTCAACTGAGTCCCGTGGAAAGCCTAATTCTGCCCTGACAAATCAGGTCAGCCATTCACCCAGAGCCAAAGGCTAAGCCTAGGTTATGTTATCAGACTCTGGACACCGGAGGACTGAACCCAGGTCCTCCTTGGATGGGAAAGTCAGTCTGTAGGAAGGACTCAGCCTCTCAGGCAGAAACTGACCCTTTCCTTCTGTGCTATCCAGTACCTTCAGATATATAGAAACCAGCATGCTCCCCTGAGGGCATTCCACCCTCTTGGCCTGTCCTGTCCAAAATTCCATCGCCTGAGGATTCTGCTGAGTCCCACCCTCAACTCAGCCCTTGGTGTGCCAGTATTGTGTGGCCAGTTCCGACATGCCTTGTTCCTAAGATATAACCCTAACCCTTACTCTAACCCTCACCTAAACATAACCCTAACCCTAACACTAACCCTAACCCTAACCCTATACCTCACATGAAGCCGTGGTCGTCTGCTCAGCCTTCCAACCTCAGAGGCCTGGTTCCCAAAATCTCCCGATGGAAGAACCCTGAGCCACACTGCAGAATTGCACTTGATCACTATATAAAACATGCCTGAATATATTTATTTATTTATTTATAATGATTTTATTTATTTGTTGGACAGACTGAGATCACAAGTAGGCTGTGTTTTTGTCTGAAGGAAGGGGGAATAAGGCTCCCTGCAGTGGGGATGGCCCCGTGTCAAACTAGATTCCTCTTCCCTGGGATCTTGACCTGGGCCGAGGCAAGAGGTCACATCCAATGAGGTACACAGGTGTTCTGGAAAGCATACCCTATAGCAATGACCTTCAGCCTTAGCATAATGCGAAGCCCAAGTTATGTGCTCAGTCTTCTGTCCTCAAAGGCCTGGTTCCCAAACTCTTCCCTTGGGGGAACCCTGAGCTGCCCCGCACAAATGACCTAGATTCCAATAGGAAATCATGCCCTCTCTTTTATATATTTATTATTTATGTATTTATTTATTTATTGCCTCAAGATTTTACTTTTTCACTTTGCAGGAAGCGAAAAGATGTAGGCAGTGTTGCACGCCCAGAGAAGGGAAAGAAGGCTCCCTGATGAGGAGACAGCCCGATGTGGGGCTCCATCCCAGGACTCTGGGATCATGTCCTGAGCTGAAGGCAATGGCCTAACCCACTGACTCACCCAGGTGTTACCAACAGCATTCACTTGTGAAATAACCTTCACGGTAATCCTGATGCAAAGCCCCTGTCCCATGCTCAGGCTTCTGTCCTCAGTAGCCTGGTCCATGAACTCTGCAGATGCGGGAACCCTGAGGTGCACCGCACAATGTCCATAGATGCCAATGGGAACGTTTGCCCTTTAGAAATGAGCTGAATCCGTAGAACAGGTGAAATCTGCATGCACCCCTTGGGACACAGCTCCAAGGAGCGCCCACCTGAAGCGGGAACCAGGAGTTTGATGATCCCTCAGCAAGGGCCGGTAGGGCCTCCCATGTGCATCGGCCTAACCCTAACCCGAGGGTGCTTCTTCAGACTTCTATCCCCGGTTGCCTGCCCTGGTAGCCCTCGAGGTAGGGGATTCCTTCTTCACATCGCAGGCTTCTGGGTGCCGCCCACTATGATAATGGGAAATTTAGCCCTGTGGAAGACCCTCGGGGAGGGAAAAATCTGCCTGTCCGATCATTCTACCAACACCTTCCTAGGACCCCCACACCACAATCCGGGAATAGGATGGTCCGCCAGGACTACGTCCTCAACTGAGTCCTGTGGAAAGCCTAATTCTGCCCTGACAAATCAGGTCAGCCATTCTCCCAGAGCCAAATGCTAAGCCTAGGTTACGGGACCAGACTCTGGACACCGGAGGAGTGAATCCAGGTCCTCCTGTGGATGGGAAAGTCAGTCTGTAGGAAGGACTCAGCCTCTCAGGCAGAAACTGACCCTTTCCTTCTGTGCTATCCAGTACCTTCAGATATATAGAAACCAGCATGCTCCCCTGAGGGCATTCCACCCTCTTGGCCTGTCTCGTCCAAAATTCCATCGCCTGAGGATTCTGCTGAGTCCCACCCTCAACTCAGCCCTTGGTGTGCCAGTATTGTGTGGCCAGTTCCAACATGCCTTGTTCCTAAAACATAACCCTAACCCTTACTCTAACCCTCACCTAAACATAAACCTAACCCTAACCCTAACCCTAACCCTAACCCTATACCTCACATGAAGCTGTGGTCGGCTGCTCAGCCTTCCAACCTCAGAGGCCTTGTTCCCAAAATCTCCCGATGGAAGAACCCTGAGCCACACTGCAGAATTCCACTTGATCACTATATAAAACATGCCTGAATATATTTATTTATTTATTTATAATGATTTTATTTATTTGTTGGACAGACTGAGATCACAAGTAGGCTGTGTTTTTGTCTGAAGTAAGGGGGAATAAGGCTCCCTGCAGTGGGGAGGGCCCCGTGTCAAACTAGATTCCTCTTCCCTGGGATCTTGACCTGGGCCGAGGCAAGAGGTCACATCCAATGAGGTACACAGGTGTTCTGGAAAGCATACCCTATAGCAATGACCTTCAGCCTTAGCATAATGCGAAGCCCAAGTCATGTGCTCAGTCTTCTGTCCTCAAAGGCCTGGTTCCCAAACTCTCCCCATGGGGGAACCCTGAGCTGCCCCGCACAAATGACCTAGATTCCAATAGGAAATCATGCCCTCTCTTTTATATATTTATTATTTATGTATTTATTTATTTATTGCCTCAAGATTTTACTTTTTCACTTTGCAGGGAGCGAAAAGATGTAGGCAGTGTTGCACGCCCAGAGAAGGGAAAGAAGGCTCCCTGCTGAGGAGACAGCCCGATGTGGGGCTCCATCCCAGGACTCTGGGATCATGTCCTGAGCTGAAGGCAATGGCCTAACCCACTGACTCACCCAGGTGTTACCAACAGCATTCACTTGTGAAATAACCTTCACGGTAATCCTGATGCAAAGCCCCTGTCCCATGCTCAGGCTTCTGTCCTCAGTAGCCTGGTCCATGAACTCTGCAGATGCGGGAACCCTGAGGTGCACCGCACAATGTCCATAGATGCCAATGGGAACGTTTGCCCTTTAGAAATGAGCTGAATCCGTAGAACAGGTGAAATCTGCATGCACCCCTTGGGACACAGCTCCAAGGAGCGCCCACCTGAAGCGGGAACCAGGAGTTTGATGATCCCTCAGCAAGGGCCGGTAGGGCCTCCCATGTGCATCGGCCTAACCCTAACCCGAGGGTGCTTCTTCAGACTTCTATCCCCGGTTGCCTGCCCTGGTAGCCCTCTAGGTAGGGGATTCCTTCTTCATATCGCAGGCCTCCGGGTGCCGCCCACTAGGCAAATGGGAAGTTTAGCCCTGTGGAAGACCCTCGGGGAGGGAGAAATCTGCCTGTCCGATCATTCTACCAGCACCTTCCTAGGACCCCCACACCACAATCCGGGAATAGGATGGTCCGCCAGGGCTACATCCTCAACTGAGTCCCGTGGAAAGCCTAATTCTGCCCTGACAAATCAGGTCAGCCATTCACCCAGAGCCAAAGGCTAAGCCTAGGTTATGTTATCAGACTCTGGACACCGGAGGACTGAACCCAGGTCCTCCTTGGATGGGAAAGTCAGTCTGTAGGAAGGACTCAGCCTCTCAGGCAGAAACTGACCCTTTCCTTCTGTGCTATCCAGTACCTTCAGATATATAGAAACCAGCATGCTCCCCTGAGGGCATTCCACCCTCTTGGCCTGTCCTGTCCAAAATTCCATCGCCTGAGGATTCTGCTGAGTCCCACCCTCAACTCAGCCCTTGGTGTGCCAGTATTGTGTGGCCAGTTCCGACATGCCTTGTTCCTAAGATATAACCCTAACCCTTACTCTAACCCTCACCTAAACATAACCCTAACCCTAACACTAACCCTAACCCTAACCCTATACCTCACATGAAGCCGTGGTCGTCTGCTCAGCCTTCCAACCTCAGAGGCCTGGTTCCCAAAATCTCCCGATGGAAGAACCCTGAGCCACACTGCAGAATTGCACTTGATCACTATATAAAACATGCCTGAATATATTTATTTATTTATTTATAATGATTTTATTTATTTGTTGGACAGACTGAGATCACAAGTAGGCTGTGTTTTTGTCTGAAGGAAGGGGGAATAAGGCTCCCTGCAGTGGGGATGGCCCCGTGTCAAACTAGATTCCTCTTCCCTGGGATCTTGACCTGGGCCGAGGCAAGAGGTCACATCCAATGAGGTACACAGGTGTTCTGGAAAGCATACCCTATAGCAATGACCTTCAGCCTTAGCATAATGCGAAGCCCAAGTTATGTGCTCAGTCTTCTGTCCTCAAAGGCCTGGTTCCCAAACTCTTCCCTTGGGGGAACCCTGAGCTGCCCCGCACAAATGACCTAGATTCCAATAGGAAATCATGCCCTCTCTTTTATATATTTATTATTTATGTATTTATTTATTTATTGCCTCAAGATTTTACTTTTTCACTTTGCAGGAAGCGAAAAGATGTAGGCAGTGTTGCACGCCCAGAGAAGGGAAAGAAGGCTCCCTGATGAGGAGACAGCCCGATGTGGGGCTCCATCCCAGGAATCTGGGATCATGTCCTGAGCTGAAGGCAATGGCCTAACCCACTGACTCACCCAGGTGTTACCAACAGCATTCACTTGTGAAATAACCTTCACGGTAATCCTGATGCAAAGCCCCTGTCCCATGCTCAGGCTTCTGTCCTCAGTAGCCTGGTCCATGAACTCTGCAGATGCGGGAACCCTGAGGTGCACCGCACAATGTCCATAGATGCCAATGGGAACGTTTGCCCTTTAGAAATGAGCTGAATCCGTAGAACAGGTGAAATCTGCATGCACCCCTTGGGACACAGCTCCAAGGAGCGCCCACCTGAAGCGGGAACCAGGAGTTTGATGATCCCTCAGCAAGGGCCGGTAGGGCCTCCCATGTGCATCGGCCTAACCCTAACCCGAGGGTGCTTCTTCAGACTTCTATCCCCGGTTGCCTGCCCTGGTAGCCCTCGAGGTAGGGGATTCCTTCTTCACATCGCAGGCTTCTGGGTGCCGCCCACTATGATAATGGGAAATTTAGCCCTGTGGAAGACCCTCGGGGAGGGAAAAATCTGCCTGTCCGATCATTCTACCAACACCTTCCTAGGACCCCCACACCACAATCCGGGAATAGGATGGTCCGCCAGGACTACGTCCTCAACTGAGTCCTGTGGAAAGCCTAATTCTGCCCTGACAAATCAGGTCAGCCATTCTCCCAGAGCCAAATGCTAAGCCTAGGTTACGGGACCAGACTCTGGACACCGGAGGAGTGAATCCAGGTCCTCCTGTGGATGGGAAAGTCAGTCTGTAGGAAGGACTCAGCCTCTCAGGCAGAAACTGACCCTTTCCTTCTGTGCTATCCAGTACCTTCAGATATATAGAAACCAGCATGCTCCCCTGAGGGCATTCCACCCTCTTGGCCTGTCTCGTCCAAAATTCCATCGCCTGAGGATTCTGCTGAGTCCCACCCTCAACTCAGCCCTTGGTGTGCCAGTATTGTGTGGCCAGTTCCAACATGCCTTGTTCCTAAAACATAACCCTAACCCTTACTCTAACCCTCACCTAAACATAAACCTAACCCTAACCCTAACCCTAACCCTAACCCTATACCTCACATGAAGCTGTGGTCGGCTGCTCAGCCTTCCAACCTCAGAGGCCTTGTTCCCAAAATCTCCCGATGGAAGAACCCTGAGCCACACTGCAGAATTCCACTTGATCACTATATAAAACATGCCTGAATATATTTATTTATTTATTTATAATGATTTTATTTATTTGTTGGACAGACTGAGATCACAAGTAGGCTGTGTTTTTGTCTGAAGGAAGGGGGAATAAGGCTCCCTGCAGTGGGGAGGGCCCCGTGTCAAACTAGATTCCTCTTCCCTGGGATCTTGACCTGGGCCGAGGCAAGAGGTCACATCCAATGAGGTACACAGGTGTTCTGGAAAGCATACCCTATAGCAATGACCTTCAGCCTTAGCATAATGCGAAGCCCAAGTCATGTGCTCAGTCTTCTGTCCTCAAAGGCCTGGTTCCCAAACTCTCCCCATGGGGGAACCCTGAGCTGCCCCGCACAAATGACCTAGATTCCAATAGGAAATCATGCCCTCTCTTTTATATATTTATTATTTATGTATTTATTTATTTATTGCCTCAAGATTTTACTTTTTCACTTTGCAGGAAGCGAAAAGATGTAGGCAGTGTTGCACGCCCAGAGAAGGGAAAGAAGGCTCCCTGCTGAGGAGACAGCCCGATGTGGGGCTCCATCCCAGGACTCTGGGATCATGTCCTGAGCTGAAGGCAATGGCCTAACCCACTGACTCACCCAGGTGTTACCAACAGCATTCACTTGTGAAATAACCTTCACGGTAATCCTGATGCAAAGCCCCTGTCCCATGCTCAGGCTTCTGTCCTCAGTAGCCTGGTCCATGAACTCTGCAGATGCGGGAACCCTGAGGTGCACCGCACAATGTCCATAGATCCCAATGGGAACGTTTGCCCTTTAGAAATGAGCTGAATCCGTAGAACAGGTGAAATCTGCATGCACCCCTTGGGACACAGCTCCAAGGAGCGCCCACCTGAAGCGGGAACCAGGAGTTTGATGATCCCTCAGCAAGGGCCGGTAGGGCCTCCCATGTGCATCGGCCTAACCCTAACCCGAGGGTGCTTCTTCAGACTTCTATCCCCGGTTGACTGCCCTGGTAGCCCTCTAGGTAGGGGATTCCTTCTTCATATCGCAGGCCTCCGGGTGCCGCCCACTAGGCAAATGGGAAGTTTAGCCCTGTGGAAGACCCTCGGGGAGGGAGAAATCTGCCTTTCCGATCATTCTACCAACACCTTCCTAGGACCCCCACACCACAATCCGGGAATAGGATGGTCCCCCAGGGCTACGTCCTCAACTGAGTCCCGTGGAAAGCCTAATTCTGCCCTGACAAATCAGGTCAGCCATTCACCCAGAGCCAAAGTCTAAGCCTAGGTTATGTTATCAGACTCTGGACACCGGAGGACTGAACCCAGGTCTTCCTGTGGATGGGAAAGTCAGTCTGTAGGAAGGACTCAGCCTCTCAGGCAGAAACTGACCCTTTCCTTCTGTGCTATCCAGTACCTTCAGATATATAGAAACCAGCATGCTCCCCTGAGGGCATTCCACCCTCTTGGCCTGTCCCGTCCAAAATTCCATCGCCTGAGGATTCTGCTGAGTCCCACCCTCAACTCAGCCCTTGGTGTGCCAGTATTGTGTGGCCAGTTCCGACATGCCTTGTTCCTAAGATATAACCCTAAGCCTTACTCTAACCCTCACCTAAACATAACCCTAACCCTAACCCTAACCCTAACCCTAACCCTAACCCTATACCTCACATGAAGCCGTGGTCGGCCGCTCAGCCTTCCAACTCAGAGGCCTGGTACCCAAAATCTCCCGATGGAAGAACCCTGAGCCACACTGCAGAATTGCATTTGATCACTATATAAAACATGCCTGAATATATTTATTTATTTATTTATAATGATTTTATTTATTTGTTAAACAGACTGAGATCACAAGTAGGCTGTGTTTTTGTCTGAAGGAAGGGGGAATAAGGCTCCCTGCAGTGGGGAGGGCCCCGTGTCAAACTAGATTCCTCTTCCCTGGGATCTTGACCTGGGCCGAGGCAAGAGGTCACATCCAATGAGGTACACAGGTGTTCTGGAAAGCATACCCTATAACAATGACCTTCAGCCTTAGCATAATGCGAAGCCCAAGTCATGTGCTCAGTCTTCTGTCCTCAAAGGCCTGGTTCCCAAACTCTCCCCATGGGGGAACCCTGAGCTGCCCCGCACAAATGACCTAGATTCCAATAGGAAATCATGCCCTCTCTTTTATATATTTATTATTTATGTATTTATTTATTTATTGCCTCAAGATTTTACTTTTTCACTTTGCAGGGAGCGAAAAGATGTAGGCAGTGTTGCACGCCCAGAGAAGGGAAAGAAGGCTCCCTGCTGAGGAGACAGCCGGATGTGGGGCTCCATCCCAGGACTCTGGGATCATGTCCAGAGCTGAAGGCAGTGGCCTAACCCACTGACTCACCCAGGTGTTACCAACAGCATTCACTTGTGAAATAACCTTCACGGTAATCCTGATGCAAAGCCCCTGTCCCATGCTCAGGCTTCTCTTCTCAGTAGCCTGGTCCATGAACTCTGCAGATGCGGGAACCCTGAGGTGCACCGCACAATGTCCATAGATCCCAATGGGAACGTTTGCCCTTTAGAAATGAGCTGAATCCGTAGAACAGGTGAAATCTGCATGCACCCCTTGACACAGCTCCAAGGAGTGCCCACCTGAAGCGGGAACCAGGAGTTTGATGATCCCTCAGCAAGGGCCGGTAGGGCCTCCCATGTGCATCGGCCTAACCCTAACCCGAGGGTGCTTCTTCAGAATTCTATCCCCGGTTGCCTGCCCTGGTAGCCCTCTAGGTAGGGGATTCCTTCTTCACATCGCAGGCCTCTGGGTGCCGCCCACTAGGCAAATGGGAAGTTTAGCTCTGTGGAAGCCTCGGGGAGGGAGAAATCTGCCTGTCCGATCATTCTACCAACACCTTCCTAGGACCCCCACACCACAATCCGGGAATAGGATGGTCCGCCAGGGCTACGTCCTCAACTGAGTCCCGTGGAAAGCTTAATTCTGCCCTGACGAATCAGGTCAGCCATTCTCCCAGAGCCAAAGGCTAAGCCTAGGTTACGTGATCAGACTCTGGACACCGGAGGACTGAACCCAGGTCCTCCTGTGGATGGGAAAGTCAGTCTGTAGGAAGGACTCAGCCTCTCAGGCAGAAACTGACCCTTTCCTTCTGTGCTATCCAGTACCTTCAGATATATAGAAACCAGCATGCTCCCCTGAGGGCATTCCACCCTCTTGGCCTGTCCCGTCCAAAATTCCATCGCCTGAGGATTCTGCTGAGTCCCACCCTCAACACAGCCATTGGTGTGCCAGTATGTGTGGCCAGTTCCGACATGCCTTGTTCCTGAAACATAACCCTAACCCTTACTCTAACGCTCACGTAAACATAACCCTAACCCTAACCCTAACCCTAACCCTAACCCTATACCTCACATGAAGCCGTGGTCGGCTGCTCAGCCTTCCAACCTCAGAGGCCTGTTTCCCAAAATCTCCCGATGGAAGAACCCTGAGCCACACTGCAGAATTGCATTTGATCACTATATAAAACATGCCTGAATATATTTATTTATTTATTTATAATGATTTTATTTATTTGTTGGACAGACTGTGATCACAAGTAGGCTGTGTTTTTGTCTGAAGGAAGGGGGAATAAGGCTCCCTGCAGTGGGGAGGGCCCGGTGTCAAACTAGATTCCTCTTCCCTGGGATCTTGACCTGGGCCCAGGCAAGAGGTCACATCCAATGAGGTACACAGGTGTTCTGGAAAGTATACCCTATAGCAATGACCTTCAGCCTTAGCATAATGCGAAGCCCAAGTCATGTGCTCAGTCTTCTGTCCTCAAAGGCCTGGTTCCCAAACTCTCCCCATGGGGGAACCCTGAGCTGCCCCGCACAAATGACCTAGATTCCAATAGGAAATCATGCCCTCTCTTTTATATATTTATTATTTATGTATTTATTTATTTATTGCCTCAAGATTTTTCTTTTTCACTTTGCAGGGAGCGAAAAGATGTAGGCAGTGTTACACGCCCAGAGAAGGGAAAGAAGGCTCCCTGCTGAGGAGACAGCCCGATGTGGGGCTCCATCCCAGGACTCTGGGATCATGTCCTGAGCTGAAGGCAGTGGCCTAACCCACTGACTCACCCAGGTGTTACCAACAGCATTCACTTGTGAAATAACCTTCACGGTAATCCTGATGCAAAGCCCCTGTCCCATGCTCAGGCTTCTGTCCTCAGTAGCCTGGTCCATGAACTCTGCAGATGCGGGAACCCTGAGGTGCACCGCACAATGTCCATAGATCCCAATGGGAACGTTTGCCCTTTAGAAATGAGCTGAATCCGTAGAACAGGTGAAATCTGCATGCACCCCTTGGGACACAGCTCCAAGGAGCGCCCACCTGAAGCGGGAACCAGGAGTTTGATGATCCCTCAGCAAGGGCCGGTAGGGCCTCCCATGTGCATCGGCCTAACCCTAACCCGAGGGTGCTTCTTCAGACTTCTATCCCCGGTTGCCTGCCCTGGTAGCCCTCTAGGTAGGGGATTCCTTCTTCATATCGCAGGCCTCCGGGTGCCGCCCACTAGGCAAATGGGAAGTTTAGCCCTGTGGAAGACCCTCGGGGAGGGAGAAATCTGCCTTTCCGATCATTCTACCAACACCTTCCTAGGACCCCCACACCACAATCCGGGAATAGGATGGTCCCCCAGGGCTACGTCCTCAACTGAGTCCCGTGGAAAGCCTAATTCTGCCCTGACAAATCAGGTCAGCCATTCACCCAGAGCCAAAGGCTAAGCCTAGGTTATGTTATCAGACTCTGGACACCGGAGGACTGAACCCAGGTCTTCCTGTGGATGGGAAAGTCAGTCTGTAGGAAGGACTCAGCCTCTCAGGCAGAAACTGACCCTTTCCTTCTGTGCTATCCAGTACCTTCAGATATATAGAAACCAGCATGCTCCCCTGAGGGCATTCCACCCTCTTGGCCTGTCCCGTCCAAAATTCCATCGCCTGAGGATTCTGCTGAGTCCCACCCTCAACTCAGCCCTTGGTGTGCCAGTATTGTGTGGCCAGTTCCGACATGCCTTGTTCCTAAGATATAACCCTAACCCTTACTCTAACCCTCACCTAAACATAACCGTAACCCTAACCCTAACCCTAACCCTAACCCTATACCTCACATGAAGCCGTGGTCGGCTGCTCAGCCTTCCAACCTCAGAGGCCTGGTTCCCAAAATCTCCCGATGGAAGAACCCTGAGCCACACTGCAGAATTGCATTTGATCACTATATAAAACATGCCTGAATATATTTATTTATTTATTTATAATGATTTTATTTATTTGTTAAACAGACTGAGATCACAAGCAGGCTGTGTTTTTGTCTGAAGGAAGGGGGAATAAGGCTCCCTGCAGTGGGGAGGGCCCCGTGTCAAACTAGATTCCTCTTCCCTGGGATCTTGACCTGGGCCGAGGCAAGAGGTCACATCCAATGAGGTACACAGGTGTTCTGGAAAGCATACCCTATAGCAATGACCTTCAGCCTTAGCATAATGCGAAGCCCAAGTCATGTGCTCAGTCTTCTGTCCTCAAAGGCCTGGTTCCCAAACTCTCCCCATGGGGGAACCCTGAGCTGCCCGGCACAAATGACCTAGATTCCAATAGGAAATCATGCCCTCTCTTTTATATATTTATTATTTATGTATTTATTTATTTATTGCCTCAAGATTTTACTTTTTCACTTTTCAGGGAGCGAAAAGATGTAGGCAGTATTGCACACCCAGAGAAGGGAAAGAAGGCTCCCTGCTGAGGAGACAGCCCGATGTGGGGCTCCATCCCAGGACTCTGGGATCATGTCCTGAGCTGAAGGCAGTGGCCTAACCCACTGACTCACCCAGGTGTTACCAACAGCATTCACTTGTGAAATAACCTTCACGGGAATCCTGATGCAAAGCCCCTGTCCCATGCTCAGGCTTCTCTTCTCAGTAGCCTGGTCCATGAACTCTGCAGATGCGGGAACCCTGAGGTGCACCGCACAATGTCCATAGATCCCAATGGGAACGTTTGCCCTTTAGAAATGAGCTGAATCCGTAGAACAGGTGAAATCTGCATGCACCCCTTGACACAGCTCCAAGGAGTGCCCACCTGAAGCGGGAACCAGGAGTTTGATGATCCCTCAGCAAGGGCCGGTAGGGCCTCCCATGTGCATCGGCCTAACCCTAACCCGAGGGTGCTTCTTCAGAATTCTATCCCCGGTTGCCTGCCCTGGTAGCCCTCTAGGTAGGGGATTCCTTCTTCACATCGCAGGCCTCTGGGTGCCGCCCACTAGGCAAATGGGAAGTTTAGCTCTGTGGAAGCCTCGGGGAGGGAGAAATCTGCCTGTCCGATCATTCTACCAACACCTTCCTAGGACCCCCACACCACAATCCGGGAATAGGATGGTCCGCCAGGGCTACGTCCTCAACTGAGTCCCGTGGAAAGCTTAATTCTGCCCTGACGAATCAGGTCAGCCATTCTCCCAGAGCCAAAGGCTAAGCCTAGGTTACGTGATCAGACTCTGGACACCGGAGGACTGAACCCAGGTCCTCCTGTGGATGGGAAAGTCAGTCTGTAGGAAGGACTCAGCCTCTCAGGCAGAAACTGACCCTTTCCTTCTGTGCTATCCAGTACCTTCAGATATATAGAAACCAGCATGCTCCCCTGAGGGCATTCCACCCTCTTGGCCTGTCCCGTCCAAAATTCCATCGCCTGAGGATTCTGCTGAGTCCCACCCTCAACACAGCCATTGGTGTGCCAGTATGTGTGGCCAGTTCCGACATGCCTTGTTCCTGAAACATAACCCTAACCCTTACTCTAACGCTCACGTAAACATAACCCTAACCCTAACCCTAACCCTAACCCTAACCCTATACCTCACATGAAGCCGTGGTCGGCTGCTCAGCCTTCCAACCTCAGAGGCCTGTTTCCCAAAATCTCCCGATGGAAGAACCCTGAGCCACACTGCAGAATTGCATTTGATCACTATATAAAACATGCCTGAATATATTTATTTATTTATTTATAATGATTTTATTTATTTGTTGGACAGACTGTGATCACAAGTAGGCTGTGTTTTTGTCTGAAGGAAGGGGGAATAAGGCTCCCTGCAGTGGGGAGGGCCCGGTGTCAAACTAGATTCCTCTTCCCTGGGATCTTGACCTGGGCCCAGGCAAGAGGTCACATCCAATGAGGTACACAGGTGTTCTGGAAAGTATACCCTATAGCAATGACCTTCAGCCTTAGCATAATGCGAAGCCCAAGTCATGTGCTCAGTCTTCTGTCCTCAAAGGCCTGGTTCCCAAACTCTCCCCATGGGGGAACCCTGAGCTGCCCCGCACAAATGACCTAGATTCCAATAGGAAATCATGCCCTCTCTTTTATATATTTATTATTTATGTATTTATTTATTTATTGCCTCAAGATTTTTCTTTTTCACTTTGCAGGGAGCGAAAAGATGTAGGCAGTGTTACACGCCCAGAGAAGGGAAAGAAGGCTCCCTGCTGAGGAGACAGCCCGATGTGGGGCTCCATCCCAGGACTCTGGGATCATGTCCTGAGCTGAAGGCAGTGGCCTAACCCACTGACTCACCCAGGTGTTACCAACAGCATTCACTTGTGAAATAACCTTCACGGTAATCCTGATGCAAAGCCCCTGTCCCATGCTCAGGCTTCTGTCCTCAGTAGCCTGGTCCATGAACTCTGCAGATGCGGGAACCCTGAGGTGCACCGCACAATGTCCATAGATGCCAATGGGAACGTTTGCCCTTTAGAAATGAGCTGAATCCGTAGAACAGGTGAAATCTGCATGCACCCCTTGGGACACAGCTCCAAGGAGCGCCCACCTGAAGCGGGAACCAGGAGTTTGATGATCCCTCAGCAAGGGCCGGTAGGGCCTCCCATGTGCATCGGCCTAACCCTAACCCGAGGGTGCTTCTTCAGACTTCTATCCCCGGTTGCCTGCCCTGGTAGCCCTCTAGGTAGGGGATTCCTTCTTCATATCGCAGGCCTCCGGGTGCCGCCCACTAGGCAAATGGGAAGTTTAGCCCTGTGGAAGACCCTCGGGGAGGGAGAAATCTGCCTGTCCGATCATTCTACCAGCACCTTCCTAGGACCCCCACACCACAATCCGGGAATAGGATGGTCCGCCAGGGCTACATCCTCAACTGAGTCCCGTGGAAAGCCTAATTCTGCCCTGACAAATCAGGTCAGCCATTCACCCAGAGCCAAAGGCTAAGCCTAGGTTATGTTATCAGACTCTGGACACCGGAGGACTGAACCCAGGTCCTCCTTGGATGGGAAAGTCAGTCTGTAGGAAGGACTCAGCCTCTCAGGCAGAAACTGACCCTTTCCTTCTGTGCTATCCAGTACCTTCAGATATATAGAAACCAGCATGCTCCCCTGAGGGCATTCCACCCTCTTGGCCTGTCCTGTCCAAAATTCCATCGCCTGAGGATTCTGCTGAGTCCCACCCTCAACTCAGCCCTTGGTGTGCCAGTATTGTGTGGCCAGTTCCGACATGCCTTGTTCCTAAGATATAACCCTAACCCTTACTCTAACCCTCACCTAAACATAACCCTAACCCTAACACTAACCCTAACCCTAACCCTATACCTCACATGAAGCCGTGGTCGTCTGCTCAGCCTTCCAACCTCAGAGGCCTGGTTCCCAAAATCTCCCGATGGAAGAACCCTGAGCCACACTGCAGAATTGCACTTGATCACTATATAAAACATGCCTGAATATATTTATTTATTTATTTATAATGATTTTATTTATTTGTTGGACAGACTGAGATCACAAGTAGGCTGTGTTTTTGTCTGAAGGAAGGGGGAATAAGGCTCCCTGCAGTGGGGATGGCCCCATGTCAAACTAGATTCCTCTTCCCTGGGATCTTGACCTGGGCCGAGGCAAGAGGTCACATCCAATGAGGTACACAGGTGTTCTGGAAAGCATACCCTATAGCAATGACCTTCAGCCTTAGCATAATGCGAAGCCCAAGTTATGTGCTCAGTCTTCTGTCCTCAAAGGCCTGGTTCCCAAACTCTTCCCTTGGGGGAACCCTGAGCTGCCCCGCACAAATGACCTAGATTCCAATAGGAAATCATGCCCTCTCTTTTATATATTTATTATTTATGTATTTATTTATTTATTGCCTCAAGATTTTACTTTTTCACTTTGCAGGAAGCGAAAAGATGTAGGCAGTGTTGCACGCCCAGAAAAGGGAAAGAAGGCTCCCTGATGAGGAGACAGCCCGATGTGGGGCTCGTTCCCAGGACTCTGGGATCATGTCCTGAGCTGAAGGCAATGGCCTAACCCACTGACTCACCCAGGTGTTACCAACAGCATTCACTTGTGAAATAACCTTCACGGTAATCCTGATGCAAAGCCCCTGTCCCATGCTCAGGCTTCTGTCCTCAGTAGCCTGGTCCATGAACTCTGCAGATGCGGGAACCCTGAGGTGCACCGCACAATGTCCATAGATGCCAATGGGAACGTTTGCCCTTTAGAAATGAGCTGAATCCGTAGAACAGGTGAAATCTGCATGCACCCCTTGGGACACAGCTCCAAGGAGCGCCCACCTGAAGCGGGAACCAGGAGTTTGATGATCCCTCAGCAAGGGCCGGTAGGGCCTCCCATGTGCATCGGCCTAACCCTAACCCGAGGGTGCTTCTTCAGACTTCTATCCCCGTGGGCTGCCCTGGTAGCCCTCGAGGTAGGGGATTCCTTCTTCACATCGCAGGCTTCTGGGTGCCGCCCACTATGATAATGGGAAATTTAGCCCTGTGGAAGACCCTCGGGGAGGGAAAAATCTGCCTGTCCGATCATTCTACCAACACCTTCCTAGGACCCCCACACCACAATCCGGGAATAGGATGGTCCGCCAGGACTACGTCCTCAACTGAGTCCTGTGGAAAGCCTAATTCTGCCCTGACAAATCAGGTCAGCCATTCTCCCAGAGCCAAATGCTAAGCCTAGGTTACGGGATCAGACTCTGGACACCGGAGGAGTGAATCCAGGTCCTCCTGTGGATGGGAAAGTCAGTCTGTAGGAAGGACTCAGCCTCTCAGGCAGAAACTGACCCTTTCCTTCTGTGCTATCCAGTACCTTCAGATATATAGAAACCAGCATGCTCCCCTGAGGGCATTCCACCCTCTTGGCCTGTCTCGTCCAAAATTCCATCGCCTGAGGATTCTGCTGAGTCCCACCCTCAACTCAGCCCTTGGTGTGCCAGTATTGTGTGGCCAGTTCCAACATGCCTTGTTCCTAAAACATAACCCTAACCCTTACTCTAACCCTCACCTAAACATAAACCTAACCCTAACCCTAACCCTAACCCTAACCCTATACCTCACATGAAGCTGTGGTCGGCTGCTCAGCCTTCCAACCTTAGAGGCCTTGTTCCCAAAATCTCCCGATGGAAGAACCCTGAGCCACACTGCAGAATTCCACTTGATCACTATATAAAACATGCCTGAATATATTTATTTATTTATTTATAATGATTTTATTTATTTGTTGGACAGACTGAGATCACAAGTAGGCTGTGTTTTTGTCTGAAGGAAGGGGGAATAAGGCTCCCTGCAGTGGGGAGGGCCCCGTGTCAAACTAGATTCCTCTTCCCTGGGATCTTGACCTGGGCCGAGGCAAGAGGTCACATCCAATGAGGTACACAGGTGTTCTGGAAAGCATACCCTATAGCAATGACCTTCAGCCTTAGCATAATGCGAAGCCCAAGTCATGTGCTCAGTCTTCTGTCCTCAAAGGCCTGGTTCCCAAACTCTCCCCATGGGGGAACCCTGAGCTGCCCCGCACAAATGACCTAGATTCCAATAGGAAATCATGCCCTCTCTTTTATATATTTATTATTTATGTATTTATTTATTTATTGCCTCAAGATTTTACTTTTTCACTTTGCAGGGAGCGAAAAGATGTAGGCAGTGTTGCACGCCCAGAGAAGGGAAAGAAGGCTCCCTGCTGAGGAGACAGCCCGATGTGGGGCTCTATCCCAGGACTCTGGGATCATGTCCTGAGCTGAAGGCAATGGCCTAACCCACTGACTCACCCAGGTGTTACCAACAGCATTCACTTGTGAAATAACCTTCACGGTAATCCTGATGCAAAGCCCCTGTCCCATGCTCAGGCTTCTGTCCTCAGTAGCCTGGTCCATGAACTCTGCAGATGCGGGAACCCTGAGGTGCACCGCACAATGTCCATAGATGCCAATGGGAACGTTTGCCCTTTAGAAATGAGCTGAATCCGTAGAACAGGTGAAATCTGCATGCACCCCTTGGGACACAGCTCCAAGGAGCGCCCACCTGAAGCGGGAACCAGGAGTTTGATGATCCCTCAGCAAGGGCCGGTAGGGCCTCCCATGTGCATCGGCCTAACCCTAACCCGAGGGTGCTTCTTCAGACTTCTATCCCCGGTTGACTGCCCTGGTAGCCCTCTAGGTAGGGGATTCCTTCTTCATATCGCAGGCCTCCGGGTGCCGCCCACTAGGCAAATGGGAAGTTTAGCCCTGTGGAAGACCCTCGGGGAGGGAGAAATCTGCCTGTCCGATCATTCTACCAACACCTTCCTAGGACCCCCACACCACAATCCGGGAATAGGATGGTCCGCCAGGGCTACGTCCTCAACTGAGTCCCGTGGAAAGCCTAATTCTGCCCTGACGAATCAGGACAGCCATTCACCCAGAGCCAAAGTCTAAGCCTAGGTTACGTGATCAGACTCTGGACACCGGAGGACTGAACCCAGGTCCTCCTGTGGATGGGAAAGTCAGTTTGTAGGAAGGACTCAGCCTCTCAGGCAGAAACTGACCCTTTCCTTCTATGCTATCCAGTACCTTCAGATATATAGAAACCAGCATGCTCCCCTGAGGGCATTCCACCCTCTTGGCCTGTCCTGTCCAAAATTCCATCGCCTGAGGATTCTGCTGAGTCCCACCCTCAACTCAGCCCTTGGTGTGCCAGTATTGTGTGGCCAGTTCCGACATGCCTTGTTCCTAAAACATAACCCTAACCCTTACTCTAACCCTCACCTAAACATAACCCTAACCCTATACCTCACATGAAGCCGTGGTCGGCTGCTCAGCCTTCCAACCTCAGAGGCCTGGTTCCCAAAATCTCCCGATGGAAGAACCCTGAGCCACACTGCAGAATTCCACTTGATCACTATATAAAATATGCCTGAATATATTTATTTATTTCTTTATAATGATTTTATTTATTTGTTGGACAGACTGAGATCACAAGTAGGCTGTGTTTTTGTCTGAAGGAAGGGGGAATAAGGCTCCCTGCAGTGGGGAGGGCCCCGTGTCAAACTAGATTCCTCTTCCCTGGGATCTTGACCTGGGCCGAGGCAAGAGGTCACATCCAATGAGGTACACAGGTGTTCTGGAAAGCATACCCTATAGCAATGACCTTCAGCCTTAGCATAATGCGAAGCCCAAGTCATGTGCTCCGTCTTCTGTCCTCAAAGGCCTGGTTCCCAAACTCTCCCCATGGGGGAACCCTGAGCTGCCCCGCACAAATGACCTAGATTCCAATAGGAAATCATGCCCTCTCTTTTATATATTTATTATTTATGTATTTATTTATTTATTGCCTCAAGATTTTACTTTTTCACTTTGCAGGGAGCAAAAAGATGTAGGCAGTGTTGCAAGCCCAGAGAAGGGAAAGAAGGCTCCCTGCTGAGGAGACAGCCCGATGTGGGGCTCCATCCCAGGACTCTGGGATCATGTCCTGAGCTGAAGGCAGTGGCCTAACCCACTGACTCACCCAGGTGTTACCAACAGCATTCACTTGTGAAATAACCTTCACGGTAATATTGATGCAATGCCCCTGTGCCATGCGCAGGCTTCTGTCCTCAGTAGCCTGGTCCATGAACTCTGCAGATGCGGGAACCCTGAGGTGCACCGCACAATGTCCATAGATCCCAATGGGAACGTTTGCCCTTTAGAAATGAGCTGAATCCGTAGAACAGGTGAAATCTGCATGCACCCCTTGGGACACAGCTCCAAGGAGTGCCCACCTGAAGCGGGAACCAGGAGTTTGATGATCCCTCAGCAAGGGCCGGTAGGGCCTCCCATGTGCATCGGCCTAACCCTAACCTGAGGGTGCTTCTTCAGACTTCTATCCCCGGTTGCCAGCGCTGGTAGCCCTCTAGGTAGGGGATTCCTTCTTCACATCGCAGGCCCCTGGGTGCCGCCCACTAGGCAAATGGGAAGTTTAGCCCTGTGGAAGACCCTAGGGGAGGGAGAAATCTGCCTGTCCGATCATTCTACCAACACCTTCCTAGGACTCCCACACCACAATCCGGGAATAGGATGGTCCGCCAGGGCTACGTCCTCAACTGAGTCCTGTGGAAAGCCTAATTCTGCCCTGACAAATCAGGTCAGCCATTCTCCCAGAGCCAAAGGCTAAGCCTAGATTACGTGTTCAGACTCTGGACACCGGAAAAATGAACCCAGATCCTCCTGTGGATGGGAAAGTCAGTCTGTAGGAAGGACTCAGCCTCTCAGGCAGAAACTGACCCTTTCCTTCTGTGCTATCCAGTACCTTCAGATATATAGAAACCAGCATGCTCCCCTGAGGGCATTCCACCCTCTTGGCCTGTCCCGTCCAAAATTCCATCGCCTGAGGATTCTGCTGAGTCCCACCCTCAACACAGCCATTGGTGTGCCAGTATGTGTGGCCAGTTCCGACATGCCTTGTTCCTGAAACATAACCCTAACCCTTACTCTAACGCTCACGTAAACATAACCCTAACCCTAACCCTAACCCTAACCCTAACCCTATACCTCACATGAAGCCGTGGTCGGCTGCTCAGCCTTCCAACCTCAGAGGCCTGGTTCCCAAAATCTCCCGATGGAAGAACCCTGAGCCACACTGCAGAATTGCATTTGATCACTATATAAAACATGCCTGAATATATTTATTTATTTATTTATAATGATTTTATTTATTTGTTGGACAGACTGTGATCACAAGTAGGCTGTGTTTTTGTCTGAAGGAAGGGGGAATAAGGCTCCCTGCAGTGGGGAGGGCCCGGTGTCAAACTAGATTCCTCTTCCCTGGGATCTTGACCTGGGCCCAGGCAAGAGGTCACATCCAATGAGGTACACAGGTGTTCTGGAAAGTATACCCTATAGCAATGACCTTCAGCCTTAGCATAATGCGAAGCCCAAGTCATGTGCTCAGTCTTCTGTCCTCAAAGGCCTGGTTCACAAACTCTCCCCATGGGGGAACCCTGAGCTGCCCCGCACAAATGACCTAGATTCCAATAGGAAATCATGCCCTCTCTTTTATATATTTATTATTTATGTATTTATTTATTTATTGCCTCAAGATTTTTCTTTTTCACTTTGCAGGGAGCGAAAAGATGTAGGCAGTGTTACACGCCCAGAGAAGGGAAAGAAGGCTCCCTGCTGAGGAGACAGCCCGATGTGGGGCTCCATCCCAGGACTCTGGGATCATGTCCTGAGCTGAAGGCAGTGGCCTAACCCACTGACTCACCCAGGTGTTACCAACAGCATTCACTTGTGAAATAACCTTCACGGTAATCCTGATGCAAAGCCCCTGTCCCATGCTCAGGCTTCTGTCCTCAGTAGCCTGGTCCATGAACTCTGCAGATGCGGGAACCCTGAGGTGCACCGCACAATGTCCATAGATGCCAATGGGAACGTTTGCCCTTTAGAAATGAGCTGAATCCGTAGAACAGGTGAAATCTGCATGCACCCCTTGGGACACAGCTCCAAGGAGCGCCCACCTGAAGCGGGAACCAGGAGTTTGATGATCCCTCAGCAAGGGCCGGTAGGGCCTCCCATGTGCATCAGCCTAACCCTAACCCGAGGGTGCTTCTTCAGACTTCTATCCCCGTTGCCTGCCCTGGTAGCCCTCTAGGTAGGGGATTCCTTCTTCATATCGCAGGCCTCCGGGTGCCGCCCACTAGGCAAATGGGAAGTTTAGCCCTGTGGAAGACCCTCGGGGAGGGAGAAATCTGCCTGTCCGATCATTCTACCAGCACCTTCCTAGGACCCCCACACCACAATCCGGGAATAGGATGGTCCGCCAGGGCTACATCCTCAACTGAGTCCCGTGGAAAGCCTAATTCTGCCCTGACAAATCAGGTCAGCCATTCACCCAAAGCCAAAGGCTAAGCCTAGGTTATGTTATCAGACTCTGGACACCGGAGGACTGAACCCAGGTCCTCCTTGGATGGGAAAGTCAGTCTGTAGGAAGGACTCAGCCTCTCAGGCAGAAACTGACCCTTTCCTTCTGTGCTATCCAGTACCTTCAGATATATAGAAACCAGCATGCTCCCCTGAGGGCATTCCACCCTCTTGGCCTGTCCTGTCCAAAATTCCATCGCCTGAGGATTCTGCTGAGTCCCACCCTCAACTCAGCCCTTGGTGTGCCAGTATTGTGTGGCCAGTTCCGACATGCCTTGTTCCTAAGATATAACCCTAACCCTTACTCTAACCCTCACCTAAACATAACCCTAACCCTAACACTAACCCTAACCCTAACCCTATACCTCACATGAAGCCGTGGTCGTCTGCTCAGCCTTCCAACCTCAGAGGCCTGGTTCCCAAAATCTCCCGATGGAAGAACCCTGAGCCACACTGCAGAATTGCACTTGATCACTATATAAAACATGCCTGAATATATTTATTTATTTATTTATAATGATTTTATTTATTTGTTGGACAGACTGAGATCACAAGTAGGCTGTGTTTTTGTCTGAAGGAAGGGGGAATAAGGCTCCCTGCAGTGGGGAGGGCCCGGTGTCAAACTAGATTCCTCTTCCCTGGGATCTTGACCTGGGCCGAGGCAAGAGGTCACATCCAATGAGGTACACAGGTGTTCTGGAAAGCATACCCTATAGCAATGACCTTCAGCCTTAGCATAATGCGAAGCCCAAGTTATGTGCTCAGTCTTCTGTCCTCAAAGGCCTGGTTCCCAAACTCTTCCCTTGGGGGAACCCTGAGCTGCCCCGCACAAATGACCTAGATTCCAATAGGAAATCATGCCCTCTCTTTTATATATTTATTATTTATGTATTTATTTATTTATTGCCTCAAGATTTTACTTTTTCACTTTGCAGGAAGCGAAAAGATGTAGGCAGTGTTGCACGCCCAGAGAAGGGAAAGAAGGCTCCCTGATGAGGAGACAGCCCGATGTGGGGCTCCATCCCAGGAGTCTGGGATCATGTCCTGAGCTGAAGGCAATGGCCTAACCCACTGACTCACCCAGGTGTTACCAACAGCATTCACTTGTGAAATAACCTTCACGGTAATCCTGATGCAAAGCCCCTGTCCCATGCTCAGGCTTCTGTCCTCAATAGCCTGGTCCATGAACTCTGCAGATGCGGGAACCCTGAGGTGCACCGCACAATGTCCATAGATGCCAATGGGAACGTTTGCCCTTTAGAAATGAGCTGAATCCGTAGAACAGGTGAAATCTGCATGCACCCCTTGGGACACAGCTCCAAGGAGCGCCCACCTGAAGCGGGAACCAGGAGTTTGATGATCCCTCAGCAAGGGCCGGTAGGGCCTCCCATGTGCATCGGCCTAACCCTAACCCGAGGGTGCTTCTTCAGACTTCTATCCCCGGTTGCCTGCCCTGGTAGCCCTCTAGGTAGGGGATTCCTTCTTCACATCGCAGGCTTCTGGGTGCCGCCCACTATGATAATGGGAAATTTAGCCCTGTGGAAGACCCTCGGGGAGGGAAAAATCTGCCTGTCCGATCATTCTACCAACACCTTCCTAGGACCCCCACACCACAATCCGGGAATAGGATGGTCCGCCAGGACTACGTCCTCAACTGAGTCCCGTGGAAAGCCTAATTCTGCCCTGACAAATCAGGTCAGCCATTCTCCCAGAGCCAAATGCTAAGCCTAGGTTACGGGATCAGACTCTGGACACCGGAGGAGTGAATCCAGGTCCTCCTGTGGATGGGAAAGTCAGTCTGTAGGAAGGACTCAGCCTCTCAGGCAGAAACTGACCCTTTCCTTCTGTGCTATCCAGTACCTTCAGATATATAGAAACCAGCATGCTCCCCTGAGGGCATTCCCCCCTCCTGGCCTGTCTCGTTCAAAATTCCATCGCCTGAGGATTCTGCTGAGTCCCACCCTCAACTCAGCCCTTGGTGTGCCAGCATTGTGTGGCCAGTTCCAACATGCCTTGTTCCTAAAACATAACCCTAACCCTTACTCTAACCCTCACCTAAACATAAACCTAACCCTAACCCTAACCCTAACCCTATACCTCACATGAAGCTGTGGTCGGCTGCTCAACCTTCCAACCTCAGAGGCCTTGTTCCCAAAATCTCCCGATGGAAGAACCCTGAGCCACACTGCAGAATTCCACTTGATCACTATATAAAACATGCCTGAATATATTTATTTATTTATTTATAATGATTTTATTTATTTGTTGGACAGACTGAGATCACAAGTAGGCTGTGTTTTTGTCTGAAGGAAGGGGGAATAAGGCTCCCTGCAGTGGGGAGGGCCCCGTGTCAAACTAGATTCCTCTTCCCTGGGATCTTGACCTGGGCCGAGGCAAGAGGTCACATCCAATGAGGTACACAGGTGTTCTGGAAAGCATACCCTATAGCAATGACCTTCAGCCTTAGCATAATGCGAAGCCCAAGTCATGTGCTCAGTCTTCTGTCCTCAAAGGCCTGGTTCCCAAACTCTCCCCATGGGGGAACCCTGAGCTGCCCCGCACAAATGACCTAGATTCCAATAGGAAATCATGCCCTCTCTTTTATATATTTATTATTTATGTATTTATTTATTTATTGCCTCAAGATTTTACTTTTTCACTTTGCAGGGAGCGAAAAGATGTAGGCAGTGTTGCACGCCCAGAGAAGGGAAAGAAGGCTCCCTGCTGAGGAGACAGCCCGATGTGGGGCTCCATCCCAGGACTCTGGGATCATGTCCTGAGCTGAAGGCAATGGCCTAACCCACTGACTCACCCAGGTGTTACCAACAGCATTCACTTGTGAAATAACCTTCACGGTAATCCTGATGCAAAGCCCCTGTCCCATGCTCAGGCTTCTGTCCTCAGTAGCCTGGTCCATGAACTCTGCAGATGCGGGAACCCTGAGGTGCACCGCACAATGTCCATAGATCCCAATGGGAACGTTTGCCCTTTAGAAATGAGCTGAATCCCTAGAACAGGTGAAATCTGCATGCACCCCTTGGGACACAGCTCCAAGGAGCGCCCACCTGAAGCGGGAACCAGGAGTTTGATGATCCCTCAGCAAGGGCCGGTAGGGCCTCCCATGTGCATCGGCCTAACCCTAACCCGAGGGTGCTTCTTCAGACTTCTATCCCCGGTTGCCTGCCCTGGTAGCCCTCTAGGTAGGGGATTCCTTCTTCATATCGCAGGCCTCCGGGTGCCGCCCACTAGGCAAATGGGAAGTTTAGCCCTGTGGAAGACCCTCGGGGAGGGAGAAATCTGCCTGTCCGATCATTCTACCAACACCTTCCTAGGACCCCCACACCACAATCCGGGAATAGGATGGTCCGCCAGGGCTACGTCCTCAACTGAGTCCCGTGGAAAGCCTAATTCTGCCCTGACGAATCAGGACAGCCATTCACCCAGAGCCAAAGTCTAAGCCTAGGTTACGTGATCAGACTCTGGACACCGGAGGACTGAACCCAGGTCCTCCTGTGGATGGGAAAGTCAGTCTGTAGGAAGGACTCAGCCTCTCAGGCAGAAACTGACCCTTTCCTTCTATGCTATCCAGTACCTTCAGATATATAGAAACCAGCATGCTCCCCTGAGGGCATTCCACCCTCTTGGCCTGTCCCGTCCAAAATTCCATCGCCTGAGGATTCTGCTGAGTCCCACCCTCAACTCAGCCCTTGGTGTGCCAGTATTGTGTGGCCAGTTCCGACATGCCTTGTTCCTAAAACATAACCCTAACCCTTACTCTAACCCTCACCTAAACATAACCCTAAACCTATACCTCACATGAAGCCGTGGTCGGCTGCTCAGCCTTCCAACCTCAGAGGCCTGGTTCCCAAAATCTCCCGATGGAAGAACCCTGAGCCACACTGCAGAATTCCACTTGATACTATATAAAACATGCCTGAATATATTTATTTATTTCTTTATAATGATTTTATTTATTTGTTGGACAGACTGAGATCACAAGTAGGCTGTGTTTTTGTCTGAAGGAAGGGGGAATAAGGCTCCCTGCAGTGGGGAGGGCCCCGTGTCAAACTAGATTCCTCTTCCCTGGGATCTTGACCTGGGCCGAGGCAAGAGGTCACATCCAATGAGGTACACAGGTGTTCTGGAAAGCATACCCTATAGCAATGACCTTCAGCCTTAGCATAATGCGAAGCCCAAGTCATGTGCTCAGTCTTCTGTCCTCAAAGGCCTGGTTCCCAAACTCTCCCCATGGGGGAACCCTGAGCTGCCCCGCACAAATGACCTAGATTCCAATAGGAAATCATGCCCTCTCTTTTATATATTTATTATTTATGTATTTATTTATTTATTGCCTCAAGATTTTACTTTTTCACTTTGCAGGGAGCAAAAAGATGTAGGCAGTGTTGCAAGCCCAGAGAAGGGAAAGAAGGCTCCCTGCTGAGGAGACAGCCCGATGTGGGGCTCCATCCGAGGACTCTGGGATCATGTCCTGAGCTGAAGGCAGTGGCCTAACCCACTGACTCACCCAGGTGTTACCAACAGCATTCACTTGTGAAATAACCTTCACGGTAATATTGATGCAATGCCCCTGTCCCATGCGCAGGCTTCTGTCCTCAGTAGCCTGGTCCATGAACTCTGCAGATGCGGGAACCCTGAGGTGCACCGCACAATGACCATAGATCCCAATGGGAACGTTTGCCCTTTAGAAATGAGCTGAATCCGTAGAACAGGTGAAATCTGCATGCACCCCTTGGGACACAGCTCCAAGGAGTGCCCACCTGAAGCGGGAACCAGGAGTTTGATGATCCCTCAGCAAGGGCCGGTAGGGCCTCCCATGTGCATCGGCCTAACCCTAACCCGAGGGTGCTTCTTCAGACTTCTTTTCCCGGTTGCCAGCGCTGGTAGCCCTCTAGGTAGGGGAATCCTTCTTCACATCGCAGGCCCCTGGGTGCCGCCCACTAGGCAAATGGGAAGTTTAGCCCTGTGGAAGACCCTAGGGGAGGGAGAAATCTGCCTGTCCGATCATTCTACCAACACCTTCCTAGGACTCCCACACCACAATCCGGGAATAGGATGGTCCGCCAGGGCTACGTCCTCAACTGAGTCCTGTGGAAAGCCTAATTCTGCCCTGACAAATCAGGTCAGCCATTCTCCCAGAGCCAAAGGCTAAGCCTAGATTACGTGTTTAGACTCTGGACACCGGAAAAATGAACCCAGATCCTCCTGTGGATGGGAAAGTCAGTCTGTAGGAAGGACTCAGCCTCTCAGGCAGAAACTGACCCTTTCCTTCTGTGCTATCCAGTACCTTCAGATATATAGAAACCAGCATGCTCCCCTGAGGGCATTCCACCCTCTTGGCCTGTCCCGTCCAAAATCCCATCGCCTGAGGATTCTGCTGAGTCCCACCCTCAACTCAGCCTTTGGTGTGCTAGTATTGTGTGGCCAGTTCCGAAATGCCTTGTTCCTAAGACATAACCATAACCCTTACTCTAACCCTCACCTAAACATAATCCTAACCCTAAACCTAACTCTAACCCTATACCTCACATGAAGCCGTCGTCGGCTGCTCAGACTTCCAACCTCAGAGGCCTGGTTCCCAAAATCTCCCGATGGAAGAACCCTGAGCCACACTGCAGAATTCCACTTGATCACTATATAAAACATGCCTGAATATATTTATTTATTTATTTATAATGATTTTATTTATTTGCTGGACAGACTGAGATCACAAGTAGGCTGTGTTTTTGTCTGAAGGAAGGGGGAATAAGGCTCCCTGCAGTGGGGAGGGCCCGGTGTCAAACTAGATTTCTCTTCCCTGGGATCTTGACCTGGGCTGAGGCAAGATGTCACATCCAATGAGGTACACAGGTGTTCTGGAAAGCATACCCTATAGCAATGACCTTCAGCCTTAGCATAATGCGAAGCCCAAGTCATGTGCTCAGTCTTCTGTCCTCAAAGGCCTGGTTCCCAAACTCTCCCCATGGGGGAACCCTGAGCTGCCCCGCACAAATGACCTAGATTCCAATAGGAAATCATGCCATCTCTTTTATATATTTATTATTTATGTATTTATTTATTTATTGCCTCAAGATTTTACTTTTTCACTTTGCAGGAAGCGAAAAGATGTAGGCAGTGTTGCACGCCCAGAGAAGGGAAAGAAGGCTCCCTGCTGAGGAGACAGCCCGATGTGGGGCTCCATCTCAGGACTCTGGGATCATGTCCTGAGCTAAGGCAATGGCCTAACCCACTGACTCACCCAGGTGTTACCAACAGCATTCACTTGTGAAATAACCTTCACGGTAATACTGATGCAAAGCCCCTGTCCCATGCTCAGGCTTCTGTCCTCAGTAGCCTGGTCCATGAACTCTGCAGATGCGGGAACCCTGAGGTGCACCGCACAATGTCCATAGATCCCAATGGGAACGTTTGCCCTTTCGAAATGAGCTGAATCCGTAGAACAGGTAAAATCTGCATGCACCCCTTGGGACACAGCTCCAAGGAGCGCCCACCTGAAGCGGGAACCAGGAGTTTGATGATCCCTCAGCAAGGGCCGGTAGGGCCTCCCATGTGCATCGGCCTAACCCTAACCCGAGGGTGCTTCTTCAGACTTCTATCCCCGGTTGCCTGCCCTGGTAGCCCTCTAGGTAGGGGATTCCTTCTTCATATCGCAGGCCCCTGGGTGCCGCCCACTAGGCAAATGGGAAGTTTAGCCCTGTGGAAGACCCTCGGGGAGGGAGAAATCTGCCTTTCCGATCATTCTACCAACACCTTCCTAGGACCCCCACACCACAATCCGGGAATAGGATGGTCCGCCAGGGCTACGTCCTCAACTGAGTCCCGTGGAAAGCCTAATTCTGCCCTGACGAATCAGGTCAGCCATTCTCCCAGAGCCAAAGGCTAAGCCTAGGTTACGTGATCAGACTCTGGACACCGGAGGACTGAACCCAGGTCCTCCTGTGGATGGGAAAGTCAGTCTGTTGGAAGGACTCAGCCTCTCAGGCAGAAACTGACCCTTTCCTTCTGTGCTATCCAGTACCTTCAGATATATAGAAACCAGCATGCTCCCCTGAGGGCATTCCACCCTCTTGGCCTGTCCCGTCAAAAATTCCATCGCCTGAGGATTCTGCTGAGTCCCACCCTCAACTCAGCCCTTGGTGTGCCAGTATTGTGTGGCCAGTTCCGACATGCTTTGTTCCTAAAACATAACCCTAACCCTTACTCTAACCCTCACCTAAACATAACCCTAACCCTAACCCTAACCCTAACTCTAACCCTATACCTCACATGAAGCCGTGGTCGGCTGCTCAGCCTTCCAACCTCAGAGGCCTGGTTCCCAAAATCTCCCGATGGAAGAACCCTGAGCCACACTGCAGAATTCCACTTGATCACTATATAAAACATGCCTGAATATATTTATTTATTTATTTATAATGATTTTATTTATTTGTTGGACAGACTGTGATCACAAGTAGGATGTGTTTTTGTCTGAAGGAAGGGGGAATAAGGCTCCCTGCAGTGGGGAGGGCCCGGTGTCAAACTAGATTCCTCTTCCCTGGGATCTTGACCTGGGCTGAGGTAAGAGTTCACATCCAATGAGGTACACAGGTGTTCTGGAAAGCATACCCTATAGCAATGACCTTCAGCCTTAGCATAATGCGAAGCCCAAGTCATGTGCTCAGTCTTCTGTCCTCAAAGGCCTGGTTCCCAAACTCTCCCCATGGGGGAACCCTGAGCTGCCCCGCACAAATGACATAGATACCAATAGGAAATCATGCCCTCTCTTTTATATATTTATTATTTATGTATTTATTTATTTATTGCCTCAAGATTTTACTTTTTCACTTTGCAGGGAGCGAAAAGATGTAGGCAGTGTTGCACGCCCAGAGAAGGGAAAGAAGGCTCCCTGCTGAGGAGACAGCCCGATGTGGGGCTCCATCCCAGGACTCTGGGATCATGTCCTGAGCTGAAGGCAGTGGCCTAACCCACTGACTCACCCAGGTGTTACCAACAGCATTCACTTGTGAAATAACCTTCACGGTAATCCTGATGCAAAGCCCCTGTCCCATGCTCAGGCTTCTGTCCTCAGTAGCCTGGTCCATGAACTCTGCAGATGCGGGAACCCTGAGGTGCACCGCACAATGTCCATAGATGCCAATGGGAACGTTTGCCCTTTAGAAATGAGCTGAATCCGTAGAACAGGTGAAATCTGCATGCACCCCTAGGACAGAGCTCCAAGGAGCGCCCACCTGAAGCGGGAACCAGGAGTTTGATGATCCCTCAGCAAGGGCCGGTAGGGCCTCCCATGTGCATCGGCCTAACCCTAACCCGAGGGTGCTTCTTCAGAATTCTATCCCCGGTTGCCTGCCCTGGTAGCCCTCTAGGTAGGGGATTCCTTCTTCACATCACAGGCCTCTGGGTGCCGCCCACCAAGCCAATGGGAAGTTTAGCCCTGTGGAAGATCCTCGGGGAGGGAGAAATCTGCCTGTCCGATCATTCTACCAACACCTTCCTAGGACCCCCACACCACAATCCGGTAATAGGATGGTCCGCCAGGGCTACGTCCTCAACTGAGTCCCTTGGAAAGCCTAATTCTGCCCTGACAAATCAGGTCAGCCATTCTCTCAGAGCCAAAGGCTAAGCCTAGGTTACGTGATCAGACTCTGGACACCGGAGGACTGAACCCAGGTCCTCCTGTGGATGGGAAAGTCAGTCTGTAGGAAGGACTCAGCCTCTCAGGCAGAAACTGACCCTTTCCTTCTGTGCTATCCAGTACCTTCAGATATATAGAAACCAGCATGCTCCCCTGAGGGCATTCCACCCTCTTGGCCTGTCCCGTCCAAAATTCCATCGCCTGAGGATTCTGTTGAGTCCCACCCTCAACACAGCCCTTGGTGTGCCAGTATTGTGTGGCCAGTTCCGACATGCCTTGTTCCTAAAACATAACCCTAACCCTTACTCTAACCCTCACCTAAACATAACCCTAACCCTAACCCTAACCCTAACCCTAACCCTATACCTCACATGAAGCCGTGGTCGGCTGCTCAGCCTTCCAACCTCAGAGGCCTGGTTCCCAAAATCTACCGATGGAAGAACCCTGAGCCACACTGCAGAATTCCACTTGATCACTATATAAAACATGCCTGAATATATTTATTTATTTATTTATAATGATTTTATTTATTTGTTGGACAGACTGAGATCACAAGTAGGCTGTGTTTTTGTCCGAAGGAAGGGGGAATAAGGCTCTCTGCAGTGGGGAGGGCCCCGTGTCAAACTAGATTCCTCTTCCCTGGGATCTTGACCTGGGCCGAGGCAAGAGGTCACATCCAATGAGGTACACAGGTGTTCTGGAAAGCATACCCTATAGCAATGACCTTCAGCCTTAGCATAATGCGAAGCCCAAGTCATGTGCTAAGTCTTCTGTCCTCAAAGGCCTGGTTCCCAAACTCTCCCCATGGGGGAACCCTGAGCTGCCCCGCACAAATGACCTAGATTCCAATAGGAAATCATGCCCTCTCTTTTATATATTTATTATTTATGTATTTATTTATTTATTGCCTCAAGATTTTACTTTTTCACTTTGCAGGAAGCGAAAAGATGTAGGCAGTGTTGCACGCCCAGAGAAGGGAAAGAAGGCTCCCTGCTGAGGAGACAGCCCGATGTGGGGCTCCATCCCAGGACTCTGGGATCATGTCCTGAGCTGAAGGCAATGGCCTAACCCACTGACTCACCCAGGTGTTACCAACAGCATTCACTTGTGAAATAACCTTCACGGTAATCCTGATGCAAAGCCCCTGTCCCATGCTCAGGCTTCTGTCCTCAGTAGCCTGGTCCATGAACTCTGCAGATGCGGGAACCCTGAGGTGCACCGCACAATGTCCATAGATCCCAATGGGAACGTTTGCCCTTTAGAAATGAGCTGAATCCGTAGAACAGGTGAAATCTGCATGCACCCCTTGGGACACAGCTCCAAGGAGCGCCCACCTGAAGCGGGAACCAGGAGTTTGATGATCCCTCAGCAAGGGCCGGCAGGGCCTCCCATGTGCATCGGCCTAACCCTAACCCGAGGGTGCTTCTTCAGACTTCTATCCCCGGTTGCCTGCCCTGGTAGCCCTCTAGGTAGGGGATTCCTTCTTCATATCGCAGGCCCCTGGGTGCCGCCCACTAGGCAAATGGGAAGTTTAGCCCTGTGGAAGACCCTCGGGGAGGGAGAAATCTGCCTGTCCGATCATTCTACCAACACCTTCCTAGGACCCCCACACCACAATCCGGGAATAGGATGGTCCGCCAGGGCTACGTCCTCAACTGAGTCCCGTGGAAAGCCTAATTCTGCCCTGACGAATCAGGTCAGCCATTCTCCCAGAGCCAAAGGCTAAGCCTAGGTTACGTGTTTAGACTCTGGACACCGGAAAAATGAACCCAGATCCTCCTGTGGATGGGAAAGTCAGTCTGTAGGAAGGACTCAGCCTCTCAGGCAGAAACTGACCCTTTCCTTCTGTGCTATCCAGTACCTTCAGATATATAGAAACCAGCATGCTCCCCTGAGGGCATTCCACCCTCTTGGCCTGTCCCGTCCAAAATCCCATCGCCTGAGGATTCTGCTGAGTCCCACCCTCAACTCAGCCCTTGGTGTGCTAGTATTGTGTGGCCAGTTCCGAAATGCCTTGTTCCTAAGACATAACAATAACCCTTACTCTAACCCTCACCTAAACATAATCCTAACCCTAAACATAACTCTAACCCTATACCTCACATGAAGCCGTCGTCGGCTGCTCAGCCTTCCAACCTCAGAGGCCTGGTTCCCAAAATCTCCCGATGGAAGAACCCTGAGCCACACTGCAGAATTCCACTTGATCACTATATAAAACATGCCTGAATATATTTATTTATTTATTTATAATGATTTTATTTATTTGTTGGACAGACTGAGATCACAAGTAGGCTGTGTTTTTGTCTGAAGGAAGGGGGAATAAGGCTCCCTGCAGTGGGGAGGGCCCGGTGTCAAACTAGATTCCTCTTCCCTGGGATCTTGACCTGGGCTGAGGCAAGAGGTCACATCCAATGAGGTACACAGGTGTTCTGGAAAGCATACCCTATAGCAATGACCTTCAGCCTTAGCATAATGCGAAGCCCAAGTCATGTGCTCAGTCTTCTGTCCTCAAAGGCCTGGTTCCCAAACTCTCCCCATGGGGGAACCCTGAGCTGCCCCGCACAAATGACCTAGATTCCAATAGGAAATCATGCCATCTCTTTTATATATTTATTATTTATGTATTTATTTATTTATTGCCTCAAGATTTTACTTTTTCACTTTGCAGGAAGCGAAAAGATGTAGGCAGTGTTGCACGCCCAGAGAAGGGAAAGAAGGCTCCCTGCTGAGGAGACAGCCCGATGTGGGGCTCCATCCCAGGACTCTGGGATCATGTCCTGAGCTAAGGCAATGGCCTAACCCACTGACTCACCCAGGTGTTACCAACAGCATTCACTTGTGAAATAACCTTCACGGTAATACTGATGCAAAGCCCCTGTCCCATGCTCAGGCTTCTGTCCTCAGTAGCCTGGTCCATGAACTCTGCAGATGCGGGAACCCTGAGGTGCACCGCACAATGTCCATAGATCCCAATGGGTACGTTTGCCCTTTCGAAATGAGCTGAATCCGTAGAACAGGTAAAATCTGCATGCACCCCTTGGGACACAGCTCCAAGGAGCGCCCACCTGAAGCGGGAACCAGGAGTTTGATGATCCCTCAGCAAGGGCCGGTAGGGCCTCCCATGTGCATCGGCCTAACCCTAACCCGAGGGTGCTTCTTCAGACTTCTATCCCCGGTTGCCTGCCCTGGTAGCCCTCTAGGTAGGGGATTCCTTCTTCATATCGCAGGCCCCTGGGTGCCGCCCACTAGGCAAATGGGAAATTTAGCCCTGTGTAAGACCCTCGGGGAGGGAGAAATCTGCCTGTCCGATCATTCTACCAACACCTTCCTAGGACCCCCACACCACAATCCGGGAATAGGATGGTCCCCCAGGGCTACGTCCTCAACTGAGTCCAGTGGAAAGCCTAATTCTGCCCTGACGAATCAGGTCAGCCATTCTCCCAGAGCCAAAGGCTAAGCCTAGGTTACGTGATCAGACTCTGGACACCGGAGGACTGAACCCAGGTCCTCCTGTGGATGGGAAAGTCAGTCTGTAGGAAGGACTCAGCCTCTCAGGCAGAAACTGACCCTTTCCTTCTGTGCTATCCAGTACCTTCAGATATATAGAAACCAGCATGCTCCCCTGAGGGCATTCCACCCTCTTGGACTGTCCCGTCCAATATTCCATCGCCTGAGGATTCTGCTGAGTCCCACCCTCAACTCAGCCCTTGGTGTGCCAGTATTGTGTGGCCAGTTCCGACATGCCTTGTTCCTAAAACATAACCCTAACCCTTACTCTAACCCTCACCTAAACATAACCCTAACCCTAACCCTAACCCTAACTCTAACCCTATACCTCACATGAAGCCGTGGTCGGCTGCTCAGCCTTCCAACCTCAGAGGCCTGGTTCCCAAAATCTCCCGATGGAAGAACCCTGAGCCACACTGCAGAATTCCACTTGATCACTATATAAAACATGCCTGAATATATTTATTTATTTATTTATAATGATTTTATTTATTTGTTGGACAGACTGTGATCACAAGTAGGATGTGTTTTTGTCTGAAGGAAGGGGGAATAAGGCTCCCTGCAGTGGGGAGGGCCCGGTGTCAAACTAGATTCCTCTTCCCTGGGATCTTGACCTGGGCCGAGGCAAGAGGTCACATCCAATGAGGTACACAGGTGTTCTGGAAAGCATACCCTATAGCAATGACCTTCAGCCTTAGCATAATGCGAAGCCCAAGTCATGTGCTCAGTCTTCTGTCCTCAAAGGCCTGGTTCCCAAACTCTCCCCATGGGGGAACCCTGAGCTGCCCCGCACAAATGACATAGATACCAATAGGAAATCATGCCCTCTCTTTTATATATTTATTATTTATGTATTTATTTATTTATTGCCTCAAGATTTTACTTTTTCACTTTGCAGGGAGCGAAAAGATGTAGGCAGTGTTGCACGCCCAGAGAAGGGAAAGAAGGCTCCCTGATGAGGAGACAGCCCGATGTGGGGCTCCATCCCAGGACTCTGGGATCATGTCCTGAGCTGAAGGCAGTGGCCTAACCCACTGACTCACCCAGGTGTTACCAACAGCATTCACTTGTGAAATAACCTTCACGGGAATCCTGATGCAAAGCCCCTGTCCCATGCTCAGGCTTCTGTCCTCAGTAGCCTGGTCCATGAACTCTGCAGATGCGGGAACCCTGAGGTGCACCGCACAATGTCCATAGATCCCAATGGGAACGTTTGCCCTTTAGAAATGAGCTGAATCCGTAGAACAGGTGAAATCTGCATGCACCCCTTGGGACAGAGCTCCAAGGAGCGCCCACCTGAAGCAGGAACCAGGAGTTTGATGATCCCTCAGCAAGGGCCGGTAGGGCCTCCCATGTGCATCGGCCTAACCCTAACCCGAGGGTGCTTCTTCAGAATTCTATCCCCGGTTGCCTGCCCTGGTAGCCCTCTAGGTAGGGGATTCCTTCTTCACATCACAGGCCTCTGGGTGCCGCCCACTAGGCAAATGGGAAGTTTAGCCCTGTGGATGACCGTCGGGGAGGGAGAAATCTGCCTGTCCGATCATTCTACCAACACCTTCCTAGGACCCCCACACCACAATCCGGGAATAGGATGGTCCGCCAGGGCTACGTCCTCAACTGAGTCCCGTGGAAAGCCTAATTCTGCCCTGACAAATCAGGTCAGCCATTCTCTCAGAGCCAAAGGCTAAGCCTAGGTTACGTGATCAGACTCTGGACACCGGAGGACTGAACCCAGGTCCTCCTGTGGATGGGAAAGTCAGTCTGTAGGAAGGACTCAGCCTCTCAGGCAGAAACTGACCCTTTCCTTCTGTGCTATCCAGTACCTTCAGATATATAGAAACCAGCATGCTCCCCTGAGGGCATTCCACCCTCTTGGCCTGTCCCGTCCAAAATTCCATCGCCTGAGGATTCTGTTGAGTCCCACCCTCAACACACCCTTGGTGTGCCAGTATTGTGTGGCCAGTTCCGACATGCCTTGTTCCTAAAACATAACCCTAACCCTTACTCTAACCCTCACCTAAACATAACCCTAACCCTAACCCTAACCCTAACCCTAACCCTATACCTCACATGAAGCCGTGGTCGGCTGCTCAGCCTTCCAACCTCAGAGGCCTGGTTCCCAAAATCTACCGATGGAAGAACCCTGAGCCACACTGCAGAATTCCACTTGATCACTATATAAAACATGCCTGAATATATTTATTTATTTATTTATAATGATTTTATTTATTTGTTGGACAGACTGAGATCACAAGTAGGCTGTGTTTTTGTCCGAAGGAAGGGGGAATAAGGCTCCCTGCAGTGGGGAGGGCCCCGTGTCAAACTAGATTCCTCTTCCCTGGGATCTTGACCTGGGCCGAGGCAAGAGGTCACATCCAATGAGGTACACAGGTGTTCTGGAAAGCATACCCTATAGCAATGACCTTCAGCCTTAGCATAATGCGAAGCCCAAGTCATGTGCTAAGTCTTCTGTCCTCAAAGGCCTGGTTCCCAAACTCTCCCCATGGGGGAACCCTGAGCTGCCCCGCACAAATGACCTAGATTCCAATAGGAAATCATGCCCTCTCTTTTATATATTTATTATTTATGTATTTATTTATTTATTGCCTCAAGATTTTACTTTTTCACTTTGCAGGAAGCGAAAAGATGTAGGCAGTGTTGCACGCCCAGTGAAGGGAAAGAAGGCTCCCTGCTGAGGAGACAGCCCGATGTGGGGCTCCATCCCAGGACTCTGGGATCATGTCCTGAGCTGAAGGCAGTGGCCTAACCCACTGACTCACCCAGGTGTTACCAACAGCATTCACTTGTGAAATAACCTTCACGGTAATCCTGATGCAAAGCCCCTGTCCCATGCTCAGGCTTCTGTCCTCAGTAGCCTGGTCCATGAACTCTGCAGATGCGGGAACCCTGAGGTGCACCGCACAATGTCCATAGATCCCAATGGGAACGTTTGCCCTTTAGAAATGAGCTGAATCCGTAGAACAGGTGAAATCTGCATGCACCCCTTGGGACACAGCTCCAAGGAGCGCCCACCTGAAGCGGGAACCAGGAGTTTGATGATCCCTCAGCAAGGGCCGGCAGGGCCTCCCATGTGCATCGGCCTAACCCTAACCCGAGGGTGCTTCTTCAGACTTCTATCCCCGGTTGCCTGCCCTGGTAGCCCTCTAGGTAGGGGATTCCTTCTTCATATCGCAGGCCCCTGGGTGCCGCCCACTAGGCAAATGGGAAGTTTAGCCCTGTGGAAGACCCTCGGGGAGGGAGAAATCTGCCTGTCCGATCATTCTACCAACACCTTCCTAGGACCCCCACACCACAATCCGGGAATAGGATGGTCCGCCAGGGCTACGTCCTCAACTGAGTCCCGTGGAAAGCCTAATTCTGCCCTGACGAATCAGGTCAGCCATTCTCCCAGAGCCAAAGGCTAAGCCTAGGTTACGTGTTTAGACTCTGGACACCGGAAAAATGAACCCAGATCCTCCTGTGGATGGGAAAGTCAGTCTGTAGGAAGGACTCAGCCTCTCAGGCAGAAACTGACCCTTTCCTTCTGTGCTATCCAGTACCTTCAGATATATAGAAACCAGCATGCTCCCCTGAGGGCATTCCACCCTCTTGGCCTGTCCCGTCCAAAATCCCATCGCCTGAGGATTCTGCTGAGTCCCACCCTCAACTCAGCCCTTGGTGTGCTAGTATTGTGTGGCCAGTTCCGAAATGCCTTGTTCCTAAGACATAACAATAACCCTTACTCTAACCCTCACCTAAACATAATCCTAACCCTAAACATAACTCTAACCCTATACCTCACATGAAGCCGTCGTCGGCTGCTCAGCCTTCCAACCTCAGAGGCCTGGTTCCCAAAATCTCCCGATGGAAGAACCCTGAGCCACACTGCAGAATTCCACTTGATCACTATATAAAACATGCCTGAATATATTTATTTATTTATTTATAATGATTTTATTTATTTGTTGGACAGACTGAGATCACAAGTAGGCTGTGTTTTTGTCTGAAGGAAAGGGGAATAAGGCTCCCTGCAGTGGGGAGGGCCCGGTGTCAAACTAGATTCCTCTTCCCTGGGATCTTGACCTGGGCTGAGGCAAGAGGTCACATCCAATGTGGTACACAGGTGTTCTGGAAAGCATACCCTATAGCAATGACCTTCAGCCTTAGCATAATGCGAAGCCCAAGTCATGTGCTCAGTCTTCTGTCCTCAAAGGCCTGGTTCCCAAACTCTCCCCATGGGGGAACCCTGAGCTGCCCCGCACAAATGACCTAGATTCCAATAGGAAATCATGCCATCTCTTTTATATATTTATTATTTATGTATTTATTTATTTATTGCCTCAAGATTTTACTTTTTCACTTTGCAGGAAGCGAAAAGATGTAGGCAGTGTTGCACGCCCAGAGAAGGGAAAGAAGGCTCCCTGCTGAGGAGACAGCCCGATGTGGGGCTCCATCCCAGGACTCTGGGATCATGTCCTGAGCTAAGGCAATGGCCTAACCCACTGACTCACCCAGGTGTTACCAACAGCATTCACTTGTGAAATAACCTTCACGGTAATACTGATGCAAAGCCCCTGTCCCATGCTCAGGCTTCTGTCCTCAGTAGCCTGGTCCATGAACTCTGCAGATGCGGGAACCCTGAGGTGCACCGCACAATGTCCATAGATCCCAATGGGTACGTTTGCCCTTTCGAAATGAGCTGAATCCGTAGAACAGGTAAAATCTGCATGCACCCCTTGGGACACAGCTCCAAGGAGCGCCCACCTGAAGCGGGAACCAGGAGTTTGATGATCCCTCAGCAAGGGCCGGTAGGGCCTCCCATGTGCATCGGCCTAACCCTAACCCGAGGGTGCTTCTTCAGACATCTATCCCCGGTTGCCTGCCCTGGTAGCCCTCTAGGTAGGGGATTCCTTCTTCATATCGCAGGCCCCTGGGTGCCGCCCACTAGGCAAATGGGAAGTTTAGCCCTGTGTAAGACCCTCGGGGAGGGAGAAATCTGCCTGTCCGATCATTCTACCAACACCTTCCTAGGACCCCCACACCACAATCCGGGAATAGGATGGTCCCCCAGGGCTACGTCCTCAACTGAGTCCAGTGGAAAGCCTAATTCTGCCCTGACGAATCAGGTCAGCCATTCTCCCAGAGCCAAAGGCTAAGCCTAGGTTACGTGATCAGACTCTGGACACCGGAGGACTGAACCCAGGTCCTCCTGTGGATGGGAAAGTCAGTCTGTAGGAAGGACTCAGCCTCTCAGGCAGAAACTGACCCTTTCCTTCTGTGCTATCCAGTACCTTCAGATATATAGAAACCAGCATGCTCCCCTGAGGGCATTCCACCCTCTTGGACTGTCCCGTCCAATATTCCATCGCCTGAGGATTCTGCTGAGTCCCACCCTCAACTCAGCCCTTGGTGTGCCAGTATTGTGTGGCCAGTTCCGACATGCCTTGTTCCTAAAACATAACCCTAACCCTTACTCTAACCCTCACCTAAACATAACCCTAACCCTAACCCTAACCCTAACTCTAACCCTATACCTCACATGAAGCCGTGGTCGGCTGCTCAGCCTTCCAACCTCAGAGGCCTGGTTCCCAAAATCTCCCGATGGAAGAACCCTGAGCCACACTGCAGAATTCCACTTGATCACTATATAAAACATGCCTGAATATATTTATTTATTTATTTATAATGATTTTATTTATTTGTTGGACAGACTGAGATCACAAGTAGGCTGTGTTTTTGTCTGAAGGAAGGGGGAATAAGGCTCCCTGCAGTGGGGAGGGCCCGGTGTCAAACTAGATTCCTCTTCCCTGGGATCTTGACCTGGGCTGAGGCAAGAGGTCACATCCAATGAGGTACACAGGTGTTCTGGAAAGCATACCCTATAGCAATGACCTTCAGCCTTAGCATAATGCGAAGCCCAAGTCATGTGCTCAGTCTTCTGTCCTCAAAGGCCTGGTTCCCAAACTCTCCCCATGGGGGAACCCTGAGCTGCCCCGCACAAATGACCTAGATTCCAATAGGAAATCATGCCATCTCTTTTATATATTTATTATTTATGTATTTATTTATTTATTGCCTCAAGATTTTACTTTTTCACTTTGCAGGAAGCGAAAAGATGTAGGCAGTGTTGCACGCCCAGAGAAGGGAAAGAAGGCTCCCTGCTGAGGAGACAGCCCGATGTGGGGCTCCATCCCAGGACTCTGGGATCATGTCCTGAGCTAAGGCAATGGCCTAACCCACTGACTCACCCAGGTGTTACCAACAGCATTCACTTGTGAAATAACCTTCACGGTAATACTGATGCAAAGCCCCTGTCCCATGCTCAGGCTTCTGTCCTCAGTAGCCTGGTCCATGAACTCTGCAGATGCGGGAACCCTGAGGTGCACCGCACAATGTCCATAGATCCCAATGGGTACGTTTGCCCTTTCGAAATGAGCTGAATCCGTAGAACAGGTAAAATCTGCATGCACCCCTTGGGACACAGCTCCAAGGAGCGCCCACCTGAAGCGGGAACCAGGAGTTTGATGATCCCTCAGCAAGGGCCGGTAGGGCCTCCCATGTGCATCGGCCTAACCCTAACCCGAGGGTGCTTCTTCAGACTTCTATCCCCGGTTGCCTGCCCTGGTAGCCCTCTAGGTAGGGGATTCCTTCTTCATATCGCAGGCCCCTGGGTGCCGCCCACTAGGCAAATGGGAAGTTTAGCCCTGTGTAAGACCCTCGGGGAGGGAGAAATCTGCCTGTCCGATCATTCTACCAACACCTTCCTAGGACCCCCACACCACAATCCGGGAATAGGATGGTCCCCCAGGGCTACGTCCTCAACTGAGTCCAGTGGAAAGCCTAATTCTGCCCTGACGAATCAGGTCAGCCATTCTCCCAGAGCCAAAGGCTAAGCCTAGGTTACGTGATCAGACTCTGGACACCGGAGGACTGAACCCAGGTCCTCCTGTGGATGGGAAAGTCAGTCTGTAGGAAGGACTCAGCCTCTCAGGCAGAAACTGACCCTTTCCTTCTGTGCTATCCAGTACCTTCAGATATATAGAAACCAGCATGCTCCCCTGAGGGCATTCCACCCTCTTGGACTGTCCCGTCCAATATTCCATCGCCTGAGGATTCTGCTGAGTCCCACCCTCAACTCAGCCCTTGGTGTGCCAGTATTGTGTGGCCAGTTCCGACATGCCTTGTTCCTAAAACATAACCCTAACCCTTACTCTAACCCTCACCTAAACATAACCCTAACCCTAACCCTAACCCTAACTCTAACCCTATACCTCACATGAAGCCGTGGTCGGCTGCTCAGCCTTCCAACCTCAGAGGCCTGGTTCCCAAAATCTCCCGATGGAAGAACCCTGAGCCACACTGCAGAATTCCACTTGATCACTATATAAAACATGCCTGAATATATTTATTTATTTATTTATAATGATTTTATTTATTTGTTGGACAGACTGTGATCACAAGTAGGATGTGTTTTTGTCTGAAGGAAGGGGGAATAAGGCTCCCTGCAGTGGGGAGGGCCCGGTGTCAAACTAGATTCCTCTTCCCTGGGATCTTGACCTGGGCTGAGGTAAGAGTTCACATCCAATGAGGTACACAGGTGTTCTGGAAAGCATACCCTATAGCAATGACCTTCAGCCTTAGCATAATGCGAAGCCCAAGTCATGTGCTCAGTCTTCTGTCCTCAAAGGCCTGGTTCCCAAACTCTCCCCATGGGGGAACCCTGAGCTGCCCCGCACAAATGACATAGATACCAATAGGAAATCATGCCCTCTCTTTTATATATTTATTATTTATGTATTTATTTATTTATTGCCTCAAGATTTTACTTTTTCACTTTGCAGGGAGCGAAAAGATGTAGGCAGTGTTGCACGCCCAGAGAAGGGAAAGAAGGCTCCCTGCTGAGGAGACAGCCCGATGTGGGGCTCCATCCCAGGACTCTGGGATCATGTCCTGAGCTGAAGGCAGTGGCCTAACCCACTGACTCACCCAGGTGTTACCAACAGCATTCACTTGTGAAATAACCTTCACGGTAATCCTGATGCAAAGCCCCTGTCCCATGCTCAGGCTTCTGTCCTCAGTAGCCTGGTCCATGAACTCTGCAGATGCGGGAACCCTGAGGTGCACCGCACAATGTCCATAGATCCCAATGGGAACGTTTGCCCTTTAGAAATGAGCTGAATCCGTAGAACAGGTGAAATCTGCATGCACCCCTTGGGACAGAGCTCCAAGGAGCGCCCACCTGAAGCAGGAACCAGGAGTTTGATGATCCCTCAGCAAGGGCCGGTAGGGCCTCCCATGTGCATCGGCCTAACCCTAACCCGAGGGTGCTTCTTCAGAATTCTATCCCCGGTTGCCTGCCCTGGTAGCCCTCTAGGTAGGGGATTCCTTCTTCACATCACAGGCCTCTGGGTGCCGCCCACTAGGCAAATGGGAAGTTTAGCCCTGTGGATGACCGTCGGGGAGGGAGAAATCTGCCTGTCCGATCATTCTACCAACACCTTCCTAGGACCCCCACACCACAATCCGGGAATAGGATGGTCCGCCAGGGCTACGTCCTCAACTGAGTCCCGTGGAAAGCCTAATTCTGCCCTGACAAATCAGGTCAGCCATTCTCTCAGAGCCAAAGGCTAAGCCTAGGTTACGTGATCAGACTCTGGACACCGGAGGACTGAACCCAGGTCCTCCTGTGGATGGGAAAGTCAGTCTGTAGGAAGGACTCAGCCTCTCAGGCAGAAACTGACCCTTTCCTTCTGTGCTATCCAGTACCTTCAGATATATAGAAACCAGCATGCTCCCCTGAGGGCATTCCACCCTCTTGGCCTGTCCCGTCCAAAATTCCATCGCCTGAGGATTCTGTTGAGTCCCACCCTCAACACAGCCCTTGGTGTGCCAGTATTGTGTGGCCAGTTCCGACATGCCTTGTTCCTAAAACATAACCCTAACCCTTACTCTAACCCTCACCTAAACATAACCCTAACCCTAACCCTAACCCTAACCCTAACCCTATACCTCACATGAAGCCGTGGTCGGCTGCTCAGCCTTCCAACCTCAGAGGCCTGGTTCCCAAAATCTACCGATGGAAGAACCCTGAGCCACACTGCAGAATTCCACTTGATCACTATATAAAACATGCCTGAATATATTTATTTATTTATTTATAATGATTTTATTTATTTGTTGGACAGACTGAGATCACAAGTAGGCTGTGTTTTTGTCTGAAGGAAGGGGGAATAAGGCTCCCTGCAGTGGGGAGGGCCCCGTGTCAAACTAGATTCCTCTTCCCTGGGATCTTGACCTGGGCTGAGGCAAGAGGTCACATCCAATGAGGTACACAGGTGTTCTGGAAAGCATACCCTATAGCAATGACCTTCAGCCTTAGCATAATGCGAAGCCCAAGTCATGTGCTCAGTCTTCTGTCCTCAAAGGCCTGGTTCCCAAACTCTCCCCATGGGGGAACCCTGAGCTGCCCCGCACAAATGACCTAGATTCCAATAGGAAATCATGCCATCTCTTTTATATATTTATTATTTATGTATTTATTTATTTATTGCCTCAAGATTTTACTTTTTCACTTTGCAGGAAGCGAAAAGATGTAGGCAGTGTTGCACGCCCAGAGAAGGGAAAGAAGGCTCCCTGCTGAGGAGACAGCCCGATGTGGGGCTCCATCCCAGGACTCTGGGATCATGTCCAGAGCTAAGGCAATGGCCTAACCCACTGACTCACCCAGGTGTTACCAACAGCATTCACTTGTGAAATAACCTTCCCGGTAATACTGATGCAAAGCCCCTGTCCCATGCTCAGGCTTCTGTCCTCAGTAGCCTGGTCCATGAACTCTGCAGATGCGGGAACCCTGAGGTGCACCGCACAATGTCCATAGATCCCAATGGGAACGTTTGCCCTTTCGAAATGAGCTGAATCCGTAGAACAGGTAAAATCTGCATGCACCCCTTGGGACACAGCTCCAAGGAGCGCCCACCTGAAGCGGGAACCAGGAGTTTGATGATCCCTCAGCAAGGGCCGGTAGGGCCTCCCATGTGCATCGGCCTAACCCTAACCCGAGGGTGCTTCTTCAGACTTCTATCCCCGGTTGCCTGCCCTGGTAGCCCTCTAGGTAGGGGATTCCTTCTTCATATCGCAGGCCCCTGGGTGCCGCCCACTAGGCAAATGGGAAGTTTAGCCCTGTGGAAGACCCTCGGGGAGGGAGAAATCTGCCTGTCCGATCATTCTACCAACACCTTCCTAGGACCCCCACACCACAATCCGGGAATAGGATGGTCCCCCAGGGCTACGTCCTCAACTGAGTCCCGTGGAAAGCCTAATTCTGCCCTGACGAATCAGGTCAGCCATTCTCCCAGAGCCAAAGGCTAAGCCTAGGTTACGTGATCAGACTCTGGACACCGGAGGACTGAACCCAGGTCCTCCTGTGGATGGGAAAGTCAGTCTGTAGGAAGGACTCAGCCTCTCAGGCAGAAACTGACCCTTTCCTTCTGTGCTATCCAGTACCTTCAGATATATAGAAACCAGCATGCTCCCCTGAGGGCATTCCACCCTCTTGGCCTGTCCCGTCCAAAATTCCATCGGCTGAGGATTCTGCTGAGTCCCACCCTCAACTCAGCCCTTGGTGTGCCAGTATTGTGTGGCCAGTTCCGACATGCCTTGTTCCTAAAACATAACCCTAACCCTTACTCTAACCCTCACCTAAACATAACCCTAACCCTAACCCTAACCCTAACTCTAACCCTATACCTCACATGAAGCCGTGGTCGGCTGCTCAGCCTTCCAACCTCAGAGGCCTGGTTCCCAAAATCTCCCGATGGAAGAACCCTGAGCCACACTGCAGAATTCCACTTGATCACTATATAAAACATGCCTGAATATATTTATTTATTTATTTATAATGATTTTATTTATTTGTTGGACAGACTGTGATCACAAGTAGGATGTGTTTTTGTCTGAAGGAAGGGGGAATAAGGCTCCCTGCAGTGGGGAGGGCCCCGTGTCAAACTAGATTCCTCTTCCCTGGGATCTTGACCTGGGCTGAGGTAAGAGTTCATCCAATGAGGTACACAGGTGTTCTGGAAAGCATACCCTATAGCAATGACCTTCAGCCTTAGCATAATGCGAAGCCCAAGTCATGTGCTCAGTCTTCTGTCCTCAAAGGCCTGGTTCCCAAACTCTCCCCATGGGGGAACCCTGAGCTGCCCCGCACAAATGACATAGATACCAATAGGAAATCATGCCCTCTCTTTTATATATTTATTATTTATGTATTTATTTATTTATTGCCTCAAGATTTTACTTTTTCACTTTGCAGGGAGCGAAAAGATGTAGGCAGTGTTGCACACCCAGAGAAGGGAAAGAAGGCTCCCTGCTGAGGAGACAGCCCGATGTGGGGCTCCATCCCAGGACTCTGGGATCATGTCCTGAGCTGAAGGCAGTGGCCTAACCCACTGACTCACCCAGGTGTTACCAACAGCATTCACTTGTGAAATAACCTTCACGGTAATCCTGATGCAAAGCCCCTGTCCCATGCTCAGGCTTCTGTCCTCAGTAGCCTGGTCCATGAACTCTGCAGATGCGGGAACCCTGAGGTGCACCGCACAATGTCCATAGATGCCAATGGGAACGTTTGCCCTTTAGAAATGAGCTGAATCCGTAGAACAGGTGAAATCTGCATGCACCCCTTGGGACAGAGCTCCAAGGAGCGCCCACCTGAAGCGGGAACCAGGAGTTTGATGATCCCTCAGCAAGGGCCGGTAGGGCCTCCCATGTGCATCGGCCTAACCCTAACCCGAGGGTGCTTCTTCAGAATTCAATCCCCGGTTGCCTGCCCTGGTAGCCCTCTAGATAGGGGATTCCTTCTTCACATCACAGGCCTCTGGGTGCCGCCCACTAGGCAAATGGGAAGTTTAGCCCTGTGGAAGACCCTAGGGGAGGGAGAAATCTGCCTGTCCGATCATTCTACCAACACCTTCCTAGGACCCCCACACCACAATCCGGGAATAGGATGGTCCCCCAGGGCTACGTCCTCAACTGAGTCCCGTGGAAAGCCTAATTCTGCCCTGACAAATCAGGTCAGCCATTCTCTCAGAGCCAAAGGCTAAGCCTAGGTTACGTGATCAGACTCTGGACACCGGAGGACTGAACCCAGGTCCTCCTGTGGATGGGAAAGTCAGTCTGTAGGAAGGACTCAGCCTCTCAGGCAGAAACTGACCCTTTCCTTCTGTGCTATCCAGTACCTTCAGATATATAGAAACCAGCATGCTCCCCTGAGGGCATTCCACCCTCTTGGCCTGTCCCGTCCAAAATTCCATCGCCTGAGGATTCTGTTGAGTCCCACCCTCAACACAGCCCTTGGTGTGCCAGTATTGTGTGGCCAGTTCCGACATGCCTTGTTCCTAAAACATAACCCTAACCCTTACTCTAACCCTCACCTAAACATAACCCTAACCCTAACCCTAACCCTAACCCTATACCTCACATGAAGCCGTGGTCGGCTGCTCAGCCTTCCAACCTCAGAGGCCTGGTTCCCAAAATCTACCGATGGAAGAACCCTGAGCCACACTGCAGAATTCCACTTGATCACTATATAAAACATGCCTGAATATATTTATTTATTTATTTATAATGATTTTATTTATTTGTTGGACAGACTGAGATCACAAGTAGGCTGTGTTTTTGTCCGAAGGAAGGGGGAATAAGGCTCCCTGCAGTGGGGAGGGCCCCGTGTCAAACTAGATTCCTCTTCCCTGGGATCTTGACCTGGGCCGAGGCAAGAGGTCACATCCAATGAGGTACACAGGTGTTCTGGAAAGCATACCCTATAGCAATGACCTTCAGCCTTAGCATAATGCGAAGCCCAAGTCATGTGCTAAGTCTTCTGTCCTCAAAGGCCTGGTTCCCAAACTCTCCCCATGGGGGAACCCTGAGCTGCCCCGCACAAATGACCTAGATTCCAATAGGAAATCATGCCCTCTCTTTTATATATTTATTATTTATGTATTTATTTATTTATTGCCTCAAGATTTTACTTTTTCACTTTGCAGGAAGCGAAAAGATGTAGGCAGTGTTGCACGCCCAGAGAAGGGAAAGAAGGCTCCCTGCTGAGGAGACAGCCCGATGTGGGGCTCCATCCCAGGACTCTGGGATCATGTCCTGAGCTGAAGGCAATGGCCTAACCCACTGACTCACCCAGGTGTTACCAACAGCATTCACTTGTGAAATAACCTTCACGGTAATCCTGATGCAAAGCGCCTGTCCCATGCTCAGGCTTCTGTCCTCAGTAGCCTGGTCCATGAACTCTGCAGATGCGGGAACCCTGAGGTGCACCGCACAATGTCCATAGATCCCAATGGGAACGTTTGCCCTTTAGAAATGAGCTGAATCCGTAGAACAGGTGAAATCTGCATGCACCCCTTGGGACACAGCTCCAAGGAGCGCCCACCTGAAGCGGGAACCAGGAGTTTGATGATCCCTCAGCAAGGGCCGGCAGGGCCTCCCATGTGCATCGGCCTAACCCTAACCCGAGGGTGCTTCTTCAGACTTCTATCCCCGGTTGCCTGCCCTGGTAGCCCTCTAGGTAGGGGATTCCTTCTTCATATCGCAGGCCCCTGGGTGCCGCCCACTAGGCAAATGGGAAGTTTAGCCCTGTGGAAGACCCTCGGGGAGGGAGAAATCTGCCTGTCCGATCATTCTACCAACACCTTCCTAGGACCCCCACACCACAATCCGGGAATAGGATGGTCCGCCAGGGCTACGTCCTCAACTGAGTCCCGTGGAAAGCCTAATTCTGCCCTGACGAATCAGGTCAGCCATTCTCCCAGAGCCAAAGGCTAAGCCTAGGTTACGTGATCAGACTCTGGACACCTGAGGACTGAACCCAGGTCCTCCTGTGGATGGGAAAGTCAGTCTGTAGGAAGGACTCAGCCTCTCAGGCAGAAACTGACCCTTTCCTTCTGTGCTATCCAGTACCTTCAGATATATAGAAACCAGCATGATCCCCTGAGGGCATTCCACCCTCTTGGCCTGTCCCGTCCAAAATTCCATCGCCTGAGGATTCTGCTGAGTCCCACCCTCAACTCAGCCCTTGTTGTGTCAGTATTGTGTGGCCAGTTCCGACATGCCTTGTTCCTAAAACATAACCCTAACCCTTACTCTAACCCTCACCTAAACATAAACCTAACCCTAACCCTAACCCTAACCCTAACCCTATACCTCACATGAAGCCGTGGTCGGCTGCTCAGCCTTCCAACCTCAGAGGCCTGGTTCCCAAAATCTCCCGATGGAAGAACCCTGAGCCACACTGCAGAATTCCACTTGATCACTATATAAAACATGCCTGAATATATTTATTTATTTATTTATAATGATTTTATTTATTTGTTGGACAGACTGTGATCACAAGTAGGATGTGTTTTTGTCTGAAGGAAGGGGGAATAAGGCTCCCTGCAGTGGGGAGGGCCCGGTGTCAAACTAGATTCCTCTTCCCTGGGATCTTGACCTGGGCTGAGGCAAGAGTTCACATCCAATGAGGTACACAGGTGTTCTGGAAAGCATACCCTATAGCAATGACCTTCAGCCTTAGCATAATGCGAAGCGCAAGTCATGTGCTCAGTCTTCTGTCCTCAAAGGCCTGGTTCCCAAACTCTCCCCATGGGGGAACCCTGAGCTGCCCCGCACAAATGACCTAGATTCCAATAGGAAATCATGCCCTCTCTTTTATATATTTATTATTTATGTATTTATTTATTTATTGCCTCAAGATTTTACTTTTTCACTTTGCAGGGAGCGAAAAGATGTAGGCAGTGTTGCACGCCCAGAGAAGGGAAAGAAGGCTCCCTGCTGAGGAGACAGCCCGATGTGGGGCTCCATCCCAGGACTCTGGGATCATGTCCTGAGCTGAAGGCAGTGGCCTAACCCACTGACTCACCCAGGTGTTACCAACAGCATTCACTTGTGAAATAACCTTCACGGTAATCCTGATGCAAAGCCCCTGTCCCATGCTCAGGCTTCTGTCCTCAGTAGCCTGGTCCATGAACTCTGCAGATGCGGGAACCCTGAGGTGCACCGCACAATGTCCATAGATGCCAATGGGAACGTTTGCCCTTTAGAAATGAGCTGAATCCGTAGAACAGGTGAAATCTGCATGCACCCCTTGGGACACAGCTCCAAGGAGCGCCCACCTGAAGCGGGAACCAGGAGTTTGATGATCCCTCAGCAAGGCCCGGTAGGGCCTCCCATGTGCATCGGCCTAACCCTAACCCGAGGGTGCTTCTTCAGACTTCTATCCCCGGTTGCCTGCCCTGGTAGCCCTCTAGGTAGGGGATTCCTTCTTCACATCACAGGCCTCTGGGTGCCGCCCACTAGGCAAATGGGAAGTTTAGCCCTGTGGAAGACCCTCGGGGAGGGAGAAATCTGCCTGTCCGATCATTCTACCAACACCTTCCTAGGACCCCCACACCACAATCCGGGAATAGGATGGTCCGCCAGGGATACGTCCTCAACTGAGTCCCGTGGAAAGCCTAATTCTGCCCTGACAAATCAGGTCAGCCATTCTCCCAGAGCCAAAGGCTAAGCCTAGGTTACGTGATCAGACTCTGGACACCGGAGGACTGAACCCAGGTCCTCCTGTGGATGGGAAAGTCAGTCTGTAGGAAGGACTCAGCCTCTCAGGCAGAAACTGAACCTTTCCTACTGTGCTATCCAGTACCTTCAGATATATAGAAACCAGCATGCTCCCCTGAGGGCATTCCACCCTCTTGGCCTGTCCCGTCCAAAATTCCATCGGCTGAGGATTCTGATGAGTCCCACCCTCAACTCAGCCCTTGGTGTGCCAGTATTGTGTGGCCAGTTCCGACATGCCTTGTTCCTAAAACATAACCCTAACCCTTACTCTAACCCTCACCTAAACATAACCCTAACCCTAACCCTAACCCTAACCCTAACCCTATACCTCACATGAAGCCGTGGGCGGCTGCTCAGCCTTCCAACCTCAGAGGCCTGGTTCCCAAAATCTCCCGATGGAAGAACCCTGAGCCACACTGCAGAATTGCACTTGATCACTATATAAAACATGCCTGAATATATTTATTTATTTATTTATAATGATTTTATTTATTTGTTGGACAGACTGAGATCACAAGTAGGCTGTGTTTTTGTCCGAAGGAAGGGGGAATAAGGCTCCCTGCAGTGGGGAGGGCCCCGTGTCAAACTAGATTCCTCTTCCCTGGGATCTTGACCTGCGCCGAGGCAAGAGGTCACATCCAATGAGGTACACAGGTGTTCTGGAAAGCATACCCTATAGCAATGACCTTCAGCCTTAGCATAATGCGAAGCCCAAGTCATGTGCTCAGTCTTCTGTCCTCAAAGGCCTGGTTCCCAAACTCTCCCCATGGGGGAACCCTGAGCTGCCCCGCACAAATGACCTAGATTCCAATAGGAAATCATGCCCTCTCTTTTATATATTTATTATTTATGTATTTATTTATTTATTGCCTCAAGATTTTACTTTTTCACTTTGCAGGAAGCGAAAAGATGTAGGCAGTGTTGCACGCCCAGAGAAGGGAAAGAAGGCTCCCTGATGAGGAGACAGCCCGATGTGGGGCTCCATCCCAGGACTCTGGGATCATGTCCTGAGCTGAAGGCAATGGCCTAACCCACTGACTCACCCAGGTGTTACCAACAGCATTCACTTGTGAAATAACCTTCACGGTAATCCTGATGCAAAGCCCCTGTCCCATGCTCAGGCTTCTGTCCTCAGTAGCCTGGTCCATGAACTCTGCAGATGCGGGAACCCTGAGGTGCACCGCACAATGTCCATAGATCCCAATGGGAACGTTTGCCCTTTCGAAATGAGCTGAATCCGTAGAACAGGTGAAATCTGCATGCACCCCTTGGGACACAGCTCCAAGGAGCGCCCACCTGAAGCGGGAACCAGGAGTTTGATGATCCCTCAGCAAGGGCCGGTAGGGCCTCCCATATGCATCGGCCTAACCCTAACCCGAGGGTGCTTCTTCAGACTTCTATCCCCGGTTGCCTGCCCTGGTAGCCCTCTAGGTAGGGGATTCCTTCTTCACATCGCAGGCCCCTGGGTGCCGCCCACTAGGCAAATGGGAAGTTTAGCCCTGTGGAAGACCCTCGGGGAGGGAGAAATCTGCCTGTCCGATCATTCTACCAACACCTTCCTAGGACCCCCACACCACAATCCGGGAATAGGATGGTCCGCCAGGGCTACGTCCTCAACTGAGTCCCGTGGAAAGCCTAATTCTGCCCTGACAAATCAGGTCAGCCATTCTCCCAGAGCCAAAGGCTAAGCCTAGGTTACGGGATCAGACTCTGGACACCGGAGGACTGAACCCAGGTCCTCCTGTGGATGGGAAAGTCAGTCTGTAGGAAGGACTCAGCCTCTCAGGCAGAAACTGACCTTTTCCTTCTGTGCTATCCAGTACCTTCAAATATATAGAAACCAGCATGCTCCCCTGAGGGCATTCCACCCTCTTGGCCTGTCCCGTCCAAAATTCCATTGGCTGAGGATTCTGCTGAGTCCCACCCTCAACTCAGCCCTTGGTGTGCCAGTATTGTGTGGCCAGTTCCGACATGCCTTGTTCCTAAAACATAACCCTAACCCTTACTCTAACCCTCACCTAAACATAACCCTAACCCTAACCCTAACCCTAACCATAACCCTATACCTCACATGAAGCCGTGGGCGGCTGCTCAGCCTTCCAACCTCAGAGGCCTGGTTCCCAAAATCTCCCGATGGAAGAACCCTGAGCCACACTGCAGAATTGCACTTGATCACTATATAAAACATGCCTGAATATATTTATTTATTTATTTATAATGATTTTATTTATTTGTTGGACGGACTGAGATCACAAGTAGGCTGTGTTTTTGTCCGAAGGAAGGGGGAATAAGGCTCCCTGCAGTGGGGAGGGCCCCGAGTCAAACTAGATTCCTCTTCCCTGGGATCTTGACCTGGGCCGAGGCAAGAGGTCACATCCAATGAGGTACACAGGTGTTCTGGAAAGCATACCCTATAGCAATGACCTTCAGCCTTAGCATAATGCGAAGCCCAAGTCATGTGCTCAGTCTTCTGTCCTCAAAGGCCTGGTTCCCAAACTCTCCCCATGGGGGAACCCTGAGCTGCCCCGCACAAATGACCTAGATTCCAATAGGAAATCATGCCCTCTCTTTTATATATTTATTATTTATGTATTTATTTATTTATTGCCTCAAGATTTTACTTTTTCACATTGCAGGAAGCGAAAAGATGTAGGCAGTGTTGCACGCCCAGAGAAGGGAAAGAAGGCTCCCTGATGAGGAGACAGCCCGATGTGGGGCTCCATCCCAGGACTCTGGGATCATGTCCTGAGCTGAAGGCAATGGCCTAACCCACTGACTCACCCAGGTGTTACCAACAGCATTCACTTGTGAAATAACCTTCACAGTAATCCTGATGCAAAGCCCCTGTCCCATGCTCAGGCTTCTGTCCTCAGTAGCCTGGTCCATGAACTCTGCAGATGCGGGAACCCTGAGGTGCACCGCACAATGTCCATAGATCCCAATGGGAACGTTTGCCCTTTCGAAATGAGCTGAATCCGTAGAACAGGTGAAATCTGCATGCACCCCTTGGGACACAGCTCCAAGGAGCGCCCACCTGAAGCGGGAACCAGGAGTTTGATGATCCCTCAGCAAGGGCCGGTAGGGCCTCCCATGTGCATCGGCCTAACCCTAACCCGAGGGTGCTTCTTCAGACTTCTATCCCCGGTTGCCTGCCCTGGTAGCCCTCTAGGTAGGGGATTCCTTCTTCACATCGCAGGCCCCTGGGTGCCGCCCACTAGGCAAATGGGAAGTTTAGCCCTGTGGAAGACCCTCGGGGAGGGAGAAATCTGCCTGTCCGATCATTCTACCAACACCTTCCTAGGACCCCCACACCACAATCCGGGAATAGGATGGTCCGCCAGGGATACGTCCTCAACTGAGTCCCGTGGAAAGCCTAATTCTGCCCTGACAAATCAGGTCAGCCATTCTCCCAGAGCCAAAGGCTAAGCCTAGGTTACGTGATCAGACTCTGGACACCGGAGGACTGAACCCAGGTCCTCCTGTGGATGGGAAAGTCAGTCTGTAGGAAGGACTCAGCCTCTCAGGCAGAAACTGACCCTTTCCTTCTGTGCTATCCAGTACCTTCAGATATATAGAAACCAGCATGCTCCCCTGAGGGCATTCCACCCTCTTGGCCTGTCCCGTCCAAAATTCCATCGGCTGAGGATTCTGCTGAGTCCCACCCTCAACTCAGCCCTTGGTGTGCCAGTATTGTGTGGCCAGTTCCGACATGCCTTGTTCCTAAAACATAACCCTAACCCTTACTCTAACCCTCACCTAAACATAACCCTAACCCTAACCCTAACCCTAACCCTAACCCTATACCTCACATGAAGCCGTCGTCGGCTGCTCAGCCTTCCAACCTCAGAGGCCTGGTTCCCAAAATCTCCCGATGGAAGAACCCTGAGCCACACTGCAGAATTGCACTTGATCACTATATAAAACATGCCTGAATATATTTATTTATTTATTTATTTATAATGATTTTATTTATTTGTTGGACAGACTGAGATCACAAGTAGTCTGTGTTTTTGTCCGAAGGAAGGGGGAATAAGGCTCCCTGCAGTGGGGAGGGACCCGTGTCAAACTAGATTCCTCTTCCCTGGGATCTTGACCTGGGCCGAGGCAAGAGGTCACATCCAATGAGGTACACAGGTGTTCTGGAAAGCATACCCTATAGCAATGACCTTCAGCCTTAGCATAATGCGAAGCCCAAGTCATGTGCTCAGTCTTCTGTCCTCAAAGGCCTGGTTCCCAAACTCTCCCCATGGGGGAACCCTGAGCTGCCCCGCACAAATGACATAGATACCAATAGGAAATCATGCCCTCTCTTTTATATATTTATTATTTATGTATTTATTTACTTATTGCCTCAAGATTTTACTTTTTCACTTTGCAGGGAGCGAAAAGATGTAGGCAGTGTTGCACGCCCAGAGAAGGGAAAGAAGGCTCCCTGCTGAGGAGACAGCCCGATGTGGGGCTCCATCCCAGGACTCTGGGATCATGTCCTGAGCTGAAGGCAGTGGCCTAACCCACTGACTCACCCAGGTGTTACCAACAGCATTCACTTGTGAAATAACCTTCACGGTAATCCTGATGCAAAGCCCCTGTCCCATGCTCAGGCTTCTGTCCTCAGTAGCCTGGTCCATGAACTCTGCAAATGCGGGAACCATGAGGTGCACCGCACAATGTCCATAGATCCCAATGGGAACGGTTGCCCTTTAGAAATGAGCTGAATCCGTAGAACAGGTGAAATCTGCATGCACCCCTTGGGACAGAGCTCCAAGGAGCGCCCACCTGAAGCGGGAACCAGGAGTTTGATGATCCCTCAGCAAGGGCCGGTAGGGCCTCCCATGTGCATCGGCCTAACCCTAACCCGAGGGTGCTTCTTCAGAATTCTATCCCCGGTTGCCTGCCCTGGTAGCCCTCTAGGTAGGGGATTCCTTCTTCACATCACAGGCCTCTGGGTGCCGCCCACTAGGCAAATGGGAAGTTTAGCCCTGTGGAAGACCCTCGGGGAGGGAGAAATCTGCCTGTCCGATCATTATACCAACACCTTCCTAGGACCCCCACACCACAATCCGGGAATAGGATGGTCCGCCAGGGCTACGTCCTCAACTGAGTCCCGTGGAAAGCCTAATTCTGCCCTGACAAATCAGGTCAGCCATTCTCTCAGAGCCAAAGGCTAAGCCTAGGTTACGTGATCAGACTCTGGACACCGGAGGACTGAACCCAGGTCCTCCTGTGGATGGGAAAGTCAGTCTGTAGGAAGGACTCAGCCTCTCAGGCAGAAACTGACCCTTTCCTTCTGTGCTATCCAGTACCTTCAGATATATAGAAACCAGCATGCTCCCCTGAGGGCATTCCACCCTCTTGGCCTGTCCCGTCCAAAATTCCATCGCCTGAGGATTCTGTTGAGTCCCACCCTCAACACAGCCCTTGGTGTGCCAGTATTGTGTGGCCAGTTCCGACATGCCTTGTTCCTAAAACATAACCCTAACCCTTACTCTAACCCTCACCTAAACATAACCCTAACCCTAACCCTAACCCTAACCCTAACCCTATACCTCACATGAAGCCGTGGTCGGCTGCTCAGCCTTCCAACCTCAGAGGCCTGGTTCCCAAAATCTACCGATGGAAGAACCCTGAGCCACACTGCAGAATTCCACTTGATCACTATATAAAACATGCCTGAATATATTTATTTATTTATTTATAATGATTTTATTTATTTGTTGGACAGACTGAGATCACAAGTAGGCTGTGTTTTTGTCCGAAGGAAGGGGGAATAAGGCTCTCTGCAGTGGGGAGGGCCCCGTGTCAAACTAGATTCCTCTTCCCTGGGATCTTGACCTGGGCCGAGGCAAGAGGTCACATCCAATGAGGTACACAGGTGTTCTGGAAAGCATACCCTATAGCAATGACCTTCAGCCTTAGCATAATGCGAAGCCCAAGTCATGTGCTAAGTCTTCTGTCCTCAAAGGCCTGGTTCCCAAACTCTCCCCATGGGGGAACCCTGAGCTGCCCCGCACAAATGACCTAGATTCCAATAGGAAATCATGCCCTCTCTTTTATATATTTATTATTTATGTATTTATTTATTTATTGCCTCAAGATTTTACTTTTTCACTTTGCAGGAAGCGAAAAGATGTAGGCAGTGTTGCACGCCCAGAGAAGGGAAAGAAGGCTCCCTGCTGAGGAGACAGCCCGATGTGGGGCTCCATCCCAGGACTCTGGGATCATGTCCTGAGCTGAAGGCAATGGCCTAACCCACTGACTCACCCAGGTGTTACCAACAGCATTCACTTGTGAAATAACCTTCACGGTAATCCTGATGCAAAGCCCCTGTCCCATGCTCAGGCTTCTGTCCTCAGTAGCCTGGTCCATGAACTCTGCAGATGCGGGAACCCTGAGGTGCACCGCACAATGTCCATAGATCCCAATGGGAACGTTTGCCCTTTAGAAATGAGCTGAATCCGTAGAACAGGTGAAATCTGCATGCACCCCTTGGGACACAGCTCCAAGGAGCGCCCACCTGAAGCGGGAACCAGGAGTTTGATGATCCCTCAGCAAGGGCCGGCAGGACCTCCCATGTGCATCGGCCTAACCCTAACCCGAGGGTGCTTCTTCAGACTTCTATCCCCGGTTGCCTGCCCTGGTAGCCCTCTAGGTAGGGGATTCCTTCTTCATATCGCAGGCCCCTGGGTGCCGCCCACTAGGCAAATGGGAAGTTTAGCCCTGTGGAAGACCCTCGGGGAGGGAGAAATCTGCCTGTCCGATCATTCTACCAACACCTTCCTAGGACCCCCACACCACAATCCGGGAATAGGATGGTCCGCCAGGGCTACGTCCTCAACTGAGTCCCGTGGAAAGCCTAATTCTGCCCTGACGAATCAGGTCAGCCATTCTCCCAGAGCCAAAGGCTAAGCCTAGGTTACGTGTTTAGACTCTGGACACCGGAAAAATGAACCCAGATCCTCCTGTGGATGGGAAAGTCAGTCTGTAGGAAGGACTCAGCCTCTCAGGCAGAAACTGACCCTTTCCTTCTGTGCTATCCAGTACCTTCAGATATATAGAAACCAGCATGCTCCCCTGAGGGCATTCCACCCTCTTGGCCTGTCCCGTCCAAAATCCCATCGCCTGAGGATTCTGCTGAGTCCCACCCTCAACTCAGCCCTTGGTGTGCTAGTATTGTGTGGCCAGTTCCGAAATGCCTTGTTCCTAAGACATAACAATAACCCTTACTCTAACCCTCACCTAAACATAATCCTAACCCTAACCCTAACTCTAACCCTATACCTCACATGAAGCCGTGGTCGGCTGCTCAGCCTTCCAACCTCAGAGGCCTGGTTCCCAAAATCTCCCGATGGAAGAACCCTGAGCCACACTGCAGAATTCCACTTGATCACTATATAAAACATGCCTGAATATATTTATTTATTTATTTATAATGATTTTATTTATTTGTTGGACAGACTGAGATCACAAGTAGGCTGTGTTTTTGTCTGAAGGAAGGGGGAATAAGGCTCCCTGCAGTGGGGAGGGCCCGGTGTCAAACTAGATTCCTCTTCCCTGGGATCTTGACCTGGGCTGAGGCAAGAGGTCACATCCAATGAGGTACACAGGTGTTCTGGAAAGCATACCCTATAGCAATGACCTTCAGCCTTAGCATAATGCGAAGCCCAAGTCATGTGCTCAGTCTTCTGTCCTCAAAGGCCTGGTTCCCAAACTCTCCCCATGGGGGAACCCTGAGCTGCCCCGCACAAATGACCTAGATTCCAATAGGAAATCATGCCATCTCTTTTATATATTTATTATTTATGTATTTATTTATTTATTGCCTCAAGATTTTACTTTTTCACTTTGCAGGAAGCGAAAAGATGTAGGCAGTGTTGCACGCCCAGAGAAGGGAAAGAAGGCTCCCTGCTGAGGAGACAGCCCGATGTGGGGCTCCATCCCAGGACTCTGGGATCATGTCCTGAGCTAAGGCAATGGCCTAACCCACTGACTCACCCAGGTGTTACCAACAGCATTCACTTGTGAAATAACCTTCACGGTAATCCTGATGCAAAGCCCCTGTCCCATGCTCAGGCTTCTGTCCTCAGTAGCCTGGTCCATGAACTCTGCAGATGCGGGAACCCTGAGGTGCACCGCACAATGTCCATAGATCCCAATGGGTACGTTTGCCCTTTCGAAATGAGCTGAATCCGTAGAACAGGTAAAATCTGCATGCACCCCTTGGGACACAGCTCCAAGGAGCGCCCACCTGAAGCGGGAACCAGGAGTTTGATGATCCCTCAGCAAGGGCCGGTAGGGCCTCCCATGTGCATTGGCCTAACCCTAACCCGAGGGTGCTTCTTCAGACTTCTATCCCCGGTTGCCTGCCCTGGTAGCCGTCTAGGTAGGGGATTCCTTCTTCATATCGCAGGCCCCTGGGTGCCGCCCACTAGGCAAATGGGAAGTTTAGCCCTGTGTAAGACCCTCGGGGAGGGAGAAATCTGCCTGTCCGATCATTCTACCAACACCTTCCTAGGACCCCCACACCACAATCCGGGAATAGGATGGTCCCCCAGGGCTACGTCCTCAACTGAGTCCAGTGGAAAGCCTAATTCTGCCCTGACGAATCAGGTCAGCCATTCTCCCAGAGCCAAAGGCTAAGCCTAGGTTACGTGATCAGACTCTGGACACCGGAGGACTGAACCCAGGTCCTCCTGTGGATGGGAAAGTCAGTCTGTAGGAAGGACTCAGCCTCTCAGGCAGAAACTGACCCTTTCCTTCTGTGCGATCCAGTACCTTCAGATATATAGAAACCAGCATGCTCCCCTGAGGGCATTCCACCCTCTTGGACTGTCCCGTCCAATATTCCATCGCCTGAGGATTCTGCTGAGTCCCACCCTCAACTCAGCCCTTGGTGTGCCAGTATTGTGTGGCCAGTTCCGACATGCCTTGTTCCTAAAACATAACCCTAACCCTTACTCTAACCCTCACCTAAACATAACCCTAACCCTAACCCTAACCCTAACTCTAACCCTATACCTCACATGAAGCCGTGGTCGGCTGCTCAGCCTTCCAACCTCAGAGGCCTGGTTCCCAAAATCTCCCGATGGAAGAACCCTGAGCCACACTGCAGAATTCCACTTGATCACTATATAAAACATGCCTGAATATATTTATTTATTTATTTATAATGATTTTATTTATTTGTTGGACAGACTGTGATCACAAGTAGGATGTGTTTTTGTCTGAAGGAAGGGGGAATAAGGCTCCCTGCAGTGGGGAGGGCCCGGTGTCAAACTAGATTCCTCTTCCCTGGGATCTTGACCTGGGCCGAGGCAAGAGGTCACATCCAATGAGGTACACAGGTGTTCTGGAAAGCATACCCTATAGCAATGACCTTCAGCCTTAGCATAATGCGAAGCCCAAGTCATGTGCTCAGTCTTCTGTCCTCAAAGGCCTGGTTCCCAAACTCTCCCCATGGGGGAACCCTGAGCTGCCCCGCACAAATGACATAGATACCAATAGGAAATCATGCCCTCTCTTTTATATATTTCTTATTTATGTATTTATTTATTTATTGCCTCAAGATTTTACTTTTTCACTTTGCAGGGAGCGAAAAGATGTAGGCAGTGTTGCACGCCCAGAGAAGGGAAAGAAGGCTCCCTGATGAGGAGACAGCCCGATGTGGGGCTCCATCCCAGGACTCTGGGATCATGTCCTGAGCTGAAGGCAGTGGCCTAACCCACTGACTCACCCAGGTGTTACCAACAGCATTCACTTGTGAAATAACCTTCACGGTAATCCTGATGCAAAGCCCCTGTCCCATGCTCAGGCTTCTGTCCTCAGTAGCCTGGTCCATGAACTCTGCAGATGCGGGAACCCTGAGGTGCACCGCACAATGTCCATAGATCCCAATGGGAACGTTTGCCCTTTAGAAATGAGCTAAATCCGTAGAACAGGTGAAATCTGCATGCACCCCTTGGGACAGAGCTCCAAGGAGCGCCCACCTGAAGCAGGAACCAGGAGTTTGATGATCCCTCAGCAAGGGCCGGTAGGGCCTCCCATGTGCATCGGCCTAACCCTAACCCGAGGGTGCTTCTTCAGAATTCTATCCCCGGTTGCCTGCCCTGGTAGCCCTCTAGGTAGGGGATTCCTTCTTCACATCACAGGACTCTGGGTGCCGCCCACTAGGCAAATGGGAAGTTTAGCCCTGTGGATGACCGTCGGGGAGGGAGAAATCTGCCTGTCCGATCATTCTACCAACACCTTCCTAGGACCCCCACACCACAATCCGGGAATAGGATGGTCCGCCAGGGCTACGTCCTCAACTGAGTCCCGTGGAAAGCCTAATTCTGCCCTGACAAATCAGGTCAGCCATTCTCTCAGAGCCAAAGGCTAAGCCTAGGTTACGTGATCAGACTCTGGACACCGGAGGACTGAACCCAGGTCCTCCTGTGGATGGGAAATTCAGTCTGTAGGAAGGACTCAGCCTCTCAGGCAGAAACTGACCCTTTCCTTCTGTGCTATCCAGTACCTTCAGATATATAGAAACCAGCATGCTCCCCTGAGGGCATTCCACCCTCTTGGCCTGTCCCGTCCAAAATTCCATCGCCTGAGGATTCTGTTGAGTCCCACCCTCAACACAGCCCTTGGTGTGCCAGTATTGTGTGGCCAGTTCCGACATGCCTTGTTCCTAAAACATAACCCTAACCCTTACTCTAACCCTCACCTAAACATAACCCTAACCCTAACCCTAACCCTAACCCTAACCCTATACCTCACATGAAGCCGTGGTCGGCTGCTCAGCCTTCCAACCTCAGAGGCCTGGTTCCCAAAATCTACCGATGGAAGAACCCTGAGCCACACTGCAGAATTCCACTTGATCACTATATAAAACATGCCTGAATATATTTATTTATTTATTTATAATGATTTTATTTATTTGTTGGACAGACTGAGATCACAAGTAGGCTGTGTTTTTGTCCGAAGGAAGGGGGAATAAGGCTCCCTGCAGTGGGGAGGGCCCCGTGTCAAACTAGATTCCTCTTCCCTGGGATCTTGACCTGCGCCGAGGCAAGAGGTCACATCCAATGAGGTACACAGGTGTTCTGGAAAGCATACCCTATAGCAATGACCTTCAGCCTTAGCATAATGCGAAGCCCAAGTCATGTGCTAAGTCTTCTGTCCTCAAAGGCCTGGTTCCCAAACTCTCCCCATGGGGGAACCCTGAGCTGCCCCGCACAAATGACCTAGATTCCAATAGGAAATCATGCCCTCTCTTTTATATATTTATTATTTATGTATTTATTTATTTATTGCCTCAAGATTTTACTTTTTCACTTTGCAGGAAGCGAAAAGATGTAGGCAGTGTTGCACGCCCAGAGAAGGGAAAGAAGGCTCCCTGCTGAGGAGACAGCCCGATGTGGGGCTCCATCCCAGGACTCTGGGATCATGTCCTGAGCTGAAGGCAATGGCCTAACCCACTGACTCACCCAGGTGTTACCAACAGCATTCACTTGTGAAATAACCTTCACGGTAATCCTGATGCAAAGCCCCTGTCCCATGCTCAGGCTTCTGTCCTCAGTAGCCTGGTCCATGAACTCTGCAGATGCGGGAACCCTGAGGTGCACCGCACAATGTCCATAGATCCCAATGGGAACGTTTGCCCTTTAGAAATGAGCTGAATCCGTAGAACAGGTGAAATCTGCATGCACCCCTTGGGACACAGCTCCAAGGAGCTCCCACCTGAAGCGGGAACCAGGAGTTTGATGATCCCTCAGCAAGGGCCGGCAGGGCCTCCCATGTGCATCGGCCTAACCCTAACCCGAGGGTGCTTCTTCAGACTTCTATCCCCGGTTGCCTGCCCTGGTAGCCCTCTAGGTAGGGGATTCCTTCTTCATATCGCAGGCCCCTGGGTGCCGCCCACTAGGCAAATGGGAAGTTTAGCCCTGTGGAAGACCCTCGGGGAGGGAGAAATCTGCCTGTCCGATCATTCTACCAACACCTTCCTAGGACCCCCACACCACAATCCGGTAATAGGATGGTCCGCCAGGGCTACGTCCTCAACTGAGTCCCGTGGAAAGCCTAATTCTGCCCTGACGAATCAGGTCAGCCATTCTCCCAGAGCCAAAGGCTAAGCCTAGGTTACGTGTTTAGACTCTGGACACCGGAAAAATGAACCCAGATCCTCCTGTGGATGGGAAAGTCAGTCTGTAGGAAGGACTCAGCCTCTCAGGCAGAAACTGACCCTTTCCTTCTGTGCTATCCAGTACCTTCAGATATATAGAAACCAGCATGCTCCCCTGAGGGCATTCCACCCTCTTGGCCTGTCCCGTCCAAAATCCCATCGCCTGAGGATTCTGCTGAGTCCCACCCTCAACTCAGCCCTTGGTGTGCTAGTATTGTGTGGCCAGTTCCGAAATGCCTTGTTCCTAAGACATAACAATAACCCTTACTCTAACCCTCACCTAAACATAATCCTAACCCTAAACATAACTCTAACCCTATACCTCACATGAAGCCGTCGTCGGCTGCTCAGCCTTCCAACCTCAGAGGCCTGGTTCCCAAAATCTCCCGATGGAAGAACCCTGAGCCACACTGCAGAATTCCACTTGATCACTATATAAAACATGCCTGAATATATTTATTTATTTATTTATAATGATTTTATTTATTTGTTGGACAGACTGAGATCACAAGTAGGCTGTGTTTTTGTCTGAAGGAAGGGGGAATAAGGCTCCCTGCAGTGGGGAGGGCCCGGTGTCAAACTAGATTCCTCTTCCCTGGGATCTTGACCTGGGCTGAGGCAAGAGGTCACATCCAATGAGGTACACAGGTGTTCTGGAAAGCATACCCTATAGCAATGACCTTCAGCCTTAGCATAATGCGAAGCCCAAGTCATGTGCTCAGTCTTCTGTCCTCAAAGGCCTGGTTCCCAAACTCTCCCCATGGGGGAACCCTGAGCTGCCCCGCACAAATGACCTAGATTCCAATAGGAAATCATGCCATCTCTTTTATATATTTATTATTTATGTATTTATTTATTTATTGCCTCAAGATTTTACTTTTTCACTTTGCAGGAAGCGAAAAGATGTAGGCAGTGTTGCACGCCCAGAGAAGGGAAAGAAGGCTCCCTGCTGAGGAGACAGCCCGATGTGGGGCTCCATCCCAGGACTCTGGGATCATGTCCTGAGCTAAGGCAATGGCCTAACCCACTGACTCACCCAGGTGTTACCAACAGCATTCACTTGTGAAATAACCTTCACGGTAATACTGATGCAAAGCCCCTGTCCCATGCTCAGGCTTCTGTCCTCAGTAGCCTGGTCCATGAACTCTGCAGATGCGGGAACCCTGAGGTGCACCGCACAATGTCCATAGATCCCAATGGGTACGTTTGCCCTTTCGAAATGAGCTGAATCCGTAGAACAGGTAAAATCTGCATGCACCCCTTGGGACACAGCTCCAAGGAGCGCCCACCTGAAGCGGGAACCAGGAGTTTGATGATCCCTCAGCAAGGGCCGGTAGGGCCTCCCATGTGCATCGGCCTAACCCTAACCCGAGGGTGCTTCTTCAGACTTCTATCCCCGGTTGCCTGCCCTGGTAGCCCTCTAGGTAGGGGATTCCTTCTTCATATCGCAGGCCCCTGGGTGCCGCCCACTAGGCAAATGGGAAGTTTAGCCCTGTGTAAGACCCTCGGGGAGGGAGAAATCTGCCTGTCCGATCATTCTACCAACACCTTCCTAGGACCCCCACACCACAATCCGGGAATAGGATGGTCCCCCAGGGCTACGTCCTCAACTGAGTCCAGTGGAAAGCCTAATTCTGCCCTGACGAATCAGGTCAGCCATTCTCCCAGAGCCAAAGGCTAAGCCTAGGTTACGTGATCAGACTCTGGACACCGGAGGACTGAACCCAGGTCCTCCTGTGGATGGGAAAGTCAGTCTGTAGGAAGGACTCAGCCTCTCAGGCAGAAACTGACCCTTTCCTTCTGTGCTATCCAGTACCTTCAGATATATAGAAACCAGCATGCTCCCCTGAGGGCATTCCACCCTCTTGGACTGTCCCGTCCAATATTCCATCGCCTGAGGATTCTGCTGAGTCCCACCCTCAACTCAGCCCTTGGTGTGCCAGTATTGTGTGGCCAGTTCCGACATGCCTTGTTCCTAAAACATAACCCTAACCCTTACTCTAACCCTCACCTAAACATAACCCTAACCCTAACCCTAACCCTAACTCTAACCCTATACCTCACATGAAGCCGTGGTCGGCTGCTCAGCCTTCCAACCTCAGAGGCCTGGTTCCCAAAATCTCCCGATGGAAGAACCCTGAGCCACACTGCAGAATTCCACTTGATCACTATATAAAACATGCCTGAATATATTTATTTATTTATTTATAATGATTTTATTTATTTGTTGGACAGACTGTGATCACAAGTAGGATGTGTTTTTGTCTGAAGGAAGGGGGAATAAGGCTCCCTGCAGTGGGGAGGGCCCGGTGTCAAACTAGATTCCTCTTCCCTGGGATCTTGACCTGGGATGAGGTAAGAGTTCACATCCAATGAGGTACACAGGTGTTCTGGAAAGCATACCCTATAGCAATGACCTTCAGCCTTAGCATAATGCGAAGCCCAAGTCATGTGCTCAGTCTTCTGTCCTCAAAGGCCTGGTTCCCAAACTCTCCCCATGGGGGAACCCTGAGCTGCCCCGCACAAATGACCTAGATACCAATAGGAAATCATGCCCTCTCTTTTATATATTTATTATTTATGTATTTATTTATTTATTGCCTCAAGATTTTACTTTTTCACTTTGCAGGAAGCGAAAAGATGTAGGCAGTGTTGCACGCCCAGAGAAGGGAAAGAAGGCTCCCTGCTGAGGAGACAGCCCGATGTGGGGCTCCATCCCAGGACTCTGGGATCATGTCCTGAGCTGAAGGCAATGGCCTAACCCACTGACTCACCCAGGTGTTACCAACAGCATTCACTTGTGAAATAACCTTCACGGTAATCCTGATGCAAAGCCCCTGTCCCATGCTCAGGCTTCTGTCCTCAGTAGCCTGGTCCATGAACTCTGCAGATGCGGGAACCCTGAGGTGCACCGCACAATGTCCATAGATCCCAATGGGAACGTTTGCCCTTTAGAAATGAGCTGAATCCGTAGAACAGGTGAAATCTGCATGCACCCCTTGGGACACAGCTCCAAGGAGCGCCCACCTGAAGCGGGAACCAGGAGTTTGATGATCCCTCAGCAAGGGCCGGCAGGGCCTCCCATGTGCATCGGCCTAACCCTAACCCGAGGGTGCTTCTTCAGACTTCTATCCCCGGTTGCCTGCCCTGGTAGCCCTCTAGGTAGGGGATTCCTTCTTCATATCGCAGGCCCCTGGGTGCCGCCCACTAGGCAAATGGGAAGTTTAGCCCTGTGGAAGACCCTCGGGGAGGGAGAAATCTGCCTGTCCGATCATTCTACCAACACCTTCCTAGGACCCCCACACCACAATCCGGGAATAGGATGGTCCGCCAGGGCTACGTCCTCAACTGAGTCCCGTGGAAAGCCTAATTCTGCCCTGACGAATCAGGTCAGCCATTCTCCCAGAGCCAAAGGCTAAGCCTAGGTTACGTGATCAGACTCTGGACACCGGAGGACTGAACCCAGGTCCTCCTGTGGATGGGAAAGTCAGTCTGTAGGAAGGACTCAGCCTCTCAGGCAGAAACTGACCCTTTCCTTCTGTGCTATCCAGTACCTTCAGATATATAGAAACCAGCATGCTCCCCTGAGGGCATTCCACCCTCTTGGCCTGTCCCGTCCAAAATTCCATCGGCTGAGGATTCTGCTGAGTCCCACCCTCAACTCAGCCCTTGGTGTGCCAGTATTGTGTGGCCAGTTCCGACATGCCTTGTTCCTAAAACATAACCCTAACCCTTACTCTAACCCTCACCTAAACATAACCCTAACCCTAACCCTAACCCTAACTCTAACCCTATACCTCACATGAAGCCGTGGTCGGCTGCTCAGCCTTCCAACCTCAGAGGCCTGGTTCCCAAAATCTCCCGATGGAAGAACCCTGAGCCACACTGCAGAATTCCACTTGATCACTATATAAAACATGCCTGAATATATTTATTTATTTATTTATAATGATTTTATTTATTTGTTGGACAGACTGTGATCACAAGTAGGATGTGTTTTTGTCTGAAGGAAGGGGGAATAAGGCTCCCTGCAGTGGGGAGGGCCCGGTGTCAAACTAGATTCCTCTTCCCTGGGATCTTGACCTGGGCTGAGGTAAGAGTTCACATCCAATGAGGTACACAGGTGTTCTGGAAAGCATACCCTATAGCAATGACCTTCAGCCTTAGCATAATGCGAAGCCCAAGTCATGTGCTCAGTCTTCTGTCCTCAAAGGCCTGGTTCCCAAACTCTCCCCATGGGGGAACCCTGAGCTGCCCCGCACAAATGACATAGATACCAATAGGAAATCATGCCCTCTCTTTTATATATTTATTATTTATGTATTTATTTATTTATTGCCTCAAGATTTTACTTTTTCACTTTGCAGGGAGCGAAAAGATGTAGGCAGTGTTGCACGCCCAGAGAAGGGAAAGAAGGCTCCCTGCTGAGGAGACAGCCCGATGTGGGGCTCCATCCCAGGACTCTGGGATCATGTCCTGAGCTGAAGGCAGTGGCCTAACCCACTGACTCACCCAGGTGTTACCAACAGCATTCACTTGTGAAATAACCTTCACGGTAATCCTGATGCAAAGCCCCTGTCCCATGCTCAGGCTTCTGTCCTCAGTAGCCTGGTCCATGAACTCTGCAGATGCGGGAACCCTGAGGTGCACCGCACAATGTCCATAGATCCCAATGGGAACGTTTGCCCTTTAGAAATGAGCTGAATCCGTAGAACAGGTGAAATCTGCATGCACCCCTTGGGACAGAGCTCCAAGGAGCGCCCACCTGAAGCGGGAACCAGGAGTTTGATGATCCCTCAGCAAGGGCCGGTAGGGCCTCCCATGTGCATCGGCCTAACCCTAACCCGAGGGTGCTTCTTCAGAATTCAATCCCCGGTTGCCTGCCCTGGTAGCCCTCTAGGTAGGGGATTCCTTCTTCACATCACAGGCCTCTGGGTGCCGCCCACTAGGCAAATGGGAAGTTTAGCCCTGTGGAAGACCCTCGGGGAGGGAGAAATCTGCCTGTCCGATCATTCTACCAACACCTTCCTAGGACCCCCACACCACAATCCGGGAATAGGATGGTCCGCCAGGGCTACGTCCTCAACTGAGTCCCGTGGAAAGCCTAATTCTGCCCTGACAAATCAGGTCAGCCATTCTCTCAGAGCCAAAGGCTAAGCCTAGGTTACGTGATCAGACTCTGGACACCGGAGGACTGAACCCAGGTCCTCCTGTGGATGGGAAAGTCAGTCTGTAGGAAGGACTCAGCCTCTCAGGCAGAAACTGACCCTTTCCTTCTGTGCTATCCAGTACCTTCAGATATATAGAAACCAGCATGCTCCCCTGAGGGCATTCCACCCTCTTGGCCTGTCCCGTCCAAAATTCCATCGCCTGAGGATTCTGTTGAGTCCCACCCTCAACACAGCCCTTGGTGTGCCAGTATTGTGTGGCCAGTTCCGACATGCCTTGTTCCTAAAACATAACCCTAACCCTTACTCTAACCCTCACCTAAACATAACCCTAACCCTAACCCTAACCCTAACCCTAACCCTAACCCTATACCTCACATGAAGCCGTGGTCGGCTGCTCAGCCTTCCAACCTCAGAGGCCTGGTTCCCAAAATCTACCGATGGAAGAACCCTGAGCCACACTGCAGAATTCCACTTGATCACTATATAAAACATGCCTGAATATATTTATTTATTTATTTATAATGATTTTATTTATTTGTTGGACAGACTGAGATCACAAGTAGGCTGTGTTTTTGTCCGAAGGAAGGGGGAATAAGGCTCCCTGCAGTGGGGAGGGCCCCGTGTCAAACTAGATTCCTCTTCCCTGGGATCTTGACCTGGGCCGAGGCAAGAGGTCACATCCAATGAGGTACACAGGTGTTCTGGAAAGCATACCCTATAGCAATGACCTTCAGCCTTAGCATAATGCGAAGCCCAAGTCATGTGCTAAGTCTTCTGTCCTCAAAGGCCTGGTTCCCAAACTCTCCCCATGGGGGAACCCTGAGCTGCCCCGCACAAATGACCTAGATTCCAATAGGAAATCATGCCCTCTCTTTTATATATTTATTATTTATGTATTTATTTATTTATTGCCTCAAGATTTTACTTTTTCACTTTGCAGAAAGCGAAAAGATGTAGGCAGTGTTGCACGCCCAGAGAAGGGAAAGAAGGCTCCCTGCTGAGGAGACAGCCCGATGTGGGGCTCCATCCCAGGACTCTGGGATCATGTCCTGAGCTGAAGGCAATGGCCTAACCCACTGACTCACCCAGGTGTTACCAACAGCATTCACTTGTGAAATAACCTTCACGGTAATCCTGATGCAAAGCCCCTGTCCCATGCTCAGGCTTCTGTCCTCAGTAGCCTGGTCCATGAACTCTGCAGATGCGGGAACCCTGAGGTGCACCGCACAATGTCCATAGATCCCAATGGGAACGTTTGCCCTTTAGAAATGAGCTGAATCCGTAGAACAGGTGAAATCTGCATGCACCCCTTGGGACACAGCTCCAAGGAGCGCCCACCTGAAGCGGGAACCAGGAGTTTGATGATCCCTCAGCAAGGGCCGGCAGGGCCTCCCATGTGCATCGGCCTAACCCTAACCCGAGGGTGCTTCTTCAGACTTCTATCCCCGGTTGCCTGCCCTGGTAGCCCTCTAGGTAGGGGATTCCTTCTTCATATCGCAGGCCCCTGGGTGCCGCCCACTAGGCAAATGGGAAGTTTAGCCCTGTGGAAGACCCTCGGGGAGGGAGAAATCTGCCTGTCCGATCATTCTACCAACACCTTCCTAGGACCCCCACACCACAATCCGGGAATAGGATGGTCCGCCAGGGCTACGTCCTCAACTGAGTCCCGTGGAAAGCCTAATTCTGCCCTGACGAATCAGGTCAGCCATTCTCCCAGAGCCAAAGGCTAAGCCTAGGTTACGTGATCAGACTCTGGACACCGGAGGACTGAACCCAGGTCCTCCTGTGGATGGGAAAGTCAGTCTGTAGGAAGGACTCAGCCTCTCAGGCAGAAACTGACCCTTTCCTTCTGTGCTATCCAGTACCTTCAGATATATAGAAACCAGCATGCTCCCCTGAGGGCATTCCACCCTCTTGGCCTGTCCCGTCCAAAATTCCATCGCCTGAGGATTCTGCTGAGTCCCACCCTCAACTCAGCCCTTGTTGTGTCAGTATTGTGTGGCCAGTTCCGACATGCCTTGTTCCTAAAACATAACCCTAACCCTTACTCTAACCCTCACCTAAACATAAACCTAACCCTAACCCTAACCCTAACCCTAACCCTATACCTCACATGAAGCCGTGGTCGGCTGCTCAGCCTTCCAACCTCAGAGGCCTGGTTCCCAAAATCTCCCGATGGAAGAACCCTGAGCCACACTGCAGAATTCCACTTGATCACTATATAAAACATGCCTGAATATATTTATTTATTTATTTATAATGATTTTATTTATTTGTTGGACAGACTGAGATCACAAGTAGGATGTGTTTTTGTCTGAAGGAAGGGGGAATAAGGCTCCCTGCAGTGGGGAGGGCCCGGTGTCAAACTAGATTCCTCTTCCCTGGGATCTTGACCTGGGCTGAGGCAAGAGTTCACATCCAATGAGGTACACAGGTGTTCTGGAAAGCATACCCTATAGCAATGACCTTCAGCCTTAGCATAATGCGAAGCCCAAGTCATGTGCTCAGTCTTCTGTCCTCAAAGGCCTGGTTCCCAAACTCTCCCCATGGGGGAACCCTGAGCTGCCCCGCACAAATGACCTAGATTCCGATAGGAAATCATGCCCTCTCTTTTTTTATATTTATTATTTATGTATTTATTTATTTATTGCCTCAAGATTTTACTTTTTCACTTTGCAGGGAGCGAAAAGATGTAGGCAGTGTTGCACGCCCAGAGAAGGGAAAGAAGGCTCCCTGCTGAGGAGACTGCCCGATGTGGGGCTCCATCCCAGGACTCTGGGATCATGTCCTGAGCTGAAGGCAGTGGCCTAACCCACTGACTCACCCAGGTGTTACCAACAGCATTCACTTGTGAAATAACCTTCACGGTAATCCTGATGCAAAGCCCCTGTCCCATGCTCAGGCTTCTGTCCTCAGTAGCCTGGTCCATGAACTCTGCAGATGCGGGAACCCTGAGGTGCACCGCACAATGTCCATAGATGCCAATGGGAACGTTTGCCCTTTAGAAATGAGCTGAATCCGTAGAACAGGTGAAATCTGCATGCACCCCTTGGGACACAGCTCCAAGGAGCGCCCACCTGAAGCGGGAACCAGGAGTTTGATGATCCCTCAGCAAGGGCCGGTAGGGCCTCCCATGTGCATCGGCCTAACCCTAACCCGAGGGTGCTTCTTCAGACTTCTATCCCCGGTTGCCTGCCCTGGTAGCCCTCTAGGTAGGGGATTCCTTCTTCACATCGCAGGCCCCTGGGTGCCGCCCACTAGGCAAATGGGAAGTTTAGCCCTGTGGAAGACCCTCGGGGAGGGAGAAATCTGCCTGTCCGATCATTCTACCAACACCTTCCTAGGACCCCCACACCACAATCCGGGAATAGGATGGTCCGCCAGGGCTACGTCCTCAACTGAGTCCCGTGGAAAGCCTAATTCTGCCCTGACAAATCAGGTCAGCCATTCTCCCAGAGCCAAAGGCTAAGCCTAGGTTACGGGATCAGACTCTGGACACCGGAGGACTGAACCCAGGTCCTCCTGTGGATGGGAAAGTCAGTCTGTAGGAAGGACTCAGCCTCTCAGGCAGAAACTGACCCTTTCCTTCTGTGCTATCCAGTACCTTCAAATATATAGAAACCAGCATGCTCCCCTGAGGGCATTCCACCCTCTTGGCCTGTCCCGTCCAAAATTCCATTGGCTGAGGATTCTGCTGAGTCCCACCCTCAACTCAGCCCTTGGTGTGCCAGTATTGTGTGGCCAGTTCCGACATGCCTTGTTCCTAAAACATAACCCTAACCCTTACTCCAAGCCTGACCTAAACATAACCCTAACCCTAACCCTAACCCTAACCCTAACCCTATACCTCACATGAAGCCGTGGGCGGCTGCTCAGCCTTCCAACCTCAGAGGCCTGGTTCCCAAAATCTCCCGATGGAAGAACCCTGAGCCACACTGCAGAATTGCACTTGATCACTATATAAAACATGCCTGAATATATTTATTTATTTATTTATAATGATTTTATTTATTTGTTGGACGGACTGAGATCACAAGTAGGCTGTGTTTTTGTCCGAAGGAAGGGGGAATAAGGCTCCCTGCAGTGGGGAGGGCCCCGTGTCAAACTAGATTCCTCTTCCCTGGGATCTTGACCTGGGCCGAGGCAAGAGGTCACATCCAATGAGGTACACAGGTGTTCTGGAAAGCATACCCTATAGCAATGACCTTCAGCCTTAGCATAATGCGAAGCCCAAGTCATGTGCTCAGTCTTCTGTCCTCAAAGGCCTGGTTCCCAAACTCTCCCCATGGGGGAACCCTGAGCTGCCCCGCACAAATGACCTAGATTCCAATAGGAAATCATGCCCTCTCTTTTATATATTTATTATTTATGTATTTATTTATTTATTGCCTCAAGATTTTACTTTTTCACTTTGCAGGAAGCGAAAAGATGTAGGCAGTGTTGCACGCCCAGAGAAGGGAAAGAAGGCTCCCTGATGAGGAGACAGCCCGATGTGGGGCTCCATCCCAGGACTCTGGGATCATGTCCTGAGCTGAAGGCAATGGCCTAACCCACTGACTCACCCAGGTGTTACCAACAGCATTCACTTGTGAAATAACCTTCACGGTAATCCTGATGCAAAGCCCCTGTCCCATGCTCAGGCTTCTGTCCTCAGTAGCCTGGTCCATGAACTCTGCAGATGCGGGAACCCTGAGGTGCACCGCACAATGTCCATAGATCCCAATGGGAACGTTTGCCCTTTCGAAATGAGCTGAATCCGTAGAACAGGTGAAATCTGCATGCACCCCTTGGGACACAGCTCCAAGGAGCGCCCACCTGAAGCGGGAACCAGGAGTTTGATGATCCCTCAGCAAGGGCCGGTAGGGCCTCCCATGTGCATCGGCCTAACCCTAACCCGAGGGTGCTTCTTCAGACTTCTATCCCCGGTTGCCTGCCCTGGTAGCCCTCTAGGTAGGGGATTCCTTCTTCACATCGCAGGCCCCTGGGTGCCGCCCACTAGGCAAATGGGAAGTTTAGCCCTGTGGAAGACCCTCGGGGAGGGAGAAATCTGCCTGTCCGATCATTCTACCAACACCTTCCTAGGACACCCACACCACAATCCGGGAATAGGATGGTCCGCCAGGGCTACGTCCTCAACTGAGTCCCGTGGAAAGCCTAATTCTGCCCTGACAAATCAGGTCAGCCATTCTCCCAGAGCCAAAGGCTAAGCCTAGGTTACGTGATCAGACTCTGGACACCGGAGGACTGAACCCAGGTCCTCCTGTGGATGGGAAAGTCAGTCTGTAGGAAGGACTCAGCCTCTCAGGCAGAAACTGACCCTTTCCTTCTGTGCTATCCAGTACCTTCAGATATATAGAAACCAGCATGCTCCCCTGAGGGCATTCCACCCTCTTGGCCTGTCCCGTCCAAAATTCCATCGGCTGAGGATTCTGCTGAGTCCCACCCTCAACTCAGCCCTTGGTGTGCCAGTATTGTGTGGCCAGTTCCGACATGCCTTGTTCCTAAAACATAACCCTAACCCTTACTCTAACCCTCACCTAAACATAACCCTAACCCTAACCCTAACCCTAACCCTAACCCTATACCTCACATGAAGCCGTGGGCGGCTGCTCAGCCTTCCAACCTCAGAGGCCTGGTTCCCAAAATCTCCCGATGGAAGAACCCTGAGCCACACTGCAGAATTGCACTTGATCACTATATAAAACATGCCTGAATATATTTATTTATTTATTTATTTATTTATTTATAATGATTTTATTTATTTGTTGGACAGACTGAGATCACAAGTAGTCTGTGTTTTTGTCCGAAGGAAGGGGGAATAAGGCTCCCTGCAGTGGGGAGGGACCCGTGTCAAACTAGATTCCTCTTCCCTGGGATCTTGACCTGGGCCGAGGCAAGAGGTCACATCCAATGAGGTACACAGGTGTTCTGGAAAGCATACCCTATAGCAATGACCTTCAGCCTTAGCATAATGCGAAGCCCAAGTCATGTGCTCAGTCTTCTGTCCTCAAAGGCCTGGTTCCCAAACTCTCCCCATGGGGGAACCCTGAGCTGCCCTGCACAAATGACCTAGATTCCAATAGGAAATCATGCCCTCTCTTTTATATATTTATTATTTATGTATTTATTTATTTATTGCCTCAAGATTTTACTTTTTCATTTGCAGGGGGCGAAAAGATGTAGGCAGTGTTGCACGCCCAGAGAAGGGAAAGAAGGCTCCCTGCTGAGGAGACAGCCCGATGTGGGGCTCCATCCCAGGACTCTGGGATCATGTCCTGAGCTGAAGGCAGTGGCCTAACCCACTGACTCACCCAGGTTTTACCAACAGCATTCACTTGTGAAATAACCTTCACGGTAATCCTGATGCAAAGCCCCTTCCCATGCTCAGGCTTCTGACCTCAGTAGCCTGGTCCATGAACTCTGCAGATGCGGGAACCCTGAGGTGTACCGCGCAAAGTCCATAGATCCCAATGGGAACGTTTGCCCTTTAGAAATGAGCTGAATCCGTAGAACAGGTGAAATCTGCATGCACCCCTTGGGACAGAGCTCCAAGGAGCGCCCACCTGAAGCGGGAACCAGGAGTTTGATGATCCCTCAGCAAGGGCCGGTAGGGCCTCCCATGTGCATCGGCCTAACCCTAACCTGAGGGTGCTTCTTCAGACTTCTATCCCCGGTTGCCTGCCCTGGTAGCCCTCTAGGTAGGGGATTCCTTCTTCACATCGCAGGCTTCTGGGTTCCGCCCACTATGATAATGGGAAATTTAGCTCTGTGGAAGACCCTCGGGGAGGGAAAATCTGCCTGTCCGATCATTCTACCAACAGCTCCCTAGGACCCCCACACCACAATCCGGGAATAGGATGGTCCGCCAGGTCTACGTCCTCAACTGAGTCCCGTGGAAAGCCTAATTCTGCCCTGACAAATCAGGTCAGCCATTCACCCAGAGCCAAATGCTAAGCCTAGGTTACGGGATCAGACTCTGGACACCGGAGGACTGAACCCAGGTCCTCCTGTGGATGGGAAAGTCAGTCTGTAGGAAGGACTCAGCCTCTCAGGCAGAAACTGACCCTTTCCTTCTGTGCTATCCAGTACCTTCAGATATATAGAAACCAGCATGCTCCCCTGAGGGCATTCCACCCTCTTGGCCTGTCCCGTCCAAAATTCCATCGCCTGAGGATTCTGCAGAGTCCCACCCTCAACTCAGCCCTTGGTGTGCCAGTATTGTGTGGCCAGTTCCGACATGCCTTGTTCCTAAAACATAACCCTAACCCTTACTCTAACCCTCACCTAAACATAACCCTAACCCTAACCCTAACCCTAACCCTAACCCTAACCCTAACCCTAACCCTTTACCTCACATGAAGCCGTGGTCGGCTGCTCAGCCTTCCAACCTCAGAGGCCTGGTTCCCAAAATCTCCCGATGGAAGAACCCTGAGCCACACTGCAGAATTGCACTTGATCACTATATAAAACATGCCTGAATATATTCATTTATTTATTTATAATGATTTTTTTTATTTGTTGGACAGACTGAGATCACAAGTAGTCTGTGTTTTTGTCCGAAGGAAGGGGGAATAAGGCTCCCTGCAGTGGGGAGGGACCCGTGTCAAACTAGATTCCTCTTCCCTGGGATCTTGACCTGGGCCGAGGCAAGAGGTCACATCCAATGAGGTACACAGGTGTTCTGGAAAGCATACCCTATAGCAATGACCTTCAGCCTTAGCATAATGCGAAGCCCAAGTCATGTGCTCAGTCTTCTGTCCTCAAAGGCCTGGTTCCCAAACTCTCCCCATGGGGGAACCCTGAGCTGCCCTGCACAAATGACCTAGATTCCAATAGGAAATCATGCCCTCTCTTTTATATATTTATTATTTATGTATTTATTTATTTATTGCCTCAAGATTTTACTTTTTCATTTGCAGGGGGCGAAAAGATGTAGGCAGTGTTGCACGCCCAGAGAAGGGAAAGAAGGCTCCCTGCTGAGGAGACAGCCCGATGTGGGGCTCCATCCCAGGACTCTGGGATCATGTCCTGAGCTGAAGGCAGTGGCCTAACCCACTGACTCACCCAGGTTTTACCAACAGCATTCACTTGTGAAATAACCTTCACGGTAATCCTGATGCAAAGCCCCTTCCCATGCTCAGGCTTCTGACCTCAGTAGCCTGGTCCATGAACTCTGCAGATGCGGGAACCCTGAGGTGTACCGCGCAAAGTCCATAGATCCCAATGGGAACGTTTGCCCTTTAGAAATGAGCTGAATCCGTAGAACAGGTGAAATCTGCATGCACCCCTTGGGACAGAGCTCCAAGGAGCGCCCACCTGAAGCGGGAACCAGGAGTTTGATGATCCCTCAGCAAGGGCCGGTAGGGCCTCCCATGTGCATCGGCCTAACCCTAACCTGAGGGTGCTTCTTCAGACTTCTATCCCCGGTTGCCTGCCCTGGTAGCCCTCTAGGTAGGGGATTCCTTCTTCACATCGCAGGCTTCTGGGTTCCGCCCACTATGATAATGGGAAATTTAGCTCTGTGGAAGACCCTCGGGGAGGGAAAATCTGCCTGTCCGATCATTCTACCAACAGCTCCCTAGGACCCCCACACCACAATCCGGGAATAGGATGGTCCGCCAGGTCTACGTCCTCAACTGAGTCCCGTGGAAAGCCTAATTCTGCCCTGACAAATCAGGTCAGCCATTCACCCAGAGCCAAATGCTAAGCCTAGGTTACGGGATCAGACTCTGGACACCGGAGGACTGAACCCAGGTCCTCCTGTGGATGGGAAAGTCAGTCTGTAGGAAGGACTCAGCCTCTCAGGCAGAAACTGACCCTTTCCTTCTGTGCTATCCAGTACCTTCAGATATATAGAAACCAGCATGCTCCCCTGAGGGCATTCCACCCTCTTGGCCTGTCCCGTCCAAAATTCCATCGCCTGAGGATTCTGCAGAGTCCCACCCTCAACTCAGCCCTTGGTGTGCCAGTATTGTGTGGCCAGTTCCGACATGCCTTGTTCCTAAAACATAACCCTAACCCTTACTCTAACCCTCACCTAAACATAACCCTAACCCTAACCCTAACCCTAACCCTAACCCTAACCCTAACCCTTTACCTCACATGAAGCCGTGGTCGGCTGCTCAGCCTTCCAACCTCAGAGGCCTGGTTCCCAAAATCTCCCGATGGAAGAACCCTGAGCCACACTGCAGAATTGCACTTGATCACTATATAAAACATGCCTGAATATATTCATTTATTTATTTATAATGATTTTTTTTATTTGTTGGACAGACTGAGATCACAAGTAGGCTGTGTTTTTGTCTGAAGGAAGGGGGAATAAGGCTCCCTGCAGTGGGGAGGGCCCGGTGTCAAACTAGATTCCTCTTCCCTGGGATCTTGACCTGGGCCCAGGCAAGAGGTCACATCCAATGAGGTACACAGGTGTTCTGGAAAGCATACCCTATAGCAATGACCTTCAGCCTTAGCATAATGCGAAGCCCAAGTCATGTGCTCAGTCTTCTGTCCTCAAAGGCCTGGTTCCCAAACTCTCCCCATGGGGGAACCCTGAGCTGCCCCGCACAAATGACCTAGATTCCAATAGGAAATCATGCCCTCTCTTTTTTATATTTATTATTTATGTATTTATTTATTTATTGCCGCAAGATTTTACTTTTTCACTTTGCAGGAAGCGAAAAGATGTAGGCAGTGTTGCACGCCCAGAGAAGGGAAAGAAGGCTCCCTGCTGAGGAGACAGCCCGATGTGGGGCTCCATCCCAGGACTCTGGGATCATGTCCTGAGCTGAAGGCAATGGCCTAACCCACTGACTCACCCAGGTGTTACCAACAGCATTCACTTGTGAAATAACCTTCACGGTAATCCTGATGCAAAGCCCCTGTCCCATGCTCAGGCTTCTGTCCTCAGTAGCCTGGTCCATGAACTCTGCAGATGCGGGAACCCTGAGGTGCACCGCACAATGTCCATAGATGCCAATGGGAACGTTTGCCCTTTAGAAATGAGCTGAATCCGTAGAACAGGTGAAATCTGCATGCACCCCTTGGGACACAGCTCCAAGGAGCGCCCACCTGAAGTGGGAACCAGGAGTTTGATGATCCCTCAGCAAGGGCCGGTAGGGCCTCCCATGTGCATCGGCCTAACCCTAACCCGAGGGTGCTTCTTCAGACTTCTATCCCCGGTTGCCTGCCCTGGTAGCCCTCTAGGTAGGAAATTCCTTCTTCACATCGCAGGCCTCTGGGTGCCGCCCACTAGGCAAATGGGAAGTTTAGCCCTGTGGAAGAACCTCGGGGAGGGAGAAATCTGCCTGTCCGATCATTCTACCAACACCTTCCTAGGACCCCCACACCACAATCCGGGAATAGGATGGTCCGCCAGGGCTACGTCCTCAACTGAGTCCCGTGGAAAGCCTAATTCTGCCCTGACGAATCAGGACAGCCATTCACCCAGAGCCAAAGGCTAAGCCTAGTACGTGATCAGACTCTGGACACCGGAGGACTGAACCCAGGTCCTCCTGTGGATGGGAAACTCAGTCTGTAGGAAGGACTCAGCCTCTCAGGCAGAAACTGACCCTTTCCTTCTGTGCTATCCAGTACCTTCAGATATATAGAAACCAGCATGCTCCCCTGAGGGCATTCCACCCTCTTGGCCTGTCCCGTCCAAAATTCCATCGCCTGAGGATTCTGCTGAGTCCCACCCTCAACTAAGCCCTTGGTGTGCCAGTATTGTGTGGCCAGTTCCGACATGCCTTGTTCCTAAAACATAACCCTAACCCTTACTCTAACCCTCACCTAAACATAACCCTAACCCCAACCCTAACCCTAACCCTAACCCTAACCCTATACCTCACATGAAGCCGTGGTCGGCTGCTCAGCCTTCCAACCTCAGAGGCCTGGTTCCCAAAATCTCCCGATGGAAGAACCCTGAGCCACACTGCAGAATTCCACTTGATCACTATATAAAACATGCCTGAATATATTTATTTATTTATTTATAATGATTTTATTTATTTGTTGGACAGACTGAGATCACAAGTAGGCTGTGTTTTTGTCTGAAGGAAGGGGGAATAAGGCTCCCTGCAGTGGGGAGGGCCCCGTGTCAAACTAGATTCCTCTTCCCTGGGATCTTGACCTGGGCCGAGGCAAGAGGTCACATCCAATGAGGTACACAGGTGTTCTGGAAAGCATACCCTATAGCAATGACCTTCAGCCTTAGCATAATGCGAAGCCCAAGTCATGTGCTCAGTCTTCTGTCCTCAAAGGCCTGGTTCCCAAACTCTCCCCATGGGGGAACCCTGAGCTGCCCCGCACAAATGACCTAGATTCCAATAGGAAATCATGCCCTCTCTTTTATATATTTATTATTTATGTATTTATTTATTTATTGCCTCAAGATTTTACTTTTTCACTTTGCAGGGCGGGAAAAGATGTAGGCAGTGTTGCACGCCCAGAGAAGGGAAAGAAGGCTCCCTGCTGAGGAGACAGCCCGATGTGGGGCTCCATCCCAGGACTCTGGGATCATGTCCTGAGCTGAAGGCAGTGGCCTAACCCACTGACTCACCCAGGTGTTACCAACAGCATTCACTTGTGAAATAACCTTCACGGTAATCCTGATGCAAAGCCCCTGTCCCATGCTCAGGTTTCTGTCCTCAGTAGCCTGGTCCATGAACTCTGCAGTTGCGGGAACCCTGAGGTGTACCGCACAATGTCCATAGATCCCAATGGGAACGTTTGCCCTTTAGAAATGAGCTGAATCCGTAGAACAGGTGAAATCTTCATGCAGCCCTTGGGAAACAGCTCCAAGGAGTGCCCACCTGAAGCGGGAACCAGGAGTTTGATGATCCCTCAGCAAGGGCCGGTAGGGCCTCCCATGTGCATCGGCCTAACCCTAACCCGAGGATGCTTCTTTAGACTTCTATCCCTGGTTGCCTGCCCTGGTAGCTCTCTAGGTAGGGGATTCCTTCTTCACATCGCAGGCTTCTGGGTGCCGCCCACTATGATAATGGGAATTTTAGCCCTGTGGAAGACCTCGGGGCGGGAGAAATCTGCCTGTCCGATCATTCTACCAACACCTTCCTAGGACCCCCACACCACAATCCGGGAATAGGATGGTCCGCCAGGGCTACGTCCTCAACTGAGTCCCGTGGAAAGCCTAATTCTGCCCTGACAAATCAGGTCAGCCATTCTCCCAGAGCCAAAGGCTAAGCCTAGGTTACGAGATCAGACTCTGGACACCGGAGGACTGAACCCAGGTCCTCCTGTGAATGGGAAAGTCAGTCTGTAGGAAGGACTCAGCCTCTCAGGCAGAAACTGACCCTTTCCTTCTGTGCTATCCAGTACCTTCAGATATATAGAAACCAGCATGCTCCCCTGAGGGCATTCCACCCTCTTGGCCTGTCCCGTCCAAAATTCCATCGCCTGAGGATTCTGCTGAGTCCCACCCTCAACTCAGCCCTTGGTGTGCCAGTATTGTGTGGCCAGTTCCGACATGCCTTGTTCCTAAAACATAACCCTAACCCTTACTCTAACCCTCACCTAAACATAACCCTAACCCTAACCCTAACCCTAACCCTAACCCTAACCGTATACCTCACATGCAGCCGTGGTCGACTGCTCAGCCTTCCAACCTCAGAGGCCTGGTTCCCAAAATCTCCCGATGGAAGAACCCTGAGCCACACTGCAGAATTCCACTTGATCACTATATAAAACATGCCTGAATATATTTATTTATTTATTTATAATGATTTCATTTATTTGTTGGACAGACTGAGATCACAAGTAGGCTGTGTTTTTGTCTGAAGGAAGGGGGAATAAGGCTCCCTGCAGTGGGGAGGGCCCCGTGTCAAACTAGATTCCTCTTCCCTGGGATCTTGACCTGGGCCGAGGCAAGAGGTCACATCCAATGAGGTACACAGGTGTTCTGGAAAGCATACCCTATAGCAATGACCTTCAGCCTTAGCATAATGCGAAGCCCAAGTCTTGTGCTCAGTCTTCTGTCCTCAAAGGCCTGGTCCCCAAAGGCTCCCCATGGGGGAACCCTGAGCTGCCCCGCACAAATGACCTAGATTCCAATAGGAAATCATGCCCTCTCTTTTATATATTTATTATTTATGTATTTATTTATTTATTGCCTCAAGATTTTACTTTTTCACTTTGCAGGAAGCGAATAGATGTAGGCAGTGTTGCACGCCCAGAGAAGGGAAAGAAGGCTCCCTGCTGAGGAGACAGCCTGATGTGGGGCTCCATCCCAGGACTCTGGGATCATGTCCTGAGCTGAAGGCAGTGGCCTAACCCACTGACTCACCCAGGTGTTACCAACAGCATTCACTTGTGAAATAACCTTCACGGTAATCCTGATGCAAAGCCCCTGTCCCATGCTCAGGCTTCTGTCCTCAGTAGCCTGGTCCATGAACTCTGCAGTTGCGGGAACCCTGAGGTGTACCACACAATGTCCATAGATCCCAATGGGAACGTTTGCCCTTTAGAAATGAGCTGAATCCGTAGAACAGGTGAAATCTTCATGCACCCCTTGGGACACAGCTCCAAGGAGCGCCCACCTGAAGCGGGAACCAGGAGTTTGATGATCCCTCAGCAAGGGCCGGTAGGGCCTCCCATGTGCATAGGCCTAACCCTAACCCGAGGATGCTTCTTTATACTTCTATCCCTGGTTGCCTGCCCTGGTAGCTCTCTAGGTAGGGGATTCCTTCTTCACATCGCAGGCTTCTGGGTGCCGCCCACTATGATAATGGGAAATTTAGACCTGTGGAAGACCTCGGGGCGGGAGAAATCTGCCTGTCCGATCATTCTACCAACACCTTCCTAGGACCCCCACACCACAATCCGGGAATAGGATGGTCCGCCAGGGCTACGTCCTCAACTGAGTCCCGTGGAAAGCCTAATTCTGCCCTGACGAATCAGGTCAGCCATTCTCCCAGAGCCAAAGGCTAAGCCTAGGTTACGGGATCAGACTCTGGACACCGGAGGACTGAACCCAGGTCCTCCTGTGGATGGGAAAGTCAGTCTGTAGGAAGGACTCAGCCTCTCAGGCAGAAACTGACCCTTTCCTTCTGTGCTATCCAGTACCTTCAGATATATAGAAACCAGCATGCTCCCCTGAGGGCATTCCACCCTCTTGGCCTGTCCCGTCCAAAATTCCATCGGCTGAGGATTCTGCTGAGTCCCACCCTCAACTCAGCCCTTGGTGTGCCAGTATTGTGTGGCCAGTTCCGACATGCCTTGTTCCTAAAACATAACCCTAACCCTTACTCTAACCCTCACCTAAACATAACCCTAACCCTAACCCTAACCCTAACCCTAACCCTATACCTCACATGAAGCCGTGGGCGGCTGCTCAGCCTTCCAACCTCAGAGGCCTGGTTCCCAAAATCTCCCGATGGAAGAACCCTGAGCCACACTGCAGAATTGCACTTGATCACTATATAAAACATGCCTGAATATATTTATTTATTTATTTATTTATTTATAATGATTTTATTTATTTGTTGGACAGACTGAGATCACAAGTAGTCTGTGTTTTTGTCCGAAGGAAGGGGGAATAAGGCTCCCTGCAGTGGGGAGGGACCCGTGTCAAACTAGATTCCTCTTCCCTGGGATCTTGACCTGGGCCGAGGCAAGAGGTCACATCCAATGAGGTACACAGGTGTTCTGGAAAGCATACCCTATAGCAATGACCTTCAGCCTTAGCATAATGCGAAGCCCAAGTCATGTGCTCAGTCTTCTGTCCTCAAAGGCCTGGTTCCCAAACTCTCCCCATGGGGGAACCCTGAGCTGCCCCGCACAAATGACCTAGATTCCAATAGGAAATCATGCCCTCTCTTTTATATATTTATTATTTATGTATTTATTTATTTATTGCCTCAAGATTTTACTTTTTCATTTGCAGGGGGCGAAAAGATGTAGGCAGTGTTGCACGCCCAGAGAAGGGAAAGAAGGCTCCCTGATGAGGAGACAGCCCGATGTGGGGCTCCATCCCAGGACTCTGGGATCATGTCCTGAGCTGAAGGCAGTGGCCTAACCCACTGACTCACCCAGGTTTTACCAACAGCATTCACTTGTGAAATAACCTTCACGGTAATCCTGATGCAAAGCCCCTTCCCATGCTCAGGCTTCTGACCTCAGTAGCCTGGTCCATGAACTCTGCAGATGCGGGAACCCTGAGGTGTACCGCGCAAAGTCCATAGATCCCAATGGGAACGTTTGCCCTTTAGAAATGAGCTGAATCCGTAGAACAGGTGAAATCTGCATGCACCCCTTGGGACAGAGCTCCAAGGAGCGCCCACCTGAAGCGGGAACCAGGAGTTTGATGATCCCTCAGCAAGGGCCGGTAGGGCCTCCCATGTGCATCGGCCTAACCCTAACCTGAGGGTGCTTCTTCAGACTTCTATCCCCGGTTGCCTGCCCTGGTAGCCCTCTAGGTAGGGGATTCCTTCTTCACATCGCAGGCTTCTGGGTTCCGCCCACTATGATAATGGGAAATTTAGCTCTGTGGAAGACCCTCGGGGAGGGAAAATCTGCCTGTCCGATCATTCTACCAACAGCTCCCTAGGACCCCCACACCACAATCCGGGAATAGGATGGTCCGCCAGGTCTACGTCCTCAACTGAGTCCCGTGGAAAGCCTAATTCTGCCCTGACAAATCAGGTCAGCCATTCTCCCAGAGCCAAATGCTAAGCCTAGGTTACGGGATCAGACTCTGGACACCGGAGGACTGAACCCAGGTCCTCCTGTGGATGGGAAAGTCAGTCTGTAGGAAGGACTCAGACTCTCAGGCAGAAACTGACCCTTTCCTTCTGTGCTATCCAGTACCTTCAGATATATAGAAACCAGCATGCTCCCCTGAGGGCATTCCACCCTCTTGGCCTGTCCTGTCCAAAATTCCATCGCCTGAGGATTCTGCAGAGTCCCACCCTCAACTCAGCCCTTGGTGTGCCAGTATTGTGTGGCCAGTTCCGACATGCCTTGTTCCTAAAACATAACCCTAACCCTTACTCTAACCCTCACCTAAACATAACCCTAACCCTAACCCTAACCCTAACCCTAACCCTAACCCTAACCCTAACCCTTTACCTCACATGAAGCCGTGGTCGGCTGCTCAGCCTTCCAACCTCAGAGGCCTGGTTCCCAAAATCTCCCGATGGAAGAACCCTGAGCCACACTGCAGAATTGCACTTGATCACTATATAAAACATGCCTGAATATATTCATTTATTTATTTATAATGATTTTTTTTATTTGTTGGACAGACTGAGATCACAAGTAGGCTGTGTTTTTGTCTGAAGGAAGGGGGAATAAGGCTCCCTGCAGTGGGGAGGGCCCGGTGTCAAACTAGATTCCTCTTCCCTGGGATCTTGACCTGGGCCCAGGCAAGAGGTCACATCCAATGAGGTACACAGGTGTTCTGGAAAGCATACCCTATAGCAATGACCTTCAGCCTTAGCATAATGCGAAGCCCAAGTCATGTGCTCAGTCTTCTGTCCTCAAAGGCCTGGTTCCCAAACTCTCCCCATGGGGGAACCCTGAGCTGCCCCGCACAAATGACCTAGATTCCAATAGGAAATCATGCCCTCTCTTTTTTATATTTATTATTTATGTATTTATTTATTTATTGCCGCAAGATTTTACTTTTTCACTTTGCAGGAAGCGAAAAGATGTAGGCAGTGTTGCACGCCCAGAGAAGGGAAAGAAGGCTCCCTGCTGAGGAGACAGCCCGATGTGGGGCTCCATCCCAGGACTCTGGGATCATGTCCTGAGCTGAAGGCAATGGCCTAACCCACTGACTCACCCAGGTGTTACCAACAGCATTCACTTGTGAAATAACCTTCACGGTAATCCTGATGCAAAGCCCCTGTCCCATGCTCAGGCTTCTGTCCTCAGTAGCCTGGTCCATGAACTCTGCAGATGCGGGAACCCTGAGGTGCACCGCACAATGTCCATAGATGCCAATGGGAACGTTTGCCCTTTAGAAATGAGCTGAATCCGTAGAACAGGTGAAATCTGCATGCACCCCTTGGGACACAGCTCCAAGGAGCGCCCACCTGAAGTGGGAACCAGGAGTTTGATGATCCCTCAGCAAGGGCCGGTAGGGCCTCCCATGTGCATCGGCCTAACCCTAACCCGAGGGTGCTTCTTCAGACTTCTATCCCCGGTTGCCTGCCCTGGTAGCCCTCTAGGTAGGAAATTCCTTCTTCACATCGCAGGCCTCTGGGTGCCGCCCACTAGGCAAATGGGAAGTTTAGCCCTGTGGAAGAACCTCGGGGAGGGAGAAATCTGCCTGTCCGATCATTCTACCAACACCTTCCTAGGACCCCCACACCACAATCCGGGAATAGGATGGTCCGCCAGGGCTACGTCCTCAACTGAGTCCCGTGGAAAGCCTAATTCTGCCCTGACGAATCAGGACAGCCATTCACCCAGAGCCAAAGGCTAAGCCTAGTACGTGATCAGACTCTGGACACCGGAGGACTGAACCCAGGTCCTCCTGTGAATGGGAAAGTCAGTCTGTAGGAAGGACTCAGCCTCTCAGGCAGAAACTGACCCTTTCCTTCTGTGCTATCCAGTACCTTCAGATATATAGAAACCAGCATGCTCCCCTGAGGGCATTCCACCCTCTTGGCCTGTCCCGTCCAAAATTCCATCGCCTGAGGATTCTGCTGAGTCCCACCCTCAACACAGCCCTTGGTGTGCCAGTATTGTGTGGCCAGTTCCGACATGCCTTGTTCCTAAAACATAACCCTAACCCTTACTCTAACCCTCACCTAAACATAACCCTAACCCCAACCCTAACCCTAACCCTAACCCTAACCCTATACCTCACATGAAGCCGTGGTCGGCTGCTCAGCCTTCCAACCTCAGAGGCCTGGTTCCCAAAATCTCCCGATGGAAGAACCCTGAGCCACACTGCAGAATTCCACTTGATCACTATATAAAACATGCCTGAATATATTTATTTATTTATTTATAATGATTTTATTTATTTGTTGGACAGACTGAGATCACAAGTAGGCTGTGTTTTTGTCTGAAGGAAGGGGGAATAAGGCTCCCTGCAGTGGGGAGGGCCCCGTGTCAAACTACATTCCTCCTCCCTGGGATCTTGACCTGGGCCGAGGCAAGAGGTCACATCCAATGAGGTACACAGGTGTTCTGGAAAGCATACCCTATAGCAATGACCTTCAGCCTTAGCATAATGCGAAGCCCAAGTCATGTGCTCAGTCTTCTGTCCTCAAAGGCCTGGTTCCCAAACTCTCCCCATGGGGGAACCCTGAGCTGCCCCGCACAAATGACCTAGATTCCAATAGGAAATCATGCCCTCTCTTTTATATATTTATTATTTATGTATTTATTTATTTATTGCCTCAAGATTTTACTTTTTCACTTTGCAGGGCGGGAAAAGATGTAGGCAGTGTTGCACGCCCAGAGAAGGGAAAGAAGGCTCCCTGCTGAGGAGACAGCCCGATGTGGGGCTCCATCCCAGGACTCTGGGATCATGTCCTGAGCTGAAGGCAGTGGCCTAACCCACTGACTCACCCAGGTGTTACCAACAGCATTCACTTGTGAAATAACCTTCACGGTAATCCTGATGCAAAGCCCCTGTCCCATGCTCAGGTTTCTGTCCTCAGTAGCCTGGTCCATGAACTCTGCAGTTGCGGGAACCCTGAGGTGTACCGCACAATGTCCATAGATCCCAATGGGAACGTTTGCCCTTTAGAAATGAGCTGAATCCGTAGAACAGGTGAAATCTTCATGCAGCCCTTGGGAAACAGCTCCAAGGAGTGCCCACCTGAAGCGGGAACCAGGAGTTTGATGATCCCTCAGCAAGGGCCGGTAGGGCCTCCCATGTGCATCGGCCTAACCCTAACCCGAGGATGCTTCTTTAGACTTCTATCCCTGGTTGCCTGCCCTGGTAGCTCTCTAGGTAGGGGATTCCTTCTTCACATCGCAGGCTTCTGGGTGCCGCCCACTATGATAATGGGAATTTTAGCCCTGTGGAAGACCTCGGGGCGGGAGAAATCTGCCTGTCCGATCATTCTACCAACACCTTCCTAGGACCCCCACACCACAATCCGGGAATAGGATGGTCCGCCAGGGCTATGTCCTCAACTGAGTCCCGTGGAAAGCCTAATTCTGCCCTGACAAATCAGGTCAGCCATTCTCCCAGAGCCAAAGGCTAAGCCTAGGTTACGAGATCAGACTCTGGACACCGGAGGACTGAACCCAGGTCCTCCTGTGAATGGGAAAGTCAGTCTGTAGGAAGGACTCAGCCTCTCAGGCAGAAACTGACCCTTTCCTTCTGTGCTATCCAGTACCTTCAGATATATAGAAACCAGCATGCTCCCCTGAGGGCATTCCACCCTCTTGGCCTGTCCCGTCCAAAATTCCATCGCCTGAGGATTCTGCTGAGTCCCACCCTCAACTCAGCCCTTGGTGTGCCAGTATTGTGTGGCCAGTTCCGACATGCCTTGTTCCTAAGACATAACCCTAACCCTTACTCTAACCCTCACCTAAACATAACCCTAACCCTAACCCTAACCCTAACCCTAACCCTAACCGTATACCTCACATGAAGCCGTGGTCGACTGCTCAGCCTTCCAACCTCAGAGGCCTGGTTCCCAAAATCTCCCGATGGAAGAACCCTGAGCCACACTGCAGAATTCCACTTGATCACTATATAAAACATGCCTGAATATATTTATTTATTTATTTATAATGATTTCATTTATTTGTTGGACAGACTGAGATCACAAGTAGGCTGTGTTTTTGTCTGAAGGAAGGGGGAATAAGGCTCCCTGCAGTGGGGAGGGCCCCGTGTCAAACTAGATTCCTCTTCCCTGGGATCTTGACCTGGGCCGAGGCAAGAGGTCACATCCAATGAGGTACACAGGTGTTCTGGAAAGCATACCCTATAGCAATGACCTTCAGCCTTAGCATAATGCGAAGCCCAAGTCTTGTGCTCAGTCTTCTGTCCTCAAAGGCCTGGTTCCCAAAGGCTCCCCATGGGGGAACCCTGAGCTGCCCCGCACAAATGACCTAGATTCCAATAGGAAATCATGCCCTCTCTTTTATATATTTATTATTTATGTATTTATTTATTTATTGCCTCAAGATTTTACTTTTTCACTTTGCAGGAAGCGAATAGATGTAGGCAGTGTTGCACGCCCAGAGAAGGGAAAGAAGGCTCCCTGCTGAGGAGACAGCCTGATGTGGGGCTCCATCCCAGGACTCTGGGATCATGTCCTGAGCTGAAGGCAGTGGCCTAACCCACTGACTCACCCAGGTGTTACCAACAGCATTCACTTGTGAAATAACCTTCACGGTAATCCTGATGCAAAGCCCCTGTCCCATGCTCAGGCTTCTGTCCTCAGTAGCCTGGTCCATGAACTCTGCAGTTGCGGGAACCCTGAGGTGTACCACACAATGTCCATAGATCCCAATGGGAACGTTTGCCCTTTAGAAATGAGCTGAATCCGTAGAACAGGTGAAATCTTCATGCACCCCTTGGGACACAGCTCCAAGGAGCGCCCACCTGAAGCGGGAACCAGGAGTTTGATGATCCCTCAGCAAGGGCCGGTAGGGCCTCCCATGTGCATAGGCCTAACCCTATCCCGAGGATGCTTCTTTATACTTCTATCCCTGGTTGCCTGCCCTGGTAGCTCTCTAGGTAGGGGATTCCTTCTTCACATCGCAGGCTTCTGGGTGCCGCCCACTATGATAATGGGAAATTTAGACCTGTGGAAGACCTCGGGGCGGGAGAAATCTGCCTGTCCGATCATTCTACCAACACCTTCCTAGGACCCCCACACCACAATCCGGGAATAGGATGGTCCGCCAGGGCTATGTCCTCAACTGAGTCCCGTGGAAAGCCTAATTCTGCCCTGACAAATCAGGTCAGCCATTCTCCCAGAGCCAAAGGCTAAGCCTAGGTTACGGGATCAGACTCTGGACACCGGAGGACTGAACCCAGGTCCTCCTGTGAATGGGAAAGTCAGTCTGTAGGAAGGACTCAGCCTCTCAGGCAGAAACTGACCCTTTCCTTCTGTGCGATCCAGTACCTTCAGATATATAGAAACCAGCATGCTCCCCTGAGGGCATTCCACCCTCTTGGCCTGTCCCGTCCAAAATTCCATCGCCTGAGGATTCTGCTGAGTCCCACCCTCAACTCAGCCCTTGGTGTGCCAGTATTGTGTGGCCAGTTCCGACATGCCTTGTTCCTAAGACATAACCCTAAGCCTTACTCTAACCCTCACCTAAACATAACCCTAACCCTAACCCTAACCCTAACCCTAACCCTAACCGTATACCTCACATGAAGCCGTGGTCGGCTGCTCAGCCTTCCAACCTCAGAGGCCTGGTTCCCAAAATCTCCCGATGGAAGAACCCTGAGCCACACTGCAGAATTCCACTTGATCACTATATAAAACATGCCTGAATATATTTATTTATTTATTTATAATGATTTTATTTATTTGTTGGACAGACTGAGATCACAAGTAGGCTGTGTTTTTGTCTGAAGGAAGGGGGAATAAGGTTCCCTGCAGTGGGGAGGGCCCCGTGTCAAACTAGATTCCTCTTCCCTGGGATCTTGACCTGGGCCGAGGCAAGAGGTCACATCCAATGAGGTACACAGGTGTTCTGGAAAGCATACCCTATAGCAATGACCTTCAGCCTTAGCATAATGCGAAGCCCAAGTCATTTGCTCAGTCTTCTGTCCTCAAAGGCCTGGTTCCCAAACTCTCCCCATGGGGGAACCCTGAGCTGCCCCGCACAAATGACCTAGATTCCAATAGGAAATCATGCCCTCTCTTTTATATATTTATTATTTATGTATTTATTTATTTATTGCCTCAAGATTTTACTTTTTCATTTGCAGGGAGCGAAAAGATGTAGGCAGAGTTGCACGCCCAGAGAAGGGAAAGAAGGCTCCCTGCTGAGGAGACAGCCCGATGTGGGGCTCCATCCCAGGACTCTGGGATCATGTCCTGAGCTGAAGGCAGTGGCCTAACCCACTGACTCACCCAGGTGTTACCAACAGCATTCACTTGTGAAATAACCTTCACGGTAATCCTGATGCAAAGCCCCTGTCCCATGCTCAGGCTTCTGTCCTCAGTAGCCTGGTCCATGAACTCTGCAGATGCGGGAACCCTGAGGTGCACCGCACAATGTCCATAGATCCCAATGGGAACGTTTGCCCTTTAGAAATGAGCTGAATCCTTAGAACAGGTGAAATCTGCATGCACCCCTTGGGACACAGCTCCAAGGAGTGCCCACCTGAAGCGGGAACCAGGAGTTTGATGATCCCTCAGCAAGGGCCGGTAGGGCCTCCCATGTGCATCGGCCTAACCCTAACCCGAGGGTGCTTCTTCAGACTTCTATCCCCGGTTGCCAGCAGAGCTAACTTAGTTTTCATTTGTGATTATTATTTTTGTGTGGCGACCTGAGCCGAAGGCAGAGATTTTAACCCATTGAGCCACCCAGCTGCCCTAAAATATGTTTTTTTTTATATATAGAATTATCGATCTTGCCAAAATATGGAACTAGCTGGAACTGAATGCCTCCTTCAAAGTCAGCTCTGGAGAAATTATGCAAGTGTAATATGGAACTATTTCAGATATTAACCAAAAACAAAGAAATGATGATAAATTCCTTAAAAGACTCAAAGTTGCTCTTGACTGGTATGTTTCAAGCTCTATTCCTGGTTTGAGGACAGGTTTGAACAGGCCTGTCACTGTAGAAATCAGCTGGATGTTTAGAGGCTATCAGAACTGTACAAAAACCTTGAAGGGGTAAAGACTTGAAAATTCTTTAGAGAGATTAGCTCCCTAAGGCTTTATTCATCCACCCATTTTCCTCCAAACAATTAAGACTGATGGATGAGTGGCACCTGAGGGGCTCTCTCATCACGTGGGTGGTGGGTTAAGCCTCTGCCTTTATCTCAAGTCATGGTCTCTGGGTCCTGGGATCCAGCCCCACATCGGGCTCTGCTCAAAAGGAAGACTGCTTCCCTCCCTGTTTGCCTGCCGCTCTGCTTACTTGAGATCTCTCACTCTCTCTCTCTTCTGTGTGTCCAATAAATAAATAAATAAAATCTTTTAGAAAAGGCTGATGGATGCTAAATTATGAAAACTGTTCCCTCCAAATGATGCTTCTTCATAAGGATATAAGAATTTAAAATTGTAAGAATTTAAAATTGAAACTTGATTTTAGGATTTATCTTATAGAATAACATCAAGTGAAGGCAGTTATTATTAGTTCTGAAGTATTTGTGATTCTGAATTCTTGGCCTCATTAGTCAATTTATTTTTAATAAATTATCATTTCATATATAATAATATATATAATATACTATATGTAACATATATAACATATATAATATTTATAATAAATTCATTCATTTATTTATTATTGATTTATTTATTATTATTATGTATTTATTTATTAACTCAAACACAACAAAATGAATGACCTGATTGAAACATTGGCAAGGACTGGAACAGACACCTCACTGAAGTAGATATTGAGATGGCTATAATGATATGAAAAGATGCTGTGATGATCCACAGCATGTCTAATTAAGGAATTGTAAATTAAAAGAACAAAGAGGGGCGCCTGGATGGCTCAGTGGTTAAGCTGCTGCCTTTGGCTCAGGTCATGATCTCAGGGTCCTGGGATCGAGTTCCACGTTGGGCTCTCTGCTCAGCAGGAGCCTGCTTCCCTTTCTCTCTCTCTCTGACTGCCTCTCCGTCTTCTTGTGATCTCTCTCTGTCAAATAAATAAATAAAATCTTTCTAAAAATAAATAAATAAATAAATAAATAAAACAATGTTATATCACTACACATCTATTTGAGTGGCTAAAATCCAAAATACTGACCACATAAAATGCTTTTGACGATGAGGAACAAGAGAAACTCTCATTCATTCTGGTGAGAACACCAAAATGGTGCTACCACTTTGGAAGACAGTTGGGCAGTTTCTTACAAAACTAAACATATTCTTACCATATGATCCAACAATCGTGCTCCTTGGTACTCACGCAAAAGAGCAAAAACTTTGTGTACACAGAATCCTGCATATAAGCCTGTGTTTGTAACAGCTTTACCCATAAGTGCCAAGAGTTGGAAGTAACCAAGATGTCCTTCAGGAGGAGAATGGATAGATAAACTGTGGTCCATTGAAACAATGGGATATGATTCAGCGATAAAGAGAAATGGCTATCAAGCAATGAAAAGACATGGAACAAACTTAAAATCCATCATAATAAGTGAAAGAAGTCAATTTGAAAAAGCTTCATGTTGCAAGGTTCCAACTATATGAGCTTCTAGAAAAGGCAGAGCTATGCAAATGGTATAAAGGTCAGCGGTTTGTAGCAGTTAGGAGAGGAGGAGGATGAACAGGCAGAGCACAGAGGATTTTTAGGCCAGTGAAAATGTTCTGTATGATATGTATGATATTTTAGATATATATCGCTACATAGTTGTCAAAATGCATAAGATACTATACCAAGAGTGAACTCTATGAGAAAAGGTTTTTTTAAGATTTTATTTATTTATTTGACAGGCATCAAAGCAGGCAGAGAGGCAGGCGGGGAAAGCAGGGGTTGGGGGAAAGCAGGCTCCCTGCCAAGCAGAGAGTCTGGTCAGGGGCTCGATGCCAGGACCGTGAGATTAGGACCTGAGCCGAAGGCAGAAGCCTTAACCCAGTGAGCCACCCTGGTGTCCCACCAAGAGTGAACTCTAATGTAAACTGTGGACTTTGGGGTGATAATGATGTGTCAGTGTAGGGTCAGTGAGCGTGAAAAATTTCACCGTGGTACAGGATGTTGATAATGGGGAAGGCTGTGTATGTGGGGAAAGGGAATTTTACTTTGATCCCCAAACTACTCTAAAAAATGCAGTCTGTTAAAAAAAATCTTTATAATGCAATATAATACAAAACAAGAATGCATATCAAGAGAGAAATAATGTTTAAAGGGAACGAAGAACTTCAGGAATGTGTACCTAAGGATTGTGATTGCACATTTGTAGGAAGTCCACTTTGTCATTAGCAATTGTTTATCTGTGAAGTAGAAGTAACATAAAGAGTGATGAAAACTCACAAATGCAACATTAAAAAAATGCCATCTATGGGCTTTTAAAAAATGGAACAAAATTTGCTTGGCTTCTTAAGCTTTGTGGGGAATGAAGGGACAGAATTTAAATTCAGCTTTATATAAAAGATTGGATAATATGTTTCTACAAAGAAGGCTCCTCTGAGTAACATAGAAATAAACATGGTAGCAGAAAGTGGAAAAAAGGTTCCATCTCTTGTGAGCTCACGTTCTCTGAAACCCTGTCACTTAGTGGAGACAGTAGCTGTTCGATGAATAGAAAATGGTAGTCTTTCAGATTCCTGGGATTTTCACTAAGAATCGTGAATGGATTTTTTAAAAAAGATGTAAAGAAGGTCTACAGTGCAAGTACCTGAAAATAACGGACATTTTGGAGAGAATATTTTAATCAGCAGAGAAGGTCAAAATGACAAAGTTCCACGATCAGAGTAAACATATGGGATTAAAAATAAAAAATAAAAAAAAAAGATTTTTTTGAAATGACTTTTTTTTTTTTAAAGGAGCTTAAACAAATGTCCTTTTTAAGAGACAGTTGGCTGTTTAAACCAAAAGTACAACTCACTGAGAGAATCGCCGCATTATTTATTGGGGTAGAAAGGACCCGGAATGTAGAAAGACCCATTCTGCAGAGGGAAAAATAGAATCACTAACAGGCCTCATGCCTTGCACAGCCAGTGGCTAGAATCCCTGCCTCATGAGACCCTGTGCTAGAAGGCCGCTAGAACCATCTCAACTATATTAGTCTATCTTGGAAGCCAACAATGTTTGCCTCGTTAAGAGCACGATAACAATCAGTCACGTTATGTTATAATGATTGTCGATATCTTCAAAAGCCTTGTCAAGTTCCCTTTTGAGTAACCCTCACCCCACCCTTAGAGAAATTTATCTGTGGTTCACCTCTTTGAAATACCTCATTGTTGTACCACATTTACCATAGCCAAAAAAAAAAAAAAAAAAAAAAAGCTTTTTATTAACAAAGTGTCAGAAGGGGGCGCCACTGTAAACATGAGAGGTTTCGCTGCCAGGACAATTTTGTTGCAGAAACAGCTGAAAGCAATCAGGTCAGACAGAGCCAAGGGCTGAAGGGATATTTAAAATTACAAAAACTGAACCAAATCAAACCAAAACCAAAATCAAAACCAATGGCCAGGATTTCAAGTTTGCTACTAAAGGTATGACATTCTCCTAAGACATGCGCGTGACTTGATCAATATATTTATATACTTATATTTGAAGAAGAAGGAACTATTTGATGCAGCAAATGCATGTTGATTAAAAATTACCAGATATGGGGGCTCCTGGGTGGCTCCTTCGGCTCAGGTCATGATTTCAGGGTCCTGGGATGGAGCCCCACATCGGGCTCTCTGCGCCGCGGGGAGTCTGCTTCCCCCACCCTCTCTCTGCCTGCCTCTCTACCTACTTGTGATCTGTCTGTCAAATGGGTAAATAAGATCTTTAAAAAAAGAATTACTAGGTGTGAAATACATCGAGGGTATGGGAAGGAAAATGATTTCACCTGATCTGACTAGGAAGTGGTTGAAGCCGGAATTAAAGTGCTATATAAAGAGTAGAAGAGTAGAAGAGGGAAGGGGGTCAGAGCCTCCTGCCATTCCCAGGGCACCCAGAACCCAGAGAGTGAGGCCTTGGGTGCTTTCTAGTGACAGATTCAAGGCAATTTTTCGACTTTGGGACTTCAGAGCTAACTTAGTTTTCATTTGTGATTATTATTTTTGTGTGGCGACCTGAGTCGAAGGCAGAGATTTTAACCCATTGAGCCACCCAGTTGCCCTAAAATATGTTTTTTTTATATAGAATTATAGATCTTGCCAAAATGTGGAACTAGCTGGAACTGAATGCCTCCTTCAAAGTCAGCTCTGGAGAAATTATGCAAGTGTAATATGGAACTATTTCAGATATTAACCAAAAACAAAGAAATGATGATAAATTCCTTAAAAGACTCAAAGTTGCTCTTGACTGGTATGTTTCAAGCTCTATTCCTGGTTTGAGGACAGGTTTGAACAAGCCTGTCACTGTAGAAATCAGCTGGATGTTTAGAGGCTATCAGAACTGTACAAAAACCTTGAAGGGGTAAAGACTTGAAAATTCTTTAGAGAGATTAGCTCCCTAAGGCATTATTCATCCACCCATTTTCCTCCAAACAATTAAGACTGATGGATGAGTGGCACCTGAGAGGCTCTCTCATCACGTGGGTGCTGGGTTAAGCCTCTGCCTTTATCTCAAGTCCTGGTCTCTGGGTCCTGGGATCCAGCCCCACATCGGGCTCTGCTCAAAAGGAAGACTGCTTCCCTCCCTGTTTGCCTGCCTCTCTGCTTACTTGAGATCTCTCACTCTCTCTCTCTTCTGTGTGTCCAATAAATAAATAAAATCTTTTAGAAAAGGCTGATGGATTCTAAATTATGAAAACTGCTCCCTCCAAATGATGCTTCTTCATAAGGATTTAAGAATTTAAAATTGTAAGAATTTAAAATTGAAACTTGATCGTAGGATTTATCTTATAGAATAACATCAAGTGAAGGCAGTTATTATTAGTTCTGAAGTATTTGTGATTCTGAATTCTTGGCCTCATTAGTCAATTTATTTTTAATAAATTATCATTTCATATATAATAATATATATAATATACTATATGTAACATATGTAACATATATAATATATATAATAAATTCATTCATTTATTTATTATTGATTTATTTATTATTATTATGTATTTATTTATTAACTCAAACACAAGAAAATGAATGACCTGATTGAAACATTGGCAAGGACTGGAACAGACACCTCACTGAAGAAGATATTGAGATGGCTATAATGATATGAAAAGATGCTGTGATGATCCACAGCATGTCTAATTAAGGAATTGTAAATTAAAAGAACAAAGAGGGGCGCCTGGATGGCTCAGTCGGTTAAGCCGCTGCCTTTGGCTCAGGTCATGATCTCAGGGTCCTGGGATCTAGTTCCACGTTGGGCTCTCTGCTCAGCAGGAGCCTGCTTCCCTTTCTCTCTCTCTCTGACTGCCTCTCCGTCTTCTTGTGATCTCTCTCTGTCAAATAAATAAATAAAATCTTTCTAAAAATAAATAAATAAATAAATAAATAAAACAATGTTATATCACTACACATCTATTTGAGTGGCTAAAATCCAAAATACTGACCACATAAAATGCTTTTGACGATGAGGAACAAGAGAAACTCTCATTCATTCTGGTGAGAACACCAAAATGGTGCTACCACTTTGGAAGACAGTTGGGCAGTTTCTTACAAAACTAAACATATTCTTACCATATGATCCAGCAATAGTGCTCTTGGTACTCACGCAAAAGAGCAAAAACTTTGTGTACACAGAATCCTGCATATAAGCCTGTGTTTGTAACAGCTTTACCCATAAGTGCCAAGAGTTGGAAGTAACCAAGATGTCCTTCAGGAGGAGAATGGATAGATAAACTGTGGTCCATTGAAACAATGGGATATGATTCAGCGATAAAGAGAAATGGCTATCAAGCAATGAAAAGACATGGAACAAACTTAAAATCCATCATAATAAGTGAAAGAAGTCAATTTGAAAAAGCTTCATGTTGCAAGGTTCCAACTATATGAGCTTCTAGAAAAGGCAGAGCTATGCAAATGGTATAAAGGTCAGCGGTTTGTAGCAGTTAGGAGAGGAGGAGGATGAACAGGCAGAGCTCAGAGGATTTTTAGGCCAGTGAAAATGTTCTGTATGATATGTATGATATTTTAGATATATATCGCTACATAGTTGTCAAAATGCATAAGATACTATACCAAGAGTGAACTCTATGAGAAAAGGTTTTTTTTAAGATTTTATTTATTTATTTGACAGGCATCAAAGCAGGCAGAGAGGCAGGCGGGGAAAGCAGGGGTTGGGGGAAAGCAGGCTCCCTGCCAAGCAGAGAGTCTGGTCTGGGGCTCGATGCCAGGACCGTGAGATTAGGACCTGAGCCGAAGGCAGAAGCCTTAACCCAGTGAGCCACCCTGGTGTCCCACCAAGAGTGAACTCTAATGTAAACTGTGGACTTTGGGGTGATAATGATGTGTCAGTGTAGGGTCAGTGAGCGTGAAAAATTTCACCGTGGTACAGGATGTTGATAATGGGGAAGGCTGTGTATGTGGGGAAAGGGAATTTTACTTTGATCCCCAAACTACTCTAAAAAATGCAGTCTGTTAAAAAAAATCTTTATAATGCAATATAATACAAAACAAGAATGCATATCAAGAGAGAAATAATGTTTAAAGGGAACGAAGAACTTCAGGAATGTGTACCTAGGGATTTTGATTGCACCTTTGTAGGAAGTTCACATTGTCATTAGCAATTGTTTATCTGTGAAGTAGAAGTAACATAAAGAGTGATGAAAACTCACAAATGCAACATTAAAAAAATGCCATCTAGTGGCTTTTAAAAAATAGAACAAAATTTGCTTGGCTTCCTAAGCTTTGTGGGGAATGAAGGGACAGAATGTAAATTCAGCTTTATATAAAAGATTGGATAATATGTTTCTACAAAGAAGGCTCCTCTGAGTAACATAGAAATAAACATGGTAGCAGAAAGTGGAAAAAAGGTTACATCTCTTGTGAGCTCAAGTTCTCTGAAACCCTGTCACTTAGTGGAGACAGTAACTGTTCGATGAATAGCAAATGGTAGTCTTTCAGATTCCCTAGATTTTCACTAAGAATCGTGAATGGATTTTTTAAAAAAGATGTAAAGAAGGTCTACAGTGCAATTACCTGCAAATAACGGACATTTTGGAGAGAATATTTTAATCAGCAGAGAAGGTCAAAATGACAAAGTTCCACGATCAGAGTAAACATATGGGATTAAAAATAAAAAATTTAAAAAAAAAGATTTTTTTGAAAGGACTTTTTTTTTTTAAAGGAGCTTAAACAAATGTCCTTTTTAAGAGACAGTTGGCTGTTTAAACCAAAAGTACAACTCACTGAGAGAATCGCCGCATTATTTATTGGGGTAGAAAGGACCCGGAATGTAGAAAGACCCATTCTGCAGAGGAAAAAATAGAATCATTAACAGGCCTCATGCCTTGCACAGCCAGTGGCTAGAATCCCTGCCTCATGAGACCCTGTGCTAGAAGGCCGCTAGAACCATCTCAACTATATTAGTCTATCTTGGAAGCCAACAAGTGTTTGCCCCGTTAAGAGCACAGTAACAATCAGTCACGTTATGTTATAATGATTGTCGATATCTTCAAAAGCCTTGTCAAGTTCCCTTTTGAGTAACCCTCACCCCACCCTTAGAGAAATTTATCTGTGGTTCACCTCTTTGAAATACCTCATTGTTGTACCACATTTACCATAGCCAAAAAAAAAAAAAAAAAGCTTTTTATTAACAAAGTGTCAGAAGGGGGCGCCACTGTAAACATGAGAGGTTTCGCTGCTGGGACAATTTTGTTGCAGAAACAGCTGAAAGCAATCAGGTCAGACAGAGCCAAGGGCTGGAGGGATTTTTAAAATTACAAAAAGCGAACCAAATCAAACCAAAACCAAAATCCAAACCAATGGCCAAGATTTCAAGTTTGCTACTAAAGGTATGACATTCTCCTAAGACAAGCGCGTGACTTGATCAATATATTTATATACTTATATTTGAAGAAGAAGGAACTATTTGATGCAGCAAATGCACGTTGATTAAAAATTACCAGATATGGGGGCTCCTGGGTGTCTCAGTGGTTTAGGCCTCTGCCTTCGGCTCAGGTCATGATTTCAGGGTCCTGGGATGGAGCCCCACATTGGGCTCTCTGCGCAGCGGGGAGCCTGCATCCCCCACCCTCTCTCTGCCTGCCTCTCTACCTACTTGTGATCTGTCTGTCAAATGGGTAAATAAGATCTTTAAAAAAAGAATTACTAGGTGTGAAATACATCGAGGGTATTGGAAGGAAATGATTTCACCTGATCTGACTAGGAAGTGGTTGAAGCAGGAATTAAAGTGCTATATAAAGAGTAGAAGAGTAGAAGAGGGGAGGGGGTCAGAGCCTCCTGCCAATTCCATGGCACCCAGAACCCAGAGATTGAGGCCTTGGGTGCTTTCTAGTGACAGATTCAAGGCAATTTTTCGACTTTGGGACTTCAGAGCTAACTTAGTTTTTATTTGTGATTATTATTTTTGTGTGGGGTCCTGAGCCGAAGGCAGAGATTTTAACCCATTGAGCCACCCAGTTGCCCTAAAATATGTTTTTTTTATATAGAATTATAGATCTTGCCAAAATATGGAACTAGCTGGAACTGAATGCCTCCTTCAAAGTCAGCTCTGGAGAAATTATGCAAGTGTAATATGGAACTATTTCAGATATTAACCAAAAACAAAGAAATGATGATAAATTCCTTAAAAGACTCAAAGTTGCTCTTGACTGGTATGTTTCAAGCTCTATTCCTGGTTTGAGGACAGGTTTGAACAGGCCTGTCACTGTAGAAATCAGCTGGATGTTTAGAGGCTATCAGAACTGTACAAAAACCTTGAAGGGGTAAAGACGTGAAAATTCTTTAGAGAGATTAGCTCCCTAAGGCATTATTCATCCACACATTTTCCTCCAAACAATTAAGACTGATGGATGAGTGGCACCTGAGGGGCTCTCTCATCACGTGGGTGGTGGGTTAAGCCTCTGCCTTTATCTCAAGTCATGGTCTCTGGGTCCTGGGATCCAGCCCCACATCGGGCTCTGCTCAAAAGGAAGACTGCTTCCCTCCCTGTTTGCCTGCCTCTCTGCTTACTTGAGATCTCTCACTCTCTCTCTCTTCTGTGTGTCCAATAAATAAATAAAATCTTTTAGAAAAGGCTGATGGATGCTAAATTATGAAAACTGCTCCCTCCAAATGATGCTTCTTCATAAGGATTTAAGAATTTAAAATTGTAAGAATTTAAAATTGAAACTTGATCGTAGGATTTATCTTATAGAATAACATCAAGTGAAGGCAGTTATTATTAGTTCTGAAGTATTTGTGATTCTGAATTCTTGGCCTCAGTCAATTTATTTTTAATAAATTATCATTTCATATATAATAATATATATAATATACTATATGTAACATATATAACATATATAATATATATAATAAATTCATTCATTTATTTATTATTGATTTATTTATTATTATTATGTATTTATTTATTAACTCAAACACAACAAAATGAATGACCTGATTGAAACATTGGCAAGGACTGGAACAGACACCTCACTGAAGTAGATATTGAGATGGCTATAATGATATGAAAAGATGCTGTGATGATCCACAGCATGTCTAATTAAGGAATTGTAAATTAAAAGAACAAAGAGGGGCGCCTGGATGGCTCAGTGGGTTAAGCCGCTGCCTTTGGCTCAGGTCATGATCTCAGGGTCCTGGGATCGAGTTCCACGTTGGGCTCTCTGCTCAGCAGGAGCCTGCTTCCCTTTCTCTCTCTCTCTGACTGCCTCTCCGTCTTCTTGTGAACTCTCTCTGTCAAATAAATAAATAAAATCTTTTTAAAAATAAATAAATAAATAAATAAATAAATAAAACTATGTTATATCACTACACATCTATTAGAGTGGCTAAAATCCAAAATACTGACAACATAAAATGCTTTTGACGATGAGGAACAAGAGAAACTCTCATTCATTCTGGTGAGAACACCAAAATGGTGCTACCACTTTGGAAGACAGTTGGGCAGTTTCTTACAAAACTAAACATATTCTTACCATATGATCCAGCAATCGTGCTCCTTGGTACTCATCCAAAAGAGTGAAAACTTTGTGTACACAGAATCCTGCATATAAACCTGTGTTAGTAACAGCTTTACCCATAAGTGCCAAGAGTTGGAAGTAACCAAGATGTCCTTCAGGAGGAGAATGGATAGATAAACTGTGGTCCATTGAAACAATGGGATATGATTCAGCGATAAAGAGAAATGGCTATCAAGCAATGAAAAGACATGGAACAAACTTAAAATCCATCATAATAAGTGAAAGAAGTCAATTTGAAAAGCTTCATGTTGCAAGGTTCCAACTATATGAGCTTCTAGAAAAGGCAGGGCTATGCAAATGGTATAAAGGTCAGCGGTTTGTAGCAGTTAGGAAAGGAGGAGGATGAACAGGCAGTGCACAGAGGATTTTTAGGCCAGTGAAAATGTTCTGTATGATATGTATGATATTTTAGATATATATCGCTACATAGTTGTCAAAATGCATATGATACTATACCAAGAGTGAACTCTATGAGAAAAGGTTTTTTTAAGATTTTATTTATTTATTTGACAGGCATCAAAGCAGGCAGAGAGGCAGGCGGGGAAAGCAGGGGTTGGGGGAACGCAGGCTCCCTGCCAAGCGGAGAGTCTGGTCTGGGGCTCGATGCCAGGACCGTGAGATTATGACCTGAGCCGAAGGCAGAAGCCTTAACCCAGTGAGCCACCCTGGTGTCCCACCAAGAGTGAACTCTAATGTAAACTGTGGACTTTGGGGTGATAATGATGTGTCAGTGTAGGGTCAGTGAGCGTGAAAAATTTCACCGTGGTACAGGGTATTGATAATGGGGAAGGCTGTGTGTATGTGGGGAAAGGGAATTTTACTTTGATCCCCAAACTACTCTAAAAAATGCAGTCTGTTAAAAAAAATCTTTATAATGCAATATAATACAAAACAAGAATGCATATCAAGAGAGAAATAATGTTTAAAGGGAACGAAGAACTTCAGGAATGTGTACCTAGGGATTTTGATTGCACCTTTGTAGGAAGTTCACATTGTCATTAGCAATTGTTTATCTGTGAAGTAGAAGTAACATAAAGAGTGATGAAAACTCACAAATGCAACATTAAAAAAATGCCATCTAGTGGCTTTTAAAAAATAGAACAAAATTTGCTTGGCTTCCTAAGCTTTGTGGGGAATGAAGGGACAGAATTTAAATTCAGCTTTATATAAAAGATTGGATAATATGTTTCTACAAAGAAGGCTCCTCTGAGTAACATAGAAATAAACATGGTAGCAGAAAGTGGAAAAAAGGTTACATCTCTTGTGAGCTCAAGTTCTCTGAAACCCTGTCACTTAGTGGAGACAGTAACTGTTCGATGAATAGCAAATGGTAGTCTTTCAGATTCCCTAGATTTTCACTAAGAATCGTGAATGGATTTTTTAAAAAAGATGTAAAGAAGGTCTACAGTGCAAGTACCTGCAAATAACGGACATTTTGGAGAGAATATTTTAATCAGCAGAGAAGGTCAAAATGACAAAGATCCACGATCAGAGTAAACATATGGGATTAAAAATAAAAAATAAAAAAAAAAAGATTTTTTTTAAAGGACTTTTTTTTTTTTAAAGGAGCTTAAACAAATGTCCTTTTTAAGAGACAGTTGGCTGTTTAAACCAAAAGTACAACTCACTGAGAGAATCGAAGCATTATTTATTGGGGTAGAAAGGACCCGGAATGTAGAAAGACCCATTCTGCAGAGGAAAAAATAGAATCATTAACAGGCCTCATGCCTTGCACAGCCAGTGGCTAGAATCCCTGCCTCATGAGACCCTGTGCTAGAAGGCCGCTAGAACCATCTCAACTATATTAGTCTATCTTGGAAGCCAACAAGTGTTTGCCCCGTTAAGAGCACAGTAACAATCAGTCACGTTATGTTATAATGATTGTCGATATCTTCAAAAGCCTTGTCAAGTTCCCTTTTGAGTAACCCTCACCCCACCCTTAGAGAAATTTATCTGTGGTTCACCTCTTTGAAATACCTCATTGTTGTACCACATTTACCATAGCCAAAAAAAAAAAAAAAAAAAAAGCTTTTTATTAACAAAGTGTCAGAAGGGGGCGCCACTGATAACATGAGAGGTTTCGCTGCTGGGACAATTTTGTTGCAGAAACAGCTAAAAGCAATCAGGTCAGACAGAGCCAAGGGCTGGAGGGATTTTTAAAATTACAAAAAGCGAACCAAATCAAACCAAAACCAAAATCCAAACCAATGGCCAAGATTTCAAGTTTGCTACTAAAGGTATGACATTCTCCTAAGACAAGCGCGTGACTTGATCAATATATTTATATACTTATATTTGAAGAAGAAGGAACTATTTGATGCAGCAAATGCACGTTGATTAAAAATTACCAGATAGGGGGCTCCTAGGTGTCTCAGTGGTTTAGGCCTCTGCCTTCGGCTCAGGTCATGATTTCAGGGTCCTGGGATGGAGCGCCACATCGGGCTCTCTACGCAGCGGGGAGCCTGCTTCCCCCACCCTCTCTCTGCCTGCCTCTCTACCTAGTTGTGATCTGTCTGTCAAATGGGTAAATAAGATCTTTAAAAAAAGAATTACTAGGTGTGAAATACATCGAGGGTGTGGGAAGGAAAATGATTTCACCTGATCTGACTAGGAAGTGGTTGAAGCAGGAATTAAAGTGCTATATAAAGAGTAGAAGAGTAGAAGAGGGGAGGGGGTCAGAGCCTCCTGCCAATTCCATGGCACCCAGAACCCAGAGATTGAGGCCTTGGGTGCTTTCTAGTGACAGATTCAAGGCAATTTTTCGACTTTGGGACTTCAGAGCTAACTTAGTTTTCATTTGTGATTATTATTTTTGTGTGGGGTCCTGAGCCGAAGGCAGAGATTTTAACCCATTGAGCCACCCAGTTGCCCTAAAATATGTTTTTTTTATATAGAATTATAGATCTTGCCAAAATATGGAACTAGCTGGAACTGAATGCCTCCTTCAAAGTCAGCTCTGGAGAAATTATGCAAGTGTAATATGGAACTATTTCAGATATTAACCAAAAACAAAGAAATGAAGATAAATTCCTTAAAAGACTCAAAGTTGCTCTTGACTGGTATGTTTCAAGCTCTATTCCTGGTTTGAGGACAGGTTTGAACAGGCCTGTCACTGTAGAAATCAGCTGGATGTTTAGAGGCTATCAGAACTGTACAAAAACCTTGAAGGGGTAAAGACGTGAAAATTCTTTAGAGAGATTAGCTCCCTAAGGCATTATTCATCCACACATTTTCCTCCAAACAATTAAGACTGATGGATGAGTGGCACCTGAGGGGCTCTCTCATCACGTGGGTGCTGGGTTAAGCCTCTGCCTTTATCTCAAGTCATGGTCTCTGGGCCCTGGGATCCAGCCCCACATCGGGCTCTGCTCAAAAGGAAGACTGCTTCCCTCCCTGTTTGCCTGCCTCTCTGCTTAATTGAGATCTCTCACTCTCTCTCTCTTCTGTGTGTCCAATAAATAAATAAAATCTTTTAGAAAAGGCTGATGGATGCTAAATTATGAAAACTGCTCCCTCCAAATGATGCTTCTTCATAAGGATTTAAGAATTTAAAATTGTAAGAATTTAAAATTGAAACTTGATCGTAGGATTTATCTTATAGAATAACATCAAGTGAAGGCAGTTATTATTAGTTCTGAAGTATTTGTGATTCTGAATTCTTGGCCTCAGTCAATTTATTTTTAATAAATTATCATTTCATATATAATAATATATATAATATACTATATGTAACATATATAACATATATAATATATATAATAAATTCATTCATTTATTTATTATTGATTTATTTATTATTATTATGTATTTATTTATTAACTCAAACACAACAAAATGAATGACCTGATTGAAACATTGGCAAGGACTGGAACAGACACCTCACTGAAGTAGATATTGAGATGGCTATAATGATATGAAAAGATGCTGTGATGATCCACAGCATGTCTAATTAAGGAATTGTAAATTAAAAGAACAAAGAGGGGCGCCTGGATGGCTCAGTGGGTTAAGCCGCTGCCTTTACTCAGGTCATGATCTCAGGGTCCTGGGATCGAGTTCCACGTTGGGCTCTCTGCTCAGCAGGAGCCTGCTTCCCTTTCTCTCTCTCTCTGACTGCCTCTCCGTCTTCTTGTGAACTCTCTCTGTCAAATAAATAAATAAAATCTTTTTAAAAATAAATAAATAAATAAATAAATAAATAAATAAAACTATGTTATATCACTACACATCTATTAGAGTGGCTAAAATCCAAAATACTGACAACATAAAATGCTTTTGACGATGAGGAACAAGAGAAACTCTCATTCATTCTGGTGAGAACACCAAAATGGTGCTACCACTTTGGAAGACAGTTGGGCAGTTTCTTACAAAACTAAACATATTCTTACCATATGATCCAGCAATCGTGCTCCTTGGTACTCTTCCAAAAGAGCGAAAACTTTGTGTACACAGAATCCTGCATATAAACCTGTGTTAGTAACAGCTTTACCCATAAGTGCCAAGAGTTGGAAGTAACCAAGATGTCCTTCAGGAGGAGAATGGATAGATAAACTGTGGTCCATTGAAACAATGGGATATGATTCAGCGATAAAGAGAAATGGCTATCAAGCAATGAAAAGACATGGAACAAACTTAAAATCCATCATAATAAGTGAAAGAAGTCAATTTGAAAAAGCTTCATGTTGCAAGGTTCCAACTATATGAGCTTCTAGAAAAGGCAGAGCTATGCAAATGGTATAAAGGTCAGCGGTTTGTAGCAGTTAGGAGAGGAGGAGGATGAACAGGCAGAGCACAGAGGATTTTTAGGCCAGTGAAAATGTTCTGTATGATATGTATGATATTTTAGATATATATCGCTACATAGTTGTCAAAGTGCATAAGATACTATACCAAGAGTGAACTCTATGAGAAAAGGTTTTTTTAAGATTTTATTTATTTATTTGACAGGCATCAAAGCAGGCAGAGAGGCAGGCGGGGAAAGCAGGGGTTGGGGGAAAGCAGGCTCCCTGCCAAGCAGAGAGTCTGGTCTGGGGCTCCATGCCAGGACCGTGAGATTATGACCTGAGCCGAAGTCAGAAGCCTTAACCCACTGAGCCACCCTGGTGCCCAACCGAGAGTGAACTCTAATGTAAACTGTGGACTTTGGGGTGATAATGATGTGTCAGTGTAGGGTCAGTGAGCGTGAAAAATTTCACTGTGGTACAGGGTGTTGATAATGGGGAAGGCTGTGTGTATGTGGGGAAAGGGAATTTTACTTTGATCCCCAAACTACTCTAAAAAATGCAGTCTGTTAAAAAAAATCTTTATAATGCAATATAATACAAAACAAGAATGCATATCAAGAGAGAAATAATGTTTAAAGGGAATGAAGAACTTCAGGAATGTGTACCTAGGGATTTTGATTGCACCTTTGTAGGAAGTTCACATTGTCATTAGCAATTGTTTATCTGTGAAGTAGAAGTAACATAAAGAGTGATGAAAACTCACAAATGCAACATTAAAAAAATGCCATCTAGGGGCTTTTAAAAAATAGAACAAAATTTGCTTGGCTTCCTAAGCTTTGTGGGGAATGAAGGGACAGAATTTAAATTCAGCTTTATATAAAAGATTGGATAATATGTTTCTACAAAGAAGGCTCCTCTGAGTAACATAGAAATAAACATGGTAGCAGAATGTGGAAACAAGGTTACATCTCTTGTGAGCTCAAGTTCTCTGAAACCCTGTCACTTAGTGGAGACAGTAACTGTTTGATGAATAGCAAATAGTAGTCTTTCAGATTCCCTAGATTTTCACTAAGAATCGTGAATGGATTTTTTAAAAAAGATGTAAAGAAGGTTTACAGTGCAAGTACCTGCAAATAACGGACATTTTGGAGAGAATATTTTAATCAGCAGAGAAGGTCAAAATGACAAAGTTCCACGATCAGAGTAAACATATGGGATTAAAAATAAAAAATAAAAAAAAAAGATTTTTTTGAAAGGACTTTTTTTTTTCAAAGGAGCTTAAACAAATGTCCTTTTTAAGAGACAGTTGGCTGTTTAAACCAAAAGTACAACTCACTGAGAGAATCGCCGCATTATTTATTGGGGTAGAAAGGACCCGGAATGTAGAAAGACCCATTCTGCAGAGGAAAAAATAGAATCATTAACAGGCCTCATGCCTTGCACAGCCAGTGGCTAGAATCCCTGCCTCATGAGACCCTGTGCTAGAAGGCCGCTAGAACCATCTCAACTATATTAGTCTATCTTGGAAGCCAACAAGTGTTTGCCCCGTTAAGAGCACGGTAACAATCAGTCACGTTATGTTATAATGATTGTCGATATCTTCAAAAGCCTTGTCAAGTTCCCTTTTGAGTAACCCTCACCCCACCCTTAGAGAAATTTATCTGTGGTTCACCTCTTTGAAATACCTCATTGTTGTACCACATTTACCATAGCCAAAAAAAAAAAAAAAAAAGCTTTTTATTAACAAAGTGTCAGAAGGGGGCGCCACTGTAAATATGAGAGGTTTCGCTGCTGGGACAATTTTGTTGCAGAAACAGCTGAAAGCAATCAGGTCAGACAGAGCCAAGGGCTGGAGGGATTTTTAAAATTACAAAAAGCGAACCAAATCAAACCAAAACCAAAATCCAAACCAATGGCCAAGATTTCAAGTTTGCTACTAAAGGTATGACATTCTCCTAAAACAAGCGCGTGACTTGATCAATATATTTATATACTTATATTTGAAGAAGAAGGAACTATTTGATGCAGCAAATGCACGTTGATTAAAAATTACCAGATATGGGGGCTCCTGGGTGTCTCAGTGGTTTAGGCCTCTGCATACGGCTCAGGTCATGATTTCAGGGTCCTGGGATGGAGCCCCACATCGGGCTTTCTGCGCAGCGGGGAGCCTGCTTCCCCCACCCTCTCTCTGCCTGCCTCTCTACCTACTTGTGATCTGTCTGTCAAATGGGTAAATAAGATCTTTAAAAAAAGAATTACTAGGTGTGAAATACATCGAGGGTATGGGAAGGAAAATGATTTCACCTGATCTGACTAGGAAGTGGTTTAAGCCAGAATTAAAGTGCTATATAAAGAGTAGAAGAGTAGAAGAGGGGAGAGGTAGAGCCTCCTACCAATTCCATGGCACCCAGAACCCAGAGATTGAGGCCTTGGGTGCTTTCTAGTGACAGATTCAAGGCAATTTTTCGACTTTGGGACTTCAGAGCTAACTTAGTTTTCATTGTGATTATTATTTTTGTGTGGGGTCCTGAGCCGAAGGCAGAGATTTTAACCCATTGAGCCACCCAGTTGCCCTAAAATATGTTTTTTTTTATATAGAATTATAGATCTTGCCAAAATATGGAACTAGCTGGAACTTAATGCCTCCTTCAAAGTCAGCTCTGGAGAAATTATGCAAGTGTAATATGGAACTATTTCAGATATTAACCAAAAACAAAGAAATGATGATAAATTCCTTAAAAGACTCAAAGTTGCTCTTGACTGGTATGTTTCAAGCTCTATTCCTGGTTTGAGGACAGGTTTGAACAGGCCTGTCACTGTAGAAATCAGCTGGATGTTTAGAGGCTATCAGAACTGTACAAAAACCTTGAAGGGGTAAAGACGTGAAAATTCTTTAGAGAGATTAGCTCCCTAAGGCATTATTCATCCACACATTTTCCTCCAAACAATTAAGACTGATGGATGAGTGGCACCTGAGGGGCTCTCTCATCACGTGGGTGGTGGGTTAAGCCTCTGCCTTTATCTCAAGTCATGGTCTCTGGGTCCTGGGATCCAGCCCCACATCGGGCTCTGCTCAAAAGGAAGACTGCTTCCCTCCCTGTTTGCCTGCCTCTCTGCTTACTTGAGATCTCTCACTCTCTCTCTCTTCTGTGTGTCCAATAAATAAATAAAATCTTTTAGAAAAGGCTGATGGATGCTAAATTATGAAAACTGCTTCCTCCAAATGATGCTTCTTCATAAGGATTTAAGAATTTAAAATTGTAAGAATTTAAAATTGAAACTTGATCGTAGGATTTATCTTATAGAATAACATCAAGTGAAGGCAGTTATTATTAGTTCTGAAGTATTTGTGATTCTGAATTCTTGGCCTCATTAGTCAATTTATTTTTAATAAATTATCATTTCATATATAATAATATATATAATATACTATATGTAACATATATAACATATATAATATATATAATAAATTCATTCATTTATTTATTATTGATTTATTTATTATTATTATGTATTTATTTATTAACTCAAACACAACAAAATGAATGACCTGATTGAAACATTGGCAAGGACTGGAACAGACACCTCACTGAAGTAGATATTGAGATGGCTATAATGATATGAAAAGGTGCTGTGATGATCCACAGCATGTCTAATTAAGGAATTGTAAATTAAAAGAACAAAGAGGGGCGCCTGGATGGCTCAGTGGGTTAAGCCGCTGCCTTTGGCTCAGGTCATGATCTCAGGGTCCTGGGATCGAGTTCCACGTTGGGCTCTCTGCTCAGCAGGAGCCTGCTTCCCTTTCTCTCTCTCTCTGACTGCCTCTCCGTCTTCTTGTGATCTCTCTCTGTCAAATAAATAAATAAAATCTTTTTAAAAATAAATAAATAAATAAATAAATAAAACTATGTTATATCACTACACATCTATTAGAGTGGCTAAAATCCAAAATACTGACAACATAAAATGCTTTTGACGATGAGGAACAAGAGAAACTCTCATTCATTCTGGTGAGAACACCAAAATGGTGCTACCACTTTGGAAGACAGTTGGGCAGTTTCTTACAAAACTAAACATATTCTTACCATATGATCCAGCAATCGTGCTCCTTGGTACTCATCCAAAAGAGCGAAAACTTTGTGTACACAGAATCCTGCATATAAACCTGTGTTTGTAACAGCTTTACCCATAAGTGCCAAGAGTTGGAAGTAACCAAGATGTCCTTCAGGAGGAGAATGGATAGATAAACTGTGGTCCATTGAAACAATGGGATATGATTCAGCGATAAAGAGAAATGGCTATCAAGCAATGAAAAGACATGGAACAAACTTAAAATCCATCATAATAAGTGAAAGAAGTCAATTTGAAAAAGCTTCATGTTGCAAGGTTCCAACTATATGGGCTTCTAGAAAAGGCAGAGCTATGCAAATGGTATAAAGGTCAGCGGTTTGTAGCAGTTAGGAGAGGAGGAGGATGAACAGGCAGAGCACAGAGGATTTTTAGGCCAGTGAAAATGTTCTGAATGATATGTATGATATTTTAGATATATATCGCTACATAGTTGTCAAAATGCATAAGATACTATACCAAGAGTGAACTCTATGAGAAAAGGTTTTTTTAAGATTTTATTTATTTATTTGACAGGCATCAAAGCAGGCAGAGAGGCAGGCGGGGAAAGCAGGGGTTGGGGGAAAGCAGGCTCCCTGCCAAGCAGAGAGTCTGGTCAGGGGCTCGATGCCAGGACCGTGAGATTATGACCTGAGCCAAAGGCAGAAGCCTTAACCCACTGAGCCACCCTGGTGCCCAACCGAGAGTGAACTCTAATGTAAACTGTGGACTTTGGGGTGATAATGATGTGTCAGTGTAGGGTCAGTGAGCGTGAAAAATTTCACCGTGGTACAGGGTGTTGATAATGGGGAAGGCTGTGTGTATGTGGGGAAAGGGAATTTTCCTTTGATCCCCAAACTACTCTAAAAAATGCAGTCTGTTAAAAAAAAATCTTTATAATGCAATATAATACAAAACAAGAATGCATATCAAGAGAGAAATAATGTTTAAAGGGAACGAAGAACTTCAGTAATGTGTACCTAGGGATTTTGATTGCACCTTTGTAGGAAGTTCACATTGTCATTAGCAATTGTTTATCTGTGAAGTAGAAGTAACATAAAGAGTGATGAAAACTCACAAATGCAACATTAAAAAAATGCCATCTAGGGGCTTTTAAAAAATAGAACAAAATTTGCTTGGCTTCCTAAGCTTTGTGGGGAATGAAGGGACAGAATTTAAATTCAGCTTTATATAAAAGATTGGATAATATGTTTCTACAAAGAAGGCTCCTCTGAGTAACATAGAAATAAACATGGTAGCAGAAAGTGGAAAAAAGGTTACATCTCTTGTGAGCTCAAGTTCTCTGAAACCCTGTCACTTAGTGGAGACAGTAACTGTTTGATGAATAGCAAATGGTAGTCTTTCAGATTCCCTAGATTTTCACTAAGAATCGTGAATGGATTTTTTAAAAAAGATGTAAAGAAGGTCTACAGTGCAAGTACCTGCAAATAACGGACATTTTGGAGAGAATATTTTAATCAGCAGAGAAGGTCAAAATGACAAAGTTCCACGATCAGAGTAAACATATGGGATTAAAAATAAAACATAAAAAAAAAAAAGTTTTTTTGAAAGGACTTTTTTTTTTAAAGGAGCTAAAACAAATGTCCTTTTTAAGAGACAGTTGGCTGTTTAAACCAAAAGTACAACTCACTGAGAGATCGCCGCATTATTTATTGGGGTGGAAAGGACCCGGAATGTAGAAAAACCCATTCTGCAGAGGAAAAAGTTGAATCACTAACAGGCCTCATGCCTTGCACAGCCAGTGGCTAGAATCCCTGCCTCATGAGACCCTGTGCTAGAAGGCCGCTAGAACCATCTCAACTATATTAGTCTATCTTGGAAGCCAACAAGTGTTTGCCCCGTTAAGAGCACAGTAACAATCAGTCACGTTATGTTATAATGATTGTCGATATCTTCAAAAGCCTTGTCAAGTTCCCTTTTGAGTAACCCTCACCCCACCCTTAGAGAAATTTATCTGTGGTTCACCTCTTTGAAATACCTCATTGTTGTACCACATTTACCATAGCCAAAAAAAAAAAAAAAAAAGCTTTTTATTAACAAAGTGTCAGAAGGGGGCGCCACTGTAAACATGAGAGGTTTCGCTGCTGGGACAATTTTGTTGCAGAAACAGCTGAAAGCTATCAGGTCAGACAGAGCCAAGGGCTGGAGGGATTTTTAAAATTACAAAAAGCGAACCAAATCAAACCAAAACCAAAATCCAAACCAATGGCCAAGATTTCAAGTTTGCTACTAAAGGTATGACATTCTCCTAAGACAAGCGCGTGACTTGATCAATATATTTATATACTTATATTTGAAGAAGAAGGAACTATTTGATGCAGCAAATGCACGTTGATTAAAAATTACCAGATATGGGGGCTCCTGGGTGGCTCCTTCGGCTCAGGTCATGATTTCAGGGTCCTGGGATGGAGCCCCACATCGGGCTCCCTGCGCAGCGGGGAGCCTGCTTCCCCCACCCTCTCTCTGCCTGCCTCTCTACCTACTTGTGATCTGTCTGTCAAATGGGTAAATAAGATCTTTAAAAAAAGAATTACTAGGTGTGAAATACATCGAGGTTTATGGGAAGGAAAATGATTTCACCTGATCTGACTAGGAAGTGGTTGAAGCCGGAATTAAAGTGCTATATAAAGAGTAGAAGAGTAGAAGAGGGAAGGGGTTCAGAGCCTCCTGCCATTCCCAGGGCACCCAGAACCCAGAGATTGAGGCCTTGGGTGCTTTCTAGTGACAGATTCAAGGCAATATTTTCGACTTTGGGACTTCAGAGCTAACTTAGTTTTCATTTGTGATTATTATTTTTGTGTGGGGTCCTGAGCCGAAGGCAGAGATTTTAACCCATTGAGCCACCCAGTTGCCCTAAAATATGTTTTTTTTATATAGAATTATAGATCTTGCCAAAATGTGGAACTAGCTGGAACTGAATGCCTCCTTCAAAGTCAGCTCTGGAGAAATTATGCAAGTGTAATATGGAACTATTTCAGATATTAACCAAAAACAAAGAAATGATGATAAATTCCTTAAAAGACTCAAAGTTGCTCTTGACAGGTATGTTTCAAGCTCTATTCCTGGTTTGAGGACAGGTTTGAACAGGCCTGTCACTGTAGAAATCAGCTGGATGTTTAGAGGCTATCAGAACTGTACAAAAACCTTGAAGGGGTAAAGACTTGAAAATTCTTTAGAGAGATTAGCTCCCTAAGGCATTATTCATCCACCCATTTTCCTCCAAACAATTAAGACTGATGGATGAGTGGCACCTGAGGGGCTCTCTCATCACGTGGGTGCTGGGTTAAGCCTCTGCCTTTATCTCAAGTCATGGTCTCTGGGTCCTGGGATCCAGCCCCACATCGGGCTCTGCTCAAAAGGAAGACTGCTTCCCTCCCTATTTGCCTGCCGCTCAGCTTACTTGAGATCTCTCACTCTCTCTCTCTTCTGTGTGTCCAATAAATAAATAAAATCTTTTAGAAAAGGCTGATGGATGCTAAATTATGAAAACTGCTCCCTCCAAATGATGCTTCTTCATAAGGATTTAAGAATTTAAAATTGTAAGAATTTAAAATTGAAACTTGATCGTAGGATTTATCTTATAGAATAACATCAAGTGAAGGCAGTTATTATTAGTTCTGAAGTATTTGTGATTCTGAATTCTTGGCCTCATTAGTCAATTTATTTTTAATAAATTATCATTTCATATATAATAATATATATAATATACTATATGTAACATATGTAACATATATAATATATATAATAAATTCATTCATTTATTTATTATTGATTTATTTATTATTATTATGTATTTATTTATTAACTCAAACACAAGAAAATGAATGACCTGATTGAAACATTGGCAAGGACTGGAACAGACACCTCACTGAAGAAGATATTGAGATGGCTATAATGATATGAAAAGATGCTGTGATGATCCACAGCATGTCTAATTAAGGAATTGTAAATTAAAAGAACAAAGAGGGGCGCCTGGATGGCTCAGTGGGTTAAGCCGCTGCCTTTGGCTCAGGTCATGATCTCAGGGTCCTGGGATCGAGTTCCACGTTGGGCTCTCTGCTCAGCAGGAGCCTGCTTCCCTTTCTCTCTCTCTCTGACTGCCTCTCCGTCTTCTTGTGAACTCTCTCTGTCAAATAAATAAATAAAATCTTTTTAAAAATAAATAAATAAATAAATAAATAAATAAAACTATGTTATATCACTACACATCTATTAGAGTGGCTAAAATCCAAAATACTGACAACATAAAATGCTTTTGACGATGAGGAACAAGAGAAACTCTCATTCATTCTGGTGAGAACACCAAAATGGTGCTACCACTTTGGAAGACAGTTGGGCAGTTTCTTACAAAACTAAACATATTCTTACCATATGATCCAGCAATCGTGCCCCTGGTACTCATCCAAAAGAGCGAAAACTTTGTGTACACAGAATCCTGCATATAAACCTGTGTTTGTAACAGCTTTACCCATAAGTGCCAAGAGTTGGAAGTAACCAAGATGTCCTTCAGGAGGAGAATGGATAGATAAGCTGTGGTCCATTGAAACAATGGGATATGATTCAGCGATAAAGAGAAATGGCTATCAAGCAATAAAAAGACATGGAACAAACTTAAAATCCATCATAATAAGTGAAAGAAGTCAATTTGAAAAAGCTTCATGTTGCAAGGTTCCAACTATATGAGCTTCTAGAAAAGGCAGAGCTATGCAAATGGTATAAAGGTCAGCGGTTTGTAGCAGTTAGGAGAGGAGGAGGATGAACAGGCAGAGCACAGAGGATTTTTAGGCCAGTGAAAATGTTCTGTATGATATGTATGATATTTTAGATATATATCGCTACATAGTTGTCAAAATGCATAAGATACTATACCAAGAGTGAACTCTATGAGAAAAGGTTTTTTTAAGATTTTATTTATTTATTTGACAGGCATCAAAGCAGGCAGAGAGGCAGGCGGGGAAAGCAGGGGTTGGGGGAAAGCAGGCTCCCTGCCAAGCAGAGAGTCTGGTCTGGGGCTCGATGCCAGGACCGTGAGATTAGGACCTGAGTCGAAGGCAGAAGCCTTAACCCAGTGAGCCACCCTGGTGTCCCACCAAGAGTGAACTCTAATGTAAACTGTGGACTTTGGGGTGATAATGATGTGTCAGTGTAGGGTCAGTGAGCGTGAAAAATTTCACCGTGGTACAGGGTGTTGATAATGGGGAAGGCTGTGTGTATGTGGGGAAAGGGAATTTTACTTTGATCCCCAAACTACTCTAAAAAATGCAGTCTGTTAAAAAAAAATTTTTATAATGCAATATAATACAAAACAAGAATGCATATCAAGAGAGAAATAATGTTTAAAGGGAACGAAGAACTTCAGTAATGTGTACCTAGGGATTTTGACTGCACCTTTGTAGGAAGTTCACATTGTCATTAGCAATTGTTTATCTGTGAAGTAGAAGTAACATAAAGAGTGATGAAAACTCACAAATGCAACATTAAAAAAATGCCATCTATGGGCTTTTAAAAAATGGAACAAAATTTGCTTGGCTTCCTAAGCTTTATGGGGAATGAAGGGACAGAATTTAAATTCAGCTTTATATAAAAGATTGGATAATATGTTTCTACAAAGAAGGCTCTTCTGAGTAACATCGAAATAAACATGGTAGCAGAAAGTGGAAAAAAGTTTACATCTTTTGTGAGCTCACGTTCTCTGAAACCCTGTCACTTAGTGGAGACAGTAGCTGTTCGATGAATAGCAAATGGTAGTCTTTCAGATTCCCGGGATTTTCACTAAGAATCGTGAATGGATTTTTTAAAAAAGATGTAAAGAAGGTCTACAGTGCAAGTACCTGAAAATAACGGACATTTTGGAGAGAATATTTTAATCAGCAGAGAAGGTCAAAATGACAAAGTTCCACGATCAGAGTAAACATATGGGATTAAAAATAAAAAATAAAAAAAAAAGATTTTTTTGAAATGACTTTTTTTTTTTTAAAGGAGCTTAAACAAATGTCCTTTTTAAGAGACAGTTGGCTGTTTAAACCAAAAGTACAACTCACTGAGAGAATCGCTGCATTATTTATTGGGGTAGAAAGGACCCGGAATGTAGAAAGACCCATTCTGCAGAGGAAAAAGTTGAATCACTAACAGGCCTCATGCCTTGCACAGCCAGTGGCTAGAATCCCTGCCTCATGAGACCCTGTGCTAGAAGGCCGCTAGAACCATCTCAACTATATTAGTCTATCTTGGAAGCCAACAAGTGTTTGCCCCGTTAAGAGCACGGTAACAATCAGTCACGTTATGTTATAATGATTGTCGATATCTTCAAAAGCCTTGTCAAGTTCCCTTTTGAGTAACCCTCACCCCACCCTTAGAGAAATTTATCTGTGGTTCACCTCTTTGAAATACCTCATTGTTGTACCACATTTACCATAGCCAAAAAAAAAAAAAAATGCTTTTTATTAACAAAGTGTCAGAAGGGGGCGCCACTGTAAACATGAGAGGTTTCGCTGCTGGGACAATTTTGTTGCAGAAACAGCTGAAAGCAATCAGGTCAGACAGAGCCAAGGGCTGGAGGGATTTTTAAAATTACAAAAAGCGAACCAAATCAAACCAAAACCAAAATCAAAACCAATGGCCAAGATTTCAAGTTTGCTACTAAAGGTATGACATTCTCCTAAGACAAGCGCGTGACTTGATCAATATATTTATATACTAATATTTGAAGAAGAAGGAACTATTTGATGCAGCAAATGCACGTTGATTAAAAATTACCAGATATGGGGGCTCCTGGGTGTCTCAGTGGTTTAGGCCTCTGGCTTCGGCTCAGGTCATGATTTCAGGGTCCTGGGATGGAGCCCCACATCGGGCTCTCTGCGCAGCGGGGAGCCTGCTTCCCCCACCCTCTCTCTGCCTGCCTCTCTACCTACTTGTGATCTGTCTGTCAAATGGGTAAATAAGATCTTTAAAAAAAGAATTACTAGGTGTGAAATACATCGAGGGTATGGGAAGGAAAATGATTTCACCTGATCTGACTAGGAAGTGGTTGAAGCCGGAATTAAAGTGCTATATAAAGAGTAGAAGAGTAGAAGAGGGGAGGGGGTCAGAGCCTCCTGCCAATTCCATGGCACCCAGAACCCAGAGATTGAGGCCTTGGGTGCTTTCTAGTGACAGATTCAAGGCAATTTTTCGACTTTGGGACTTCAGAGCTAACTTAGTTTTCATTTGTGATTATTATTTTTGTGTGGGGTCCTGAGCCGAAGGCAGAGATTTTAACCCATTGAGCCACCTAGTTGCCCTAAAATATGTTTTTTTTATATAGAATTATAGATCTTGCCAAAATGTGGAACTAGCTGGAACTGAATGCCTCCTTCAAAGTCAGCTCTGGAGAAATTATGCAAGTGTAATATGGAACTATTTCAGATATTAACCAAAAACAAAGAAATGATGATAAATTCCTTAAAAGACTCAAAGTTGCTCTTGACTGGTATGTTTCAAGCTCTATTCCTGGTTTGAGGACAGGTTTGAAAAGGCCTGTCACTGTAGAAATCAGCTGGATGTTTAGAGGCTATCAGAACTGTACAAAAACCTTGAAGGGGTAAAGACTTGAAAACTCTTTAGAGAGATTAGCTCCCTAAGGCATTATTCATCCACTCATTTTCCTCCAAACAATTAAGACTGATGGATGAGTGGCACCTGAGGGGCTCTCTCATCACGTGGGTGGTGGGTTAAGCCTCTGCCTTTATCTCAAGTCATGGTCTCTGGGTCCTGGGATCCAGCCCCACATCGGGCTCTGCTCAAAAGGAAGACTGCTTCCCTCCCTGTTTGCCTGCCTCTCTGCTTACTTGAGATCTCTCACTCTCTCTCTCTTCTGTGTGTCCAATAAATAAATAAAATCTTTTAGAAAAGGCTGATGGATGCTAAATTATGAAAACTGCTCCCTCCAAATGATGCTTCTTCATAAGGATTTAAGAATTTAAAATTGTAAGAATTTAAAATTGAAACTTGATCGTAGGATTTATCTTATAGAATAACATCAAGTGAAGGCAGTTATTATTAGTTCTGAAGTATTTGTGATTCTGAATTCTTGGCCTCATTAGTCAATTTATTTTTAATAAATTATCATTTCATATATAATAATATATATAATATACTATATGTAACATATATAACATATATAATATTTATAATAAATTCATTCATTTATTTATTATTGATTTATTTATTATTATTATGTATTTATTTATTAACTCAAACACAACAAAATGAATGACCTGATTGAAACATTGGCAAGGACTGGAACAGACACCTCACTGAAGTAGATATTGAGATGGCTATAATGATATGAAAAGATGCTGTGATGATCCACAGCATGTCTAATTAAGGAATTGTAAATTAAAAGAACAAAGAGGGGCGCCTGGATGGCTCAGTGGGTTAAGCTGCTGCCTTTGGCTCAGGTCATGATCTCAGGGTCCTGGGATCGAGTTCCACGTTGGGCTCTCTGCTCAGCAGGAGCCTGCTTCCCTTTCTCTCTCTCTCTGACTGCCTCTCCGTCTTCTTTTAATCTCTCTCTGTCAAATAAATAAATAAAATCTTTTGAAAAATAAATAAATAAATAAATAAATAAAACTATGTTATATCACTACACATCTATTTGAGTGGCTAAAATCCAAAATACTGACCACATAAAATGCTTTTGACGATGAGGAACAAGAGAAACTCTCATTCATTCTGGTGAGAACACCAAAATGGTGCTACCACTTTGGAAGACAGTTGGGCAGTTTCTTACAAAACTAAACATATTCTTACCATATGATCCAGCAATCGTGCTCCTTGGTACTCACGCAAAAGAGCGAAAACTTTGTGTACACAGAATCCTGCATATAAGCCTGTGTTTGTAACAGCTTTACCCATAAGTGCCAAGAGTTGGAAGTAACCAAGATGTCCTTCAGGAGGAGAATGGATAGATAAACTGTGGTCCATTGAAACAATGGGATATGATTCAGCGATAAAGAGAAATGGCTATCAAGCAATGAAAAGACATGGAATAAACTTAAAATCCATCATAATAAGTGAAAGAAGTCAATTTGAAAAAGCTTCATGTTGCAAGGTTCCAACTATATGAGCTTCTAGAAAAGGCAGAGCTATGCAAATGGTATAAAGGTCAGCGGTTTGTAGCAGTTAGGAGAGGAGGAGGATGAACAGGCAGAGCACAGAGGATTTTTAGGCCAGTGAAAATGTTCTGTATGATATGTATGATATTTTAGATATATATCGCTACATAGTTGTCAAAATGCATAAGATACTATACCAAGAGTGAACTCTATGAGAAAAGGTTTTTTTTAAGATTTTATTTATTTATTTGACAGGCATCAAAGCAGGCAGAGAGGCAGGCGGGGAAAGCAGGGGTTGGGGGAAAGCAGGCTCCCTGCCAAGCAGAGAGTCTGGTCTGGGGCTCGATGCCAGGACCGTGAGATTAGGACCTGAGCCGAAGGCAGAAGCCTTAACCCAGTGAGCCACCCTGGTGTCCCACCAAGAGTGAACTCTAATGTAAACTGTGGACTTTGGGGTGATAATGATGTGTCAGTGTAGGGTCAGTGAGCGTGAAAAATTTCACCGTGGTACAGGATGTTGATAATGGGGAAGGCTGTGTGTATGTGGGGAAAGGGAATTTTACTTTGATCCCCAACTACTCTAAATAATGCAGTCTGTTAAAAAAAATCTTTATAATGCAATATAATACAAAACAAGAATGCATATCAAGAGAGAAATAATGTTTAAAGGGAACGAAGAACTTCAGGAATGTGTACCTAAGGATTGTGATTGCACATTTGTAGGAAGTCCACTTTGTCATTAGCAATTGTTTATCTGTGAAGTAGAAGTAACATAAAGAGTGATGAAAACTCACAAATGCAACATTAAAAAAATGCCATCTATGGGCTTTTAAAAAATGGAACAAAATTTGCTTGGCTTCTTAAGCTTTGTGGGGAATGAAGGGACAGAATTTAAATTCAGCTTTATATAAAAATTGGATAATATGTTTCTACAAAGAAGGCTCCTCTGAGTAACATAGAAATAAACATGGTAGCAGAAAGTGGAAAAAAGGTTCCATCTCTTGTGAGCTCACGTTCTCTGAAACCCTGTCACTTAGTGGAGACAGTAGCTGTTCGATGAATAGCAAATGGTAGTCTTTCAGATTCCTGGGATTTTCACTAAGAATCGTGAATGGATTTTTTAAAAAAGATGTAAAGAAGGTCTACAGTGCAAGTACCTGAAAATAACGGACATTTTGGAGAGAATATTTTAATCAGCAGAGAAGGTCAAAATGACAAAGTTCCATGATCAGAGTAAACATATGGGATTAAAAAAAAAAAGATTTTTTTGAAAGGACTTTTTTTTTTTTTTAAAGGAGCTTAAACAAATGTCCTTTTTAAGAAACAGTTGGCTGTTTAAACCAAAAGTACAACTCACTGAGAGAATCGCCGCATTATTTATTGGGGTAGAAAGGACCCGGAATGTAGAAAGACCCATTCTGCAGAGGAAAAAATAGAATCACTAACAGGCCTCATGCCTTGCACAGCCAGTGGCTAGAATCCCTGCCTCATGAGACCCTGTGCTAGAAGGCCGCTAGAACCATCTCAACTATATTAGTCTATCTTGGAAGCCAACAATGTTTGCCTCGTTAAGAGCACGATAACAATCAGTCACGTTATGTTATAATGATTGTCGATATCTTCAAAAGCCTTGTCAAGTTCCCTTTTGAGTAACCCTCACCCCACCCTTAGAGAAATTTATCTGTGGTTCACCTCTTTGAAATACCTCATTGTTGTACCACATTTACCATAGCCAAAAAAAAAAAAAAAAAAAAAGCTTTTTATTAACAAAGTGTCAGAAGGGGGCGCCACTGTAAACATGAGAGGTTTCGCTGCCAGGACAATTTTGTTGCAGAAACAGCTGAAAGCAATCAGGTCAGACAGAGCCAAGGGCTGAAGGGATATTTAAAATTACAAAAACTGAACCAAATCAAACCAAAACCAAAATCAAAACCAATGGCCAAGATTTCAAGTTTGCTACTAAATGTATGACATTCTCCTAAGACATGCGCGTGACTTGATCAATATATTTATATACTTATATTTGAAGAAGAAGGAACTATTTGATGCAGCAAATGCATGTTGATTAAAAATTACCAGATATGGGGGCTCCTGGGTGGCTCCTTCGGCTCAGGTCATGATTTCAGGGTCCTGGGATGGAGCCCCACATCGGGCTCTCAGCGCCACGGGGAGTCTGCTTCCCCCACCCTCTCTCTGCCTGCCTCTCTACCTACTTGTGATCTGTCAAATGGGTAAATAAGATCTTTAAAAAAAGAATTACTAGGTGTGAAATACATCGAGGGTATGGGAAGGAAAATGATTACACCTGATCTGACTAGGAAGTGGTTGAAGCCGGAATTAAAGTGCTATATAAAGAGTAGAAGAGTAGAAGAGGGAAGGGGGTCAGAGCCTCCTGCCATTCCCAGGGCACCCTGAACCCAGAGAGTGAGGCCTTGGGTGCTTTCTAGTGACAGATTCAAGGCAATTTTTCGACTTTGGGACTTCAGAGCTAACTTAGTTTTCATTTGTGATTATTATTTTTGTGTGGCGACCTGAGTCGAAGGCAGAGATTTTAACCCATTGAGCCACCCAGCTGCCCTAAAATATGTTTTTTTTTATATATAGAATTATAGATCTTGACAAAATATGGAACTAGCTGGAACTGAATGCCTCCTTCAAAGTCAGCTCTGGAGAAATTATGCAAGTGTAATATGGAACTATTTCAGATATTAACCAAAAACAAAGAAATGATGATAAATTCCTTAAAACACTCAAAGTTGCTCTTGACTGGTATGTTTCAAGCTCTATTCCTGGTTTGAGGACAGGTTTGAAGAGGCCTGTCACTGTAGAAATCAGCTGGATGTTTAGAGGCTATCAGAACTGTACAAAATCCTTGAAGGGGTAAAGACTTGAAAATTCTTTAGAGAGATTAGCTCCCTAAGGCATTATTCATCCACCCATTTTCCTCCAAACAATTAAGACTGATGGATGAGTGGCACCTGAGGGGCTCTCTCATCACGTGGGTGCTGGGTTAAGCCTCTGCCTTTATCTCAAGTCATGGTCTCTGGGTCCTGGGATCCAGCCCCACATCGGGCTCTGCTCAAAAGGAAGACTGCTTCCCTCCCTATTTGCCTGCCGCTCTGCTTACTTGAGATCTCTCACTCTCTCTCTCTTCTGTGTGTCCAATAAATAAATAAAATCTTTTAGAAAAGGCTGATGGATGCTAAATTATGAAAACTGCTCCCTCCAAATGATGCTTCTTCATAAGGATTTAAGAATTTAAAATTGTAAGAATTTAAAATTGAAACTTGATCGTAGGATTTATCTTATAGAATAACATCAAGTGAAGGCAGTTATTATTAGTTCTGAAGTATTTGTGATTCTGAATTCTTGGCCTCATTAGTCAATTTATTTTTAATAAATTATCATTTCATATATAATAATATATATAATATACTATATGTAACATATGTAACATATATAATATATATAATAAATTCATTCATTTATTTATTATTGATTTATTTATTATTATTATGTATTTATTTATTAACTCAAACACAAGAAAATGAATGACCTGATTGAAACATTGGCAAGGACTGGAACAGACACCTCACTGAAGAAGATATTGAGATGGCTATAATGATATGAAAAGATGCTGTGATGATCCACAGCATGTCTAATTAAGGAATTGTAAATTAAAAGAACAAAGAGGGGCGCCTGGATGGCTCAGTGGGTTAAGCCGCTGCCTTTGGCTCAGGTCATGATCTCAGGGTCCTGGGATCGAGTTCCACGTTGGGCTCTCTGCTCAGCAGGAGCCTGCTTCCCTTTCTCTCTCTCTCTGACTGCCTCTCCGTCTTCTTTTAATCTCTCTCTGTCAAATAAATAAATAAAATCTTTTTAAAAATAAATAAATAAATAAATAAATAAATAAAACTATGTTATATCACTACACATCTATTTGAGTGGCTAAAATCCAAAATACTGACCACATAAAATGCTTTTGACGATGAGGAACAAGAGAAACTCTCATTCATTCTGGTGAGAACACCAAAATGGTGCTACCACTTTGGAAGACAGTTGGGCAGTTTCTTACAAAACTAAACATATTCTTACCATATGATCCAGCAATCGTGCTCCTTGGTACTCACGCAAAAGAGCGAAAACTTTGTGTACACAGAATCCTGCATATAAGCCTGTGTTTGTAACAGCTTTACCCATAAGTGCCAAGAGTTGGAAGTAACCAAGATGTCCTTCAGGAGGAGAATGGATAGATAAACTGTGGTCCATTGAAACAATGGGATATGATTCAGCGATAAAGAGAAATGGCTATCAAGCAATGAAAAGACATGGAACAAACTTAAAATCCATCATAATAAGTGAAAGAAGTCAATTTGAAAAAGCTTCATGTTGCAAGGTTCCAACTATATGAGCTTCTAGAAAAGGCAGAGCTATGCAAATGGTATAAAGGTCAGCGGTTTGTAGCAGTTAGGAGAGGAGGAGGATGAACAGGCAGAGCACAGAGGATTTTTAGGCCAGTGAAAATGTTCTGTATGATATGTATGATATTTTAGATATATATCGCTACATAGTTGTCAAAATGCATAAGATACTATACCAAGAGTGAACTCTATGAGAAAAGGTTTTTTTTAAGATTTTATTTATTTATTTGACAGGCATCAAAGCAGGCAGAGAGGCAGGCGGGGAAAGCAGGGGTTGGGGGAAAGCAGGCTCCCTGCCAAGCAGAGAGTCTGGTCTGGGGCTCGATGCCAGAACCGTGAGATTAGGACCTGAGCCGAAGGCAGAAGCCTTAACCCAGTGAGCCACCCTGGTGTCCCACCAAGAGTGAACTCTAATGTAAACTGTGGACTTTGGGGTGATAATGATGTGTCAGTGTAGGGTCAGTGAGCGTGAAAAATTTCACCGTGGTACAGGATGTTGATAATGGGGAAGGCTGTGTGTATGTGGGGAAAGGGAATTTTACTTTGATCCCCAAACTACTCTAAATAATGCAGTCTGTTAAAAAAAATCTTTATAATGCAATATAATACAAAACAAGAATGCATATCAAGAGAGAAATAATGTTTAAAGGGAACGAAGAACTTCAGGAATGTGTACCTAAGGATTGTGATTACACATTTGTAGGAAGTCCACTTTGTCATTAGCAATTGTTTATCTGTGAAGTAGAAGTAACATAAAGAGTGATGAAAACTCACAAATGCAACATTAAAAAAATGCCATCTATGGGCTTTTAAAAAATGGAACAAAATTTGCTTGGCATCTTAAGCTTTGTGGGGAATGAAGGGACAGAATTTAAATTCAGCTTTATATAAAAGATTGGATAATATGTTTCTACAAAGAAGGCTCCTCTGAGTAACATAGAAATAAACATGGTAGCAGAAAGTGGAAAAAAGGTTCCATCTCTTGTGAGCTCACGTTCTCTGAAACCCTGTCACTTAGTGGAGACAGTAGCTGTTCGATGAATAGCAAATGGTAGTCTTTCAGATTCCTGGGATTTTCACTAAGAATCGTGAATGGATTTTTTAAAAAAGATGTAAAGAAGGTCTACAGTGCAAGTACCTGAAAATAACGGACATTTTGGAGAGAATATTTTAATCAGCAGAGAAGGTCAAAATGACAAAGTTCCATGATCAGAGTAAACATATGGGATTAAAAAAAAAAGATTTTTTTGAAAGGACTTTTTTTTTTTTTAAAGGAGCTTAAACAAATGTCCTTTTTAAGAAACAGTTGGCTGTTTAAACCAAAAGTACAACTCACTGAGAGAATCGCCGCATTATTTATTGGGGTAGAAAGGACCCGGAATGTAGAAAGACCCATTCTGCAGAGGAAAAAATAGAATCACTAACAGGCCTCATGCCTTGCACAGCCAGTGGCTAGAATCCCTGCCTCATGAGACCCTGTGCTAGAAGGCCGCTAGAACCATCTCAACTATATTAGTCTATCTTGGAAGCCAACAATGTTTGCCTCGTTAAGAGCACGATAACAATCAGTCACGTTATGTTATAATGATTGTCGATATCTTCAAAAGCCTTGTCAAGTTCCCTTTTGAGTAACCCTCACCCCACCCTTAGAGAAATTTATCTGTGGTTCACCTCTTTGAAATACCTCATTGTTGTACCACATTTACCATAGCCAAAAAAAAAAAAAAAGCTTTTTATTAACAAAGTGTCAGAAGGGGGCGCCACTGTAAACATGAGAGGTTTCGCTGCCAGGACAATTTTGTTGCAGAAACAGCTGAAAGCAATCAGGTCAGACAGAGCCAAGGGCTGAAGGGATATTTAAAATTACAAAAACTGAACCAAATCAAACCAAAACCAAAATCAAAACCAATGGCCAAGATTTCAAGTTTGCTACTAAATGTATGACATTCTCCTAAGACATGCGCGTGACTTGATCAATATATTTATATACTTATATTTGAAGAAGAAGGAACTATTTGATGCAGCAAATGCATGTTGATTAAAAATTACCAGATATGGGGGCTCCTGGGTGGCTCCTTCGGCTCAGGTCATGATTTCAGGGTCCTGGGATGGAGCCCCACATCGGGCTCTCAGCGCCACGGGGAGTCTGCTTCCCCCACCCTCTCTCTGCCTGCCTCTCTACCTACTTGTGATCTGTCTGTCAAATGGGTAAATAAGATCTTTAAAAAAAGAATTACTAGGTGTGAAATACATCGAGGGTATGGGAAGGAAAATGATTACACCTGATCTGACTAGGAAGTGGTTGAAGCCGGAATTAAAGTGCTATATAAAGAGTAGAAGAGTAGAAGAGGGAAGGGGGTCAGAGCCTCCTGCCATTCCCAGGGCACCCAGAACCCAGAGAGTGAGGCCTTGGGTGCTTTCTAGTGACAGATTCAAGGCAATTTTTCGACTTTGGGACTTCAGAGCTAACTTAGTTTTCATTTGTGATTATTATTTTTGTGTGGCGACCTGAGTCGAAGGCAGAGATTTTAACCCATTGAGCCACCCAGCTGCCCTAAAATATGTTTTTTTTTATATATAGAATTATAGATCTTGCCAAAATATGGAACTAGCTGGAACTGAATGCCTCCTTCAAAGTCAGCTCTGGAGAAATTATGCAAGTGTAATATGGAACTATTTCAGATATTAACCAAAAACAAAGAAATGATGATAAATTCCTTAAAACACTCAAAGTTGCTCTTGACTGGTATGTTTCAAGCTCTATTCCTGGTTTGAGGACAGGTTTGAAGAGGCCTGTCACTGTAGAAATCAGCTGGATGTTTAGAGGCTATCAGAACTGTACAAAATCCTTGAAGGGGTAAAGACTTGAAAATTCTTTAGAGAGATTAGCTCCCTAAGGCATTATTCATCCACCCATTTTCCTCCAAACAATTAAGACTGATGGATGAGTGGCACCTGAGGGGCTCTCTCATCACGTGGGTGCTGGGTTAAGCCTCTGCCTTTATCTCAAGTCATGGTCTCTGGGTCCTGGGATCCAGCCCCACATCGGGCTCTGCTCAAAAGGAAGACTGCTTCCCTCCCTATTTGCCTGCCGCTCTGCTTACTTGAGATCTCTCACTCTCTCTCTCTTCTGTGTGTCCAATAAATAAATAAAATCTTTTAGAAAAGGCTGATGGATGCTAAATTATGAAAACTGCTCCCTCCAAATGATGCTTCTTCATAAGGATTTAAGAATTTAAAATTGTAAGAATTTAAAATTGAAACTTGATCGTAGGATTTATCTTATAGAATAACATCAAGTGAAGGCAGTTATTATTAGTTCTGAAGTATTTGTGATTCTGAATTCTTGGCCTCATTAGTCAATTTATTTTTAATAAATTATCATTTCATATATAATAATATATATAATATACTATATGTAACATATGTAACATATATAATATATATAATAAATTCATTCATTTATTTATTATTGATTTATTTATTATTATTATGTATTTATTTATTAACTCAAACACAAGAAAATGAATGACCTGATTGAAACATTGGCAAGGACTGGAACAGACACCTCACTGAAGAAGATATTGAGATGGCTATAATGATATGAAAAGATGCTGTGATGATCCACAGCATGTCTAATTAAGGAATTGTAAATTAAAAGAACAAAGAGGGGCGCCTGGATGGCTCAGTCGGTTAAGCCGCTGCCTTTGGCTCAGGTCATGATCTCAGGGTCCTGGGATCGAGTTCCACGTTGGGCTCTCTGCTCAGCAGGAGCCTGCTTCCCTTTCTCTCCCTCTCTGACTGCCTCTCCGTCTTCTTGTGATCTCTCTCTGTCAAATAAATAAATAAAATCTTTCTATAAATAAATAAATAAATAAATAAATAAATAAATAAAACAATGTTATATCACTACACATCTATTTGAGTGGCTAAAATCCAAAATACTGACCACATAAAATGCTTTTGACGATGAGGAACAAGAGAAACTCTCATTCATTCTGGTGAGAACACCAAAATGGTGCTACCACTTTGGAAGACAGTTGGGCAGTTTCTTACAAAACTAAACATATTCTTACCATATGATCCAGCAATCGTGCTCCTTGGTACTCACGCAAAAGAGCAAAAACTTTGTGTACACAGACTCCTGCATATAAACCTGTGTTTGTAACAGCTTTACCCATAAGTGCCAAGAGTTGGAAGTAACCAAGAAGTCCTTCAGGAGGAGAATGGATAGATAAGCTGTGGTCCATTGAAACAATGGGATATGATTCAGCGATAAAGAGAAATGGCTATCAAGCAATGAAAAGACATGGAACAAACTTAAAATCCATCATAATAAGTGAAAGAAGTCAATTTGAAAAAGCTTCATGTTGCAAGGTTCCAACTATATGAGCTTCTAGAAAAGGCAGAGCTATGCAAATGGTATAAAGGTCAGCGGTTTGTAGCAGTTAGGAGAGGAGGAGGATGAACAGGCAGAGCACAGAGGATTTTTAGGCCAGTGAAAATGTTCTGTATGATATGTATGATATTTTAGATATATATCGCTACATAGTTGTCAAAATGCATAAGATACTATACCAAGAGTGAACTCTATGAGAAAAGGTTTTTTTTAAGATTTTATTTATTTATTTGACAGGCATCAAAGCAGGCAGAGAGGCAGGCGGGGAAAGCAGGGGTTGGGGGAAAGCAGGCTCCCTGCCAAGCAGAGAGTCTGGTCTGGGGCTCGATGCCAGGACCGTGAGATTAGGACCTGAGCCGAAGGCAGAAGCCTTAACCCAGTGAGCCACCCTGGTGTCCCACCAAGAGTGAACTCTAATGTAAACTGTGGACTTTGGGGTGATAATGATGTGTCAGTGTAGGGTCAGTGAGCGTGAAAAATTTCACCGTGGTACAGGATGTTGATAATGGGGAAGGCTGTGTGTATGTGGGGAAAGGGAATTTTACTTTGATCCCCAAACTACTCTAAATAATGCAGTCTGTTAAAAAAAATCTTTATAATGCAATATAATACAAAACAAGAATGCATATCAAGAGAGAAATAATGTTTAAAGGGAACGAAGAACTTCAGTAATGTGTATCTAGGGATTGTGATTGCACATTTGTAGGAAGTTCACTTTGTCATTAGCAATTGTTTATCTGTGAAGTAGAAGTAACATAAAGAGTGATGAAAACTCACAAATGCAACATTAAAAAAATGCCATCTATGGGCTTTTAAAAAATGGAACAAAATTTGCTTGGCTTCTTAAGCTTTGTGGGGAATGCAGGGACAGAATTTAAATTCAGCTTTATATAAAAGATTGGATAATATGTTTCTACAAAGAAGGCTCCTCTGAGTAACATAGAAATAAACATGGTAGTAGAAAGTGGAAAAAAGGTTCCATCTCTTGTGAGCTCACGTTCTCTGAAACCCTGTCACTTAGTGGAGACAGTAGCTGTTCGATGAATAGCAAATGGTAGTCTTTCAGATTCCTGGGATTTTCACTAAGAATCGTGAATGGATTTTTTAAAAAAGATGTAAAGAAGGTCTACAGTGCAAGTACCTGCAAATAACGGACATTTTGGAGAGAATATTTTAATCAGCAGAGAAGGTCAAAATGACAAAGTTCCACGATCAGACTAAACATATGGGATTAAAAATAAAAAATAAAAAAAAAGATTTTTTTGAAAGGACTTTTTTTTTTTTTAAAAGGAGCTTAAACAAATGTCCTTTTTAAGAGACAGTTGTCTGTTTAAACCAAAAGTACAACTCACTGAGAGAATCGCCGCATTATTTATTGGGGTAGAAAGGACCCGGAATGTAGAAAGACTCATTCTGCAGAGGAAAAAATAGAATCACTAACAGGCCTCATGCCTTGCACAGCCAGTGGCTAGAATCCCTGCCTCATGAGACCCTGTGCTAGAAGGCCGCTAGAACCATCTCAACTATATTAGTCTATCTTGGAACCCAACAAGTGTTTGCCTCGTTAAGAGCACGGTAACAATCAGTCACGTTATGTTATAATGATTGTCGATATCTTCAAAAGCCTTGTCAGGTTCCCTTTTGAGTAACCCGCACCCCACCCTTAGAGAAATTTATCTGTGGTTCACCTCTTTGAAATACCTCATTGTTGTACCACATTTACCATAGCCAAAAAAAAAAAAAAAAAAAAAGCTTTTTATTAACAAAGTGTCAGAAGGGGGCGCCACTGTAAACATGAGAGGTTTCGCTGCCAGGACAATTTTGTTGCAGAAACAGCTGAAAGCAATCAGGTCAGACAGAGCCAAGGGCTGGAGGGATATTTAAAATTACAAAAACTGAACCAAATCAAACCAAAACAAAAATCAAAACCAATGGCCAAGATTTCAAGTTTGCTACTAAAGGTATGACATTCTCCTAAGACATGCGCGTGACTTGATCAATATATTTATATACTTATTTTTGAAGAAGAAGGAACTATTTGATGCAGCAAATGCACGTTGATTAAAAATTACCAGATATGGGGGCTCCTGGGCGGCTCCCTCGGCTCAGGTCATGATTTCAGGGTCCTGGGATGGAGCCCCACATCGGGCTCTCAGCGCCACGGGGAGTCTGCTTCCCCACCCTCTCTCTGCCTGCCTCTCTACCTACTTGTGATCTGTCTGTCAAATGGGTAAATAAGATCTTTAAAAAAAGAATTACTAAGTGTGAAATACATCGAGGGTATGGGAAGGAAAATGATTTCACCTGATCTGACTAGGAAGTGGTTGAAGCCGGAATTAAAGTGCTATATAAAGAGTAGAAGAGTAGAAGAGGGAAGGGGGTCAGAGCCTCCTGCTATTTCCAGGGCACCCAGAACCCAGAGAGTGAGGCCTTGGGTGCTTTCTAGTGACAGATTCAAGGCAATTTTTCGACTTTGGGACTTCAGAGCTAACTTAGTTTTCATTTGTGATTATTATTTTTGTGTGGGGTCCTGAGCCGAAGGCAGAGATTTCAACCCATTGAGCCCCCCAGCTAACCTAAAATATGTTTTTTTTTAATATATAGAATTATAGATCTTGACAAAATATGGAACTAGCTGGTACTGAATGCCTCCTTCAAAGTCAGCTCTGGAGAAATTATGCAAGTGTAATATGGAACTATTTCAGATATTAACCAAAAACAAAGAAATGATGATAAATTCCTTAAGACTCAAAGTTGCTCTTGACTGGTATGTTTCAAGCTCTGTTCCTGGTTTGAGGACAGGTTTGAACAGGCCTGTCACTGTAGAAATCACCTGGATGTTTAGAGGCTATCAGAACTGTACAAAAACTTTGAAGGGGTAGAGACTTGAAAATTCTTTAGAGAGATTAGCTCCCTAAGGCATTATTCATCCACCCATTTTCCTCCAAACAATTAAGACTGATGGATGAGTGGCACCTGAGAGGCTCTCTCATCACGTGGGTGCTGGGTTAAGCCTCTGCCTTTATCTCAAGTCCTGGTCTCTGGGTCCTGGGATCCAGCCCCACATCGGGCTCTGCTCAAAAGGAAGACTGCTTCCCTCCCTGTTTGCCTGCCTCTCTGCTTACTTGAGATCTCTCACTCTCTCTCTCTTCTGTGTGTCCAATAAATAAATAAAATCTTTTAGAAAAGGCTGATGGATGCTAAATTATGAAAACCTCTCCCTCCAAATGATGCTTCTTCATAAGGATTTAAGAATTTAAAATTGTAAGAATTTAAAATTGAAACTTGATCGTAGGATTTATCTTATAGAATAACATCAAGTGAAGGCAGTTATTATTAGTTCTGAAGTATTTGTGATTCTGAATTCTTGGCCTCATTAGTCAATTTATTTTTAATAAATTATCATTTCATATATAATAATATATATAATATACTATATGTAACATATGTAACATATATAATATATATAATAAATTCATTCATTTATTTATTATTGATTTATTTATTATTATTATGTATTTATTTATTAACTCAAACACAAGAAAATGAATGACCTGATTGAAACATTGGCAAGGACTGGAACAGACACCTCACTGAAGAAGATATTGAGATGGCTATAATGATATGAAAAGATGCTGTGATGATCCACAGCATGTCTAATTAAGGAATTGTAAATTAAAAGAACAAAGAGGGGCGCCTGGATGGCTCAGTCGGTTAAGCTGCTGCCTTTGGCTCAGGTCAAGATCTCAGGATCCTGGGATCGAGTTCCACATTGGGCTCTCTGCTCAGAAGGAGCCTGCTTCCCTTTCTCTCTCTCGCTGACTGCCTCTCCGTCTTCTTGTGATATCTCTCTGTCAAATAAATAAATAAAATCTTTCTAAAAATAAATAAATAAATAAATAAATATATAAAACAATGTTATATCACTACACATCTATTAGAGTGGCTAAAATCCAAAATACTGACAACATAAAATGCTTTTGACGATGAGGAACAAGAGAAACTCTCATTCCTTCTGGTGAGAACACCAAAATGGTGCTACCACTTTGGAAGACAGTTGGGCAGTTTCTAACAAAACTAAACATATTCTTACCATATGATCCAGCAATCGTGCTCCTTGGTACTCACGCAAAAGAGCGAAAACTTTGTGTACACAGAATCCTGCATATAAGCCTGTGTTTGTAACAGCTTTACCCATAAGTGCCAAGAGTTGGAAGTAACCAAGATGTCCTTCAGGAGGAGAATGGATAGATAAACTGTGGTCCATTGAAACAATGGGATATGATTCAGCGATAAAGAGAAATGGCTATCAAGCAATGAAAAGACATGGAACAAACTTAAAATCCATCATAATAAGTGAAAGAAGTCAATTTGAAAAAGCTTCATGTTGCAAGGTTCCAACTATATGAGCTTCTAGAAAAGGCAGAGCTATGCAAATGGTATAAAGGTCAGCGGTTTGTAGCAGTTAGGAGAGGAGGAGGATGAACAGGCAGAGCACAGAGGATTTTTAGGCCAGTGAAAATGTTCTGTATGATATGTATGATATTTTAGATATATATCGCTACATAGTTGTCAAAATGCATAAGATACTATACCAAGAGTGAACTCTATGAGAAAAGGTTTTTTTTAAGATTTTATTTATTTATTTGACAGGCATCAAAGCAGGCAGAGAGGCAGGCGGGGAAAGCAGGGGTTGGGGGAAAGCAGGCTCCCTGCCAAGCAGAGAGTCTGGTCTGGGGCTCGATGCCAGGACCGTGAGATTAGGACCTGAGCCGAAGGCAGAAGCCTTAACCCAGTGAGCCACCCTGGTGTCCCACCAAGAGTGAACTCTAATGTAAACTGTGGACTTTGGGGTGATAATGATGTGTCAGTGTAGGGTCAGTGAGCGTGAAAAATTTCACCGTGGTACAGGATGTTGATAATGGGGAAGGCTGTGTGTATGTGGGGAAAGGGAATTTTACTTTGATCCCCAAACTACTCTAAATAATGCAGTCTGTTAAAAAAAATCTTTATAATGCAATATAATACAAAACAAGAATGCATATCAAGAGAGAAATAATGTTTAAAGGGAACGAAGAACTTCAGTAATGTGTATCTAGGGATTGTGATTGCACATTTGTAGGAAGTTCACTTTGTCATTAGCAATTGTTTATCTGTGAAGTAGAAGTAACATAAAGAGTGATGAAAACTCACAAATGCAACATTAAAAAAATGCCATCTATGGGCTTTTAAAAAATAGAACAAAATTTGCTTGGCTTCTTAAGCTTTGTGGGGAATGCA